>NC_092860.1:127217228-127294433 GCF_032062135.1 Pyxicephalus adspersus | reverse complement strand
TTATATATAGTGTCCCCAAATTACATCTCTGTATTTATTCTACCTTTATTATATAAAGTGTCCCCATATTATCTGTCCGTATATATGCCATAACCCTATATACTGTGTCCCCATATTACATCTCTGTATTTATTATATATCCTTATTATACAGTGTCCCCATATCATTTGTCTGTATAAATGCTATATCCCTATATACAGTGTCCCTCTATTACATCTCTGTATTTATTCTACCTTTATTATATAAAGTGTCCCCAAATCAACTCTTTATTTATTATATATCCTTATATATAGTGTCCCCAAATTACATCTCTGTATATATGCCATAACCTTATATACTGTGTCCCCATATTACATCTCTGCATTTATTATATATCCCTATATACAGTGTCCCCATATCATTTGTCTGTATAAATGCTATATCCCTATATACAGTGTCCCCATATTACATCTTTGTATTTTTCACCTTTATTATATACAGTCTCTCCATATCATCTCTCTGTATATTTGCTATATCCTTATATACAGTGTCCACATATTACATCTCTGTATGTATTCCATATCCTTATATACAATGTCTTTATATCATAGCTTTGTATTTATTCCATATCCTTATATGTGGTGTCCCCATATCATCTCTGTATATATTTCACCTTTATTATATGCAGTGTCCCCATGTCATATTTTAGTATTTATTCCTGCTCCTCTATATACAGTGATTGTGATCCATCATTTTTTTGTTCTGGTAGTATGTGCTGTTTGGACTCCTCTGTATGATTGACATGCTATTCTTACTTTCCCTGGCTGCTGAGCTGTCATTTTATACATTTCTTAGTGTGTTGTGGAAATATTGGTGTGTTATCGGCCATGCTAATCCTGAGTACATACATTCCATGTACATCCTGATAACCGGAGATTGTGTACACAGCTGTGTCAGAGCTCAGGAGATTACCTGTGTCTGCGCTGGATGCAGGAAAACATATACACAGCAATGGGAATTTACTAAGTGGCTGTTGGAATATTTGGGGCTGGTTTGTGATTGGTTACTGCATTTTTTTTAGGATGATCATCCTTATTCTATAGGGACAGCAACCAATCAGAATTCCTCTTGGTGAAGTTATTTTTATTATATAAAGCTGACCATGGACTAAAAACTGTGATCATACATAAAAGCCCTTCCTAAAAACTTTTATCCAATCAGGTTGTTGGTGGATCATGGTAGTTTGGGAAGGTGTATGGGCAGCCTGGATTTGTGGTCCTGGCTATACTGGGTGAGTCTGTGGACCAATCAGAAATGATCCTGTGTCTGTGAATGATTTCTCTGTGTTGCCATTGGTGATTCCACTTCTGGTTGCTCTTTGCTCCTCTCCATTAATCATTACCTCGGTGCCGGCCATCTCTTTACTTTTTGGAGTTGTCTGTAGTGTTGTTGTAATGACTAAAAAAGCAGACTTTGTCCTCAGCCTGCCCTTCACCGCGCCATAAGCCGGCCATGGAGCAGATGTGGCCATAGCGCACAATGTCGGCACTGTCAGATCCCTCCGTGGTGACCGCTGTCAAACCGGGGCCAGATTTAGAGCCTGGGGAACGGAAGCTACCAATCGTTTTACATGGAAATTGGGAAATGTGGCACCCTGGCAGGACTGGGATCAATGGGTTCAATTGGGCTGCTGGGGGGTATTACGGGGCCCCACTCCTGGCCCTGGGCTACCAAGGGAGCACTCAGGCTGCTTCAAGGGGGTTCACCCTCCTCCATAATAAGGGGACATATACTGCTTAAAGGTGTCTTCCACCTTCCCTATAAAAAGGGAACGTACACTGCTTAAAGGAGTCTTCCAGCTTCTCTATAATAAGGAAACGTATACTGCTTAAAGGAGTCTTCTCCCTCCTCTATAATAAGGGAACGCACACTGCTTAAAAGAGTCTTCCCCCTTCTCTATAATAAGGAATTGTGCATTGCTTAAAGGAGTCTTCCCCCTTCTCTATAATAAGGGAACATACACTGCTTAAAGTAATCTTCCTCCTTTTCTATAATAAGAGACCGTGCACTGCTTAAAGCAGTCTTCATGCTTCTCTATAATAAGGAAATGTACACTGCCTTAAGGAGTCTTCCCCCTTCTTTATAATAAGGGAACATACACTGCTTAAAGGATTGTTCCCCCTCTTTTGCAGTATATGCCCCCCCCCCTATAATAAAGAAACACACACCCCTTACAGGGGTGGAAGGGGTTCTATTGATTTTCCTTATTGGATTGCTGTATTGCAGTTCTGATCCATCTGGAGCCTTGGACCCCCCTGAAGGTTGTTTTTTTTTGCACCAGCCATGTGCCGGGGTCCTAACTGGGTTGCATCTGATTATTGTGTCACTGACATACATGGCCTTGTAAAGGGTAAATGCCAATGCTGGAGGATGGTGAGACTGATTGCAGGGTGAGCACAATGCTTGTGATTGGGGATTAGGATGAGTCGAATCGTGAGGCTGACATTGCTGAAAATGCTGCATGCCTGGCTGCTTCTGGCTTTAATGTCATACTGAACTTAGGTCACTCACCAATAGATTTGCCTGGCAGCCAGGTAAGTAGCATGTTATGTAGGAATCGGCAGTGTTCCCTATTTGTCTGAGCACAGGGTATAATCTTGTGTGCTGTTCTAATAGAGATCAGACTCTCTAGTGACTGCTATGATCACTGAGGCTCTGCGGCTGTATAGTGTTCTCTGCCCCCCTTTACTTGTGTTTTCTACAAGTTCCAAGTGTTCAGTTTCCAAGTGTTATATGTTACACTGACACCTGTGACACATCAGCGTACAAAATGGACAGGTAAACTGCATCTGCTTTCATTGCCTGTGCCACATTCTACGTCTTTTTACACACACTTATATTGTTATAAAGGAAAAAGATTTATAAACAAGATTCTGCACTTCTGTGCAGGCACCCAATGCTGATCCCTGAGCACCCGAGGGCCCGTTCACTCTAGCACCTTGCATAATGCACTGCAATGCATGCTGATCACTGACACCCCAAATCCACCTTACCAACCCATGGGTGCTCTTTAAGACATGCAGAATGCCCTACATATGTGTGCAGAAGTGTTTTGCAATGTAGAGTGAAGGAAGCATAGAGAAAATATTATAAAAGATCTTCCCAGTTTATTTAAAGGAGGACCAGCAATGAAGAATGCAATGTCTATAGGATTTTATATCTGGGATATGTTTATTTTCTTAGTGGTTCAACTTGACTATTTAAATGAAGAAACATTTTTTAAATTGTGGTTTTGCTTGTTGGCAAAATAGTTTGAGATGTTTATGTTGGTGTTTGAATGTTTTTGCTACATTGTCAATATTATCATCATACTATTATTGTAATTGCAGTAATACTTTTGTATTCATTTCAGTTTAGTATACAGCAGTGATAAGAGCAAAAGAATATTGAAAATATAAGAATTGTTTTCATATCATTGGGTGAGAACTTTACCATATATTAAATATTATTTCTCCATACTTATAACAATTTGTACGTAAACAGAAAACAAAACAAGGTAGAGTAGTTTTTATTAAGGCTATGAATAGTAAATGGTGATCGCTAGTATTAAGTATCCGCCAATTATCCAATATAGGTTAATTGGAGGAATGTAATGAAGAAATAAATGTTAGTGAGTCACATGCTTCCCGCTCTCCACCTTTTCATGTGTTTGTAAACAGGGCAGTTCCTGCTTATAAAGCTGTTATGATTCACACCCATAGAGCAAACACCTCCACCCGCTCCATAATATAGCTGCTCATGAATATCGGTCAGCGAAGGCCGGGCTACTAAACTGGTGTGTGTGCTGCTCAGCCAGAAGACTTGTTTCCTTTTCTTTGTTTCAAGGCTGGAGTTTGCGTCATACATTCCAAGTGGCATATGTGTGCTCTTTCCTGTTACAGATCATGGGTCCTGACCAAACCCCTGACACTGCCCCAGCTACTCCCAAACCCCACCCAGGGAGGTAACACCTCTGCTCACCCATGCTTAACCCTTTGTCCCTGATGATGACATGCGTGACAGTGAGTCTTGTAGATTATTACGTGTGATATGAAACACCGATACCACCCAATAGGACTACTTTACAAAGTTACTTTTAGTACAGGCAAAAGTTTTTTTTTTTTTATAATGGCCAACTTTTCAACTTTTTTGTAGTGGCCCCTCAACTCAACAGAAACAGCGGGCTGGTTACTGTAATGTGCCGGGGCTGGGTAACACTGGTAAGGTGGTAAGAATCCAGTGTGTCCCCGTTAACAATAGGAAATCTTCCAATGTGCTCACCTGTTCTAAAACCCGCTCTCTAAAAATCAATTTCCCTCACTTTGGAGAGATTTCTCCCTTCCTTTTGTGTGTAAAGGTATTGATGGGAAATCTGCCCAGGTGTAATAACCATTCTTTATCCAAAATATATACTAAGCTGCCTGTTGCCAACTCTATATAAACCGGGCCAGAACCTTTTAGGTTTGAATAGCATGGCAAAAAATTTGACATTTGTTTTTTTTTTTTAATTATTTTTTTCACCAATAGAGAAATTTAGGGATCGCTGTAACTTTACCCACACGGCTAAATGCGACGTGTTGCTTCTGGGTACCATTCTGCAGATACATGTAAGATAATGTTTCCCATTCACAGGAATGGGAGCGGTTAAGACTGCAGGTGATTTTTATAATTAAAAAAGAAAAATCTAGTTGACAAGACTATCAAAAAAATTTTTTTTTTGTAAGGAGGGGCCAACAACTTACTCTGTGCCCCTGATGACTACCTACTTTAGTACTGAAAGGGTAATTCCAGGATTGCAGAGACCTGAGTCCTCCTATAACACAGTCGTACATTCACATTTGGGCCAACACAGCCGACTGATAGCTGTTTTGAGATTTGAGCAGACAATAGAAAGCAATGTATTAATTTGAGATAATTCTATCAGTCTGAAGTCTTGATCCATACTATTCCACCTTCAGTTCAGGATTTCTATGTTGGCATAGGCAGTAAAATCTGATCAGGTGAGGGAAATATGTACACCTACTAATTTAAAAGGTTATAAGTTGGTGATGAGTTTCATTAGCAGATAAATGTCAGATTATTTTTATAAAGGTCGTTGAACGCTGGGGAACTACCTTTTGTGCTGAGACAAAACTCCAATCTTGCCCGATTGATTTGAAATCCCCAAATTTAAAGCAAAATTTCAAAGCAATTGGTTTAGGTGAATACACACAGTGTATAGAAGGAGAGTGGTGGATGGAATACCTGCACCATGGTCAGATGTGCTTGTGGACTCGCTATAGCTTATTTCTTGTCATTTCGGAGTTCAGCCGGTGGGCAGGTATATCAGATATGATTATGACTGCTCAAGGTTGCAGGATCAATAGATGCCAGATTGCCGTTCCCAGTAACCATAGGTCTACACAAGGAGGCAGGGCTTGTAGTCACAGGAAAAAGGTGAACTGACCTCAATTTGTAAAGGGAATTTCCAATGGTAATACTTAATTACAAATCAATGATTGCTTTTGGAATCTTGTTTTTATTTTTGAATTTGGGATTTACATAGTGCTGCTTAATTACTTATCTAAGTTTGTAAGTTTATTCTAGTTGTAACAATGCCGTTAGGGGTGTTTTATTTTTATCTGCAGTGGTAGCTGTGTGTGGCCCCTACTGATGTACACGAGAGAGCTGACAGTGACCTATACATTCATTCTGTGCTTAATTTCTGTGTGCCCAGGCTTGCATGTTGAGAATGTGACATTAATAGCCTGGGCTCATAGGAAGTGGGATGTATGATGCTGGTGGCCAACCTTTAAGAGGTGATGTGAGGGAAGAACCATGTGTTGGCCAATTTGTGCAGTAATGACCACCATGCCACAACCTCTCCCAATCAACCAAATGGGGGGGGGGGGGGGGGCTTCTGTGCTCATTGTTTGCATTGTGGTGTGGTTACTGGAAGCAACCTTTGGCTTCAGGGTACACAGTTGGTTTTCTGTACTACCGTACCACAAACAATGCATGCAAATGTGTTGTCCTTTGGTTCAGTTTGCCACTCCTAGGTACATAGTAGCCCAGATTGCATGTGCAGTGGATTTTCCGAGTGATCAGTTCTAGTGATCAGAGCATCAACTTGGGACTTTGACTGCAGTGAGTTCTAGGACCTGGCTGTACAGTATGGCTGGGGTGTTTAAGAATATCTATCGGAATCCCTCAACTGTGAAACAGAATAATTCTGTATTTAGCGCTCTGTCCTCAATTCTATTTAATGTATTGCTTTTCAAAATCAAAGGTCTAACATTCTAGATTAATATTTCCCCATCTGAGGATCTAGTTTCATGGAAGTTTAATCCCAGGAAACTTGGTTTACAGCTGGCTTTCCCTGCCCATAACTGATAAGAAATCTCCTTTTATCCTCCAACGTGCCAAGTCATTTTACCTAAATCAATAACAGGATTATCACCTGCTGCACTGAATAAACTCCTGGCAGATTGGAGTATTTTGTACCGTGGTGCAGAGAAATCCTAGATTTTGGCTGCTTATCATATCATCCGGAATAATAAACAATACATGTGCACTATGTGAAAGTGTTTGCATGTTAACATTTATTTTATATTATCCCAGATAAAATAATATTAATCCTACATGGGACTACATTCACTACATTGCACGAAAACCGTAAATGGATTATGTGTGGTTTTATGGCAAGGAGTACAAAGTGTAAGAATTTGGCTTTGGTATGAATGCTTTGCTCCTGATATTTATCATTGATGATCAGTGCAGGTTCTGATCAATACATCCGATTGTAATTGGTGTACTTAGCTTTCTGAAAACATTAGCATCTTACCTCTGTACATAAGTTCCCTTAGTCCTATTGCCAGCTGAGGGCTTATTTTAGGAGGAATTGTGTGAATACTGCAGTGCTTTGATGGGTAGATGCCAATCTGGAGGAGTGAGCATTCCTGGGCAGGTTGCATTATCTACATTTATTTATTGCAGATATTTTTTTTTATTGCAGATCCCCCTTGTGATGCTGAGCCTTAATGATAACATAAAAATTAAATTGTAATGAATAAAGTTGTAGGTTCACACCAGAGAAGCTCAGTGTTCAAAAAAGCTCTTTCAGTAACCTCATAGGAACTTTTTAAGTGTGCAAAAAGTTCAGTTTAAGGATTTCCCAATGATGTAAACTTTCATGGTATGTATTGGGGTGTATAGAGGTTGCGTTTGTTGCCATCAGATCAAAGGAGACAATCATGATTCTTGCATAGTTTCTCTTCCATTTCCCCCCTCTTGTTACTCTCTGGTTGAATGTAAAGGATGCTTTTGATTTGTTATGAGAAATGTGTTACAAGCATAACCTGGAATAATCATGTATGCACCATAAACAGAACCCCGCTGTATGTTATTAGGCATTGTGCTTTTCGGCAACTTTTTAGTAGGAATGGTATTTTTTTCCCATAAAACAATCCTAAAGTCCTAGTGTGACTTTTGCCCCGGGGTGAAAGTGTTAAAAGCCTTTGTCTCTTCCAAGATGTGACCCTGCAGCATTGTGGGACAGGAAAGAGGAAAAGGTAACTGTATAACCGAGCAGGAAGGGAAAAATCCTGCCTGGATTCCTCAGGAAATGTCTCATACTCCCTGCTGTTAAGGCTCCACATTTGTTTTCCTAACCAGGGTGAGGCTCCTAGAGAGCTGCCCCTTCACCTCCCCTGGACTTGTCTGCCATGGCGTGGCGCAGCCATGAGGAAGTACTCCGGGGAAAGAGGAAGAATAAAGACTTGAGAAAGCTGACTTTTGCAGTATGATGCTCTATTTTCTGTCTCAAGTGTTTAGCACTTGCTGCAGACGTAGCAAATCTGGTTACTGCTAGTATGTTCAGGCTAATGTTAGTTTTAAGCTGTCTGCTTTTGGATATTTATGAATCTCTAGACCCCCATGGATCACTATTATACCCAACATGCAAATCTGCTTCTTTATGCATTAGAAAATGATTCTGCAAACCCTTTCCCATGTTAGGTCAGTAAATAACTTGCTCATACAGAACCATTTGTCAGAACTTCTTTTTTGTAAAAAAGAAGCAGAAACAAAAAAGTTCAATGTGGTCTCAAAAACGTCCTAAATGTTTGATCGATGGAAGTTTTCCATCCTGATAGAGGTTCTTTATTTTGTCAAACGTACTCAGAAATATTAACAGCAATTGCCACCTGTCACTGAAGAGAACAGTAGTGATTGAGGCAAATTTTTCTAACCTGCTCTTTTGATGCCCCTTTACCTCCCCTTAAGTTATCTGCTGGCCAGCGCTAACCTGCCTATTATGACTTTGGAGGAACCCTTTAAATGATTTTAAGGAAGCCCCTGATAAAACCAATTCATCAGGGGTCAGTGAGGAAACCTGCCCACATTGGTGGTCATTTGGAAGAATGCCCCCTCTACAGTGGTAGTCAGGATGCCACCTCCCTTCGTCTTGTTTGCCATGGTGTGGATGAGCTTACCATCCTTGCAGATAGTTTAAAAAACCATTTCATGAATTTGGTGCCATTTATATCCTATGGGACAGTGGCCCCCAACCTTTTGGATGTCATGGACCACTAAATTTACGGACTCCGGACCGCAGATGTGCGAGGAGCTGTGTGTCACCTAAAGGGGAAGGGCATTCCCCCCTAGTTAGGTCGTGATGCCAGAACCCCGCCACTGCCTTGAGCCCGCGATACAGACGGGAGACATGGTCTGCGGCCCGGGCTGGTGTGCCCCGCCCTCAAAGCAGGGTCCTGCTGCTGTCCCCGCCAGGGGGGCACCGACCAGAGCCGCGGACCACCAACATTTTCTTGTGGACCACAGGTTGGGGACTGCTGCTAGGTGGTCAGTCAGCCACAGGTCAAAGAACCCCCAGAAACTTCTGGAGGATCCCTGGCTGCATTATGTTGATTCCCAAAACCACTGTATTCTCATGTCTGTAGGCAGCTTTCCAGTTTTCAAGCCCCATATGAACCTCGAATTTTTAAAGCCCATGGATAAATATTTGTATCTCTGATGGGACAATAGGAAAATGTTATTGGGTGGTTGGGAATTCTGGTGCCCATGCTTCATAAACTTCAGTTTATTGCTGTGACCCCTTCACTATAACAGAACCAAAGAAATGTATACTAGACTGGAGAAATAACATTTACATTGGTAAAATAATCATACCTAAGGCCAGCACAATGGCTGAGATTTATCAGGCTGACAGGAAATCTCCTGAAATCCCTCGTCCATACGCCAGGGCTGCGGGTAAGCTTACTTCACACCATGCTTTGTTTGCACAACATGTGGAATTAAGGCTTTAGGGAATAAATAAATAGCAGAAATGGGGAATAAATGTGAATTGACAGGAAGACATTCCAGTTGAATGAAGGACTGTATACACAAACTTGCAGCGTTAATATTCACGCTCCAGGCTAGCTCCCAATTGTCTGCTTTTTGGAAGGACAGGCCCTCTTTTCTCTTCTCCTATTGGTCCACAATTAAACTATTGTATTTGTTTTACAGTCCGGTTAACTAATCATTTTATGTGCATGACCTGGGGGTACATACTTTTTAATAAATGTTGGAATAAAACATTTACATATCTTGCTTTTCTTATGCTTGTGTGACAACGATTGCACAACCGCCATGTCCAGGCACACGGGGGTCAGGGATATTGCAGCTGCGTAGTGTTATCTACATTCTATGTAATGTTCATATATACACCTCATTATTCTATCCGAGAGGAGATGTTTGTACAATATTGTGATCTAATGTCCCCTTTTTTTTCTTGGATTTATTTCACCATCATTTAGCTCTTTAACACTTTTCCCGAACTGAAGGATTGCACAATACATTTGATGGGCGCGGGTTGTTAAACGTTAACCAGCGACAGAGGCTTCAGGTCATGTTGACTAACATTGGAAGTGAGTAACAAATCTCTCTGCAGCCTGACTGTCTCTGAACATCTGGGGAGATTAACATGGAGATTTTTTTCTTTTTACAAAATGAAGAAGAAAAAAAACCTCATGGAAATGTGTTCCATTAACTGCTGGGATCCCACAGGCTTTTCAACACATGCTTTAAAAGGGAACATTCACCTTGTACACAGCATGCATACACATAGGAATATTGTCCCCCTTGAGTCATTAGCTGATGTAAGCTGGTGTTCTTTTATAGTGCAGCGTTGGCAAACGTGTGAAATAAAGACATCATATGCCCTCCATCACCTCTTCTTAATTCAACTTTAATTATCTAGTGAACAAGTTCTTTTTTCATTTATTACAGTAATGATCAAGGCACCTCTGCCAAAGTGTATAGCATGTCTGTTGATCTTGTTTTTCCTCATAGCTTGAACACAATAGTGTATGCCTATCATACTTCTCATACAGTGTATGCCTAGGCACTGTTACCAATGAATACTCAGCTTTTCTAATTGGGAATTGTATGTTATATCAGTGTTCAACCCAGATTTTTTTAAGCCAGCTGGGTGGCAGCTTCTGTATTGGGACCAAACACTTCAGTAACCAGCCAAAAACAGCCATGTTGTTACTGAAAAGTGTCGGGTGGTGCGCCCAGCTAAAAGGGACTAGGGAGAACACTATTAAAATGTATATATTTATATAATTTGCTGTCTTTGCACAGTTTCAAGTATGTTAAAAAAAAATACAATACAAATTGCAGTACTTCTGACCAATACAAGCAAATGTTAACCCATGGTATCTTTTGAAAGACCCTGCAAATACAGAAAACCCCCATTGACCAGAAATACGCTCTGGCTGACAACAGACCGTTTTTTTGTGGACTGAATGGTGTCAGCCCTGCCCTTTTGGCTAAACTATCTATTTAGACTCACCCACTCTTCTGCTTTCACTATTCCAAAGATGAGAACAAGAAGGGGTAATTCTCCATGAGCCAACACGGGTCAGATCTGAATATCTGATTTGATTAATTTTACAATATTTGGAACACATAGTACCATGCATATAGTATCTCAAAAAGAAGATAGGTGATAATGTTTTTTTTTCATAGTTGCGGTTTGCATACACTTTAAGTTTTTGGGTACGTCTGCAGGAGAAAGCGTCACAACACAAAAGATGGGGTTGTTTATTTAGACCCATCATATTCCATTAAATTATTTGCAAGAAATAGATAAAACCCAGTATGCAATAATCTACCAGTGTTTTGGCTGTTTTTTAAATAATGAAAAATGTTACACATCCACAAGGAAACAGCCATAGCACAACTCATGCATCCAATACAGGGAACAGCCGGGCTTTAGCAATGGCCGATGGTGGAATGAGCTGTGGTGTTAATGTGATGGGACCTTCTTAATATTGTTTTGTCTGCATTGACTTGTATGAACACCTTGAGTATTTGAGACCTGAAAAATCACAATCCGCCAGACAGAATTCCTTTAAATTGATCATTATTTGGAATCGGCCTAGAATTGAATTTGGTCACATAGAAAATGAGATTAGCAAGCAAAATCTGCAGTGACAGCAAAGCTTCAGCGTTGAAATGGCAAGTCAGCATTTCCTTTAGAAAGGCTGTGTATTTTTATGTCAAGGCAGTTTAGTTTTTATGTTGATTAAAAAAAAAGTTAGATAATAGAAAAGATTGATTTGACCCTTTAAAGAACTTGTTAAAATCATTTTATTGGTAACGTGCTGTCAGAATACATGTCCTTGTCTTCATATCACCTCCCTTGGTCAATAGAAGACCTTGGATCCCAGGCTCATAATGGATACATTACATACAAAAATGCAAACAATGGGATTTCTAAAATGTGTTGGGAAAAACTCTCTCCTTCTTGTATATAATCCTTCCTCTTTGGCTCGATGAGGAAGACCTTACTCATGAAAATGTTGCAGTCACCAGAGGGAGGAGGGACATCTTGCTCATCCAGCCCCCTGGGAGCAACCAATACATGCAGATAATATTTTTATGACTGATAGGCAGAATGATGGAAATTAATGGCCGTATTTATAGCCCGATGAATAATAATAATGTGCTTTGTCACTGGGAAACGCAATAGATTTTTCAATATGTCATTTAGCATAGGCTGTCCAAAAGACCTGAAGCAGCGTGTCATAAACAAAGGTTTTTATACTTCTTTTTGCCTTGTTTTTATTCTTTGGTACAACTCGGTGATACCTAAAGTGTATATTCTTTTATAGCAGTGGTCACCAACCTTTTGCACATTGTGGATCTCTAAATGCACAGACTTGGACCGCGCATGCGCAGGGAGACGTGTGTCACTTAAAGGGGAAGACACTTCTGCCCAGAGTGACGTCATGATGCCAGAACCCGCCCACTCTCCAAAAGCTGCGATGTCTCCAGGAGACGTGGTCCGCGGCTCTCGCCGGTGCGCCCCCCCAAGCAGGGTCTTCTCCTGACCCTGCCCCTGAGTGCACAGGAGAGAGCCGCAGCCAACCTGTGAGACGGACTGAGGGTTGGGGACCTCTGCTTTAATTTAATTTATTTGTTTCCATTTAATGCATGTTTTATGTTTACATACCACCTTGATTTAAGTAGTCACAAAGCACTATGTAGGCAGTGCAGTGGGTCACTTGCTAGTACCTTTGCAGCAATATGGTCCCAGGTTCAAATCTCAACCAGCCCACTATCTGAATGGAGTTTTTAGGGTAGCCCCATGTTTGAGTGAGTTTCCTCTGGGCACTCGCATTATTCAGATTGTAAGCTCTTTGGGGCAGGGTCCTAACCTCCTTCATGTGTCATTTTTCTGTTTGTCATCTGCAACCCCTATTCATTGTACAGCGTTGCATAATATGTTGGTGCTATATAAATATATTTGTCAATGCAGCACAACATTCAAAACGTTACGCACCAATGCATTAACGCACCTTCCCTTTTTTTATGCAAACACAAGTCCTAGTTATTGCTCTTTGGAATATTGTTTTTAATATTCATTATTTTCTTTTTTCTATGACCCTTCATTTCTTGCAGGACACATCCTCAGATGTGCAGTTCCCAGCACTATCCCTGCAGACAAGGGAGCCTCTTGTTTCTTAAGTCAGTGTAGTTTGGCTTGGAGGAGGGACTGTCTGCATACTTTCTGCAGTGGGATCTGATATCTACTTTGTTCCCCTAATGAGCCTACCCTGTTTCACTTGTCCAAAACAGTAATGCAGAAGCTTGAGACAGGAAACCAGACAGCAGTCTGCTCTGATAAGGGATGGTATTGTCTCAGGGAGGGAACCAGGACTATTTTCTCTTACCAGCCCTGCCTTTTCCCTGACAGCATTTAGGAGCAAACCTAAAAGACAGACTTTCATTAACCAGTTTGGCAATGGCCCCCATATTTGTGCTCAACGCCCTGACTGTGCACACTAATTATGAGAAATTCAAATTGCTGAAAGCATCATTATTTATATAGCACCATCACATCCCCTGGTGTTATACAAAGTACAAGCTTAAACAAAAGGGTCACTGTTGCATAATACAAATGCAAAAAGGCAGATATGCTACAAATTGTGGTTTTTGCCATGAACAGCAAAAATGTACAGCATGCAGAAAAAGCCCCAAAATGCTTTTATTGCTGCTACAGCCTTCGCTGTGCCAGTAAACCCCTGGTACAATTCTGTATTGCATAGGGAACACAAATATTTGGGCAGTATTTTTTATCTACAGTGCATTAGAAGAGAAACTCTGTAGATAAATAGGGATTTTTTTTCTGAACCACAAAGTAGTACTGAAATGATTGTGACCTCCTAACCTATATGTGAAACAGGTTCTGTGATCACTCACATGATTTCATACAGTCATACCAGCAACACTTATTAACACAGATATGGAACTTGGAGATGTATTAGATACAGCAGCATCTATTGCTGCTTCACTACAAATCAATAGGGTAATTCCATTTTGTGTACAGGACAGAATCCTATAGCAGTCAATCAGAGGTCGATTTGATACAGGTATATATTGGTGATTGTTTCTTGTGGGATTTTATGAGTTGCTGCTTTTTACTTTGCACTGTTGTTCTTCCTTGTTCTGGTACTGGTATATATGCTGCCTGGCCAAAAAAGTTCTGATACTTAATTGCACTGCCTTCAGCTTTGATGGTGGTATGAAATTGCCGTGGTATTGTTTCTATAAGTTTATGCACATTTAATTCCATCCAGAGATGCAATAATTTATCATTGAAATCTTGTATTGATAATGGGAGAGACGAACCTGCATAACGTCTTTTCTTGCTCATCTCAGAGATTCTCCGCTGGTTTCTGTATTGGCCATCCATGTGTAGAGTATTTCACAACCTGAACCTCATTATTCCTAGCATTGTCATGGATTATATCCATGCAGTCAGGGAACTAAAATCCATTCATGTAAAAACCTGGTCATTGAGTATATTCCGGTGGTCCTCTGACCTCATTATTTTTGCCCTCTTATTGTTGGCAGAACAAATGTTTTAGTGTTCTCCCCAGCCCCTTTTAGTTGAGTGCACCACCCGGCACTTTTCAGTAACCACGGCTGTTTTTGGATGGTTACTGGGTCACAATACAGGAGCTGCCACCCACCTAAATTTTCTTCCCATCCAGCTTAAAAAAAATTCTGGATTGAACACTGTATTTGTTTAAGGAGTCAGAGTTCTTGAGGTTACAGTGCATGTTTACTGCAACTCTTATGAATTTGGCAGAACACCTTTAATGGAATCTTTTTATTAAAGCACTGCAAATTGTGTTGGTGGTGCACTATAGACACTGCATCTCAACATAAGCAGTGCTACCAATCCAAAAAGTCACGGGCTTGCCTAGGTGTGGCCAGGTACAAAAATACACGTTTGGGATTCCGGCCCCATGCAACATCTATTCGTCCTACAGTAGTAAAAGCAGGCAGACTGTACATGAGTGGCAACACTGCTTTGAATTTTGAGAATAGTACAACATTGCAATCATTACAAGAAGTGGAACTTCAAACAAGTTTTATTAGGACTTTACAAAGAGTCAAAACTTAATCACTAATATTTTGTTGGTAATATTAGTAATTTTGCATATTGTTCTTTTTAACCAAGGAATGTAGTGTTCGCATCATAAACTACTACGTTAACATAAGTATGACAGCTCTATAAATTTGCTGTGCAATGAAAGTTGTACAAGGTCTCCATTATTAACTCGCCTAACTGCTAAAATTTTAAGTAAGGAAGTGTTTGCAAGGCATTGAACTTGTAGCTGCATAGGATAAGCATCAGGATTTCAAAACACTGCAGAGGCGTATGGTGGGAGGTGTAATGTCTATCGGATTTTTTTCTCCCATCTCTAAAATCACGAAGCAAAACAATTTGTTGATTAGAATGGGTATGTAAAGTTTTATTGAGTTTAAAAAAAAATGGCACAGTAATCTTTGGTGAGAAATATACACTTCTCTGAACATATATACTGTTTTATGTTCAGCTGGAATATTACTAATGACAAATGCGTACTTTTATCAAAAGAAGCTTGTGGATGTAAAAAATCAAAGCCGGACTATGTTATTTTAAGGGAGGATCTTTTAGCCAGCCAACAAGATGAAGTGCAGTATATTGTTTTTGCTCTTAACTAGCCGGAATAACTGCAAATTGACTGGAGCAGGGGTCGGCAAACTTTTTGGATTACTAGGCCATTTCAGGAGGTCAAGAAGGCACACTAGGCCAGAAGAAACAAGGTGTCCATGGAAAGGTTTTTTCCAACCATGACTGCAAGAGAACAGCCTCAGTCTTCCGCTCATCCGCAGTGTAGTATCTGTACGTGTGCGAATGCTTGGCATCAAAATGCCCCTTGAGATTCGACCGCTTGAAAGTGCTGTTGGTGTCATTGCACACTAAATACAGGGCTTTGTCGCTAGACGAAGAATAATTTGTCAGTCCATTCAGGGTTGAAGACACGATGTTCAGGTCATCCTTCCAGAGACTGGTAGCTGGGTGTTGCTTCTGCTCTTTAGGCATAATGCAGTAATTGAGATTACTGTGCGGGAACTCGATGATATCGCTGGAACTCCCGATAACGCGACAATTCAATTAGGCTTTATCTAACAATAAATAACTAGAGGGGCGTTAGGTCGGACTGGAATACTGGCTAGGCCGTATCGGGCCTAAAGGCCGGAGTTTGCCTACCTCTTGACTAGTCGGACAAACTAGCACATAGCCAAGTGACTAGTGTTCTAGTTTGTGTAGTTTCTTTAACAGTGACAAGAATTGGTATCAATCAGAATTTATTTAGCCTTTGATTGAGTGCCATAGTCATTGGTCCTTAATGAGAGGAGCAGACCCTGCCAGGCATTATTTCCTTTAATATTATTATTGATAAACAGGATTTATATACCGCCAACATATTATGTGTTGCTGTACATTAAACAGGGGTAGCAAATGACATATGAATACAGATAGTTACACAGTAGGAGAGGTCCCTGCCCCGAAGAGCTTACAATCTAGGAATTATTGCTTTGTGCTTTATGTACAAAGGAAGAAATGATTTACAACATGCTGAAACCCAACAAGAACTTGACATATTTATACTTGGAAACCATTTTGCTTTAGTAACATATCCACAAAATAGTACTGTTCCTGGGACTTCACTTGTTGAAGCCTTTTTTGTAACAGTTTTTTTCTGGATCTCCTCCTCTTACCTCTTATTTTAGCTGTTGGCACATGCATACCATAAACTATATACAGTCTAATGTGTAGGTTCCTTTAGTGAATTTAACTCTTTTTATATTATGCACAATTGTCAAAACTAAAACAATTACGGGTTCTAAAAGAAACTTATATCTGCCACAATAATAACTATGGGTACATCAGCTTGACACTGCTTACTCAGCCTTTGTGAAAAGGCATTTTGAGGTTATTACCTGCTAAAACCATAAACCTAATTTACAAGTGTTGAAAGCTTCTGATATACAGTGTTACTACTAGAAGGAAGAATGTAACTTTAGCAAGTTGTCAGTCATACTATTCTGTACATTCTGGGCAAACATCAGTATTTGTCATTTCATTTGACTTGGGGGCATAGTTTATCTTCTGAGTACTTCTAATGTTATAATGCAATTCACTTGTATTTCTACCTGAGCCAATGCTTACATTATTCTGACACTAGATCATGAGATGAAGGTTACACGGAATAAAATGAATAAAAGCCCCATTGGCAGACATCCGTGTGGTTGTAAGTAAATATATAAATCTCCAATGTAATTTTGCATGAAAGCAATAGCAATAAATCAAGTGACCTTGCTTCTTGATGTCTTTTACCTTCACTCAAATTACCTTTTGATCCTTTTGAAAGTTTAACATACTTGTATTGAACTTTGCCCTTGTCTGCTTGGCTAGAGTTGGGTTTTCTTGCTTTTCCAGTAATAGTTGTGCATTTTGGGACAATTATTAAAGTGCAATCCTCAGAATCACCCAGATTCGCCCCAAAACCTCCATCTTCGCAACTAGAGCATTCTGCATCATTTATGTTTTCCCTTTAACTTATTCCTGTCTTAGAAAATGGCTTTTTCATCACACTTTTGTGATGTCCTAAACAAGGCTTTTAAATTCCTACAGGGGCACCTGTGGATTTCTTAGCTGCTATTGAGCCAGATATGTTCCCAGAATTACATCTTCCCTTAACAGTGTCTTGGTAGATCTTTGGAAGTCATGGTTGAAGGATTATTTTGCTGGGGAAGCAATCTGTTTGTGAAGTAGGACAGAGGGGAGTGGGGGGATAATCAGGTATGTAGTCCAGTAGGCATGACATTTAAGCACAGATTTATTGACCAATCATCAACTGTTTTTCTGTTCTTGCTCAAGTTTTGAAGTGATAAAACATGGGGAAATATATTGCAAAGATTTACTGACCTATACTTTTTAAAGAAGTCACTTTTAGTTTTCAGTACCTGGATCAGTTTTCCAATTTGTGACCATAGGAATAAATCTTTACATTTCTTGCACCGCAACCCCAACCGCTAAACCACCTTTTGGTTTCCTAAGTTAAATTTTAACTTTTAGAATTACAAAAAAAGGAGCAAAGTTCAATTTTAACACCTTCTAATACTTTAAAATTTCACTCCTGTTTTTCAAATGTGTACAAACCAAAAGCAATTATTTATTATTGTTTCACAAGCAAAAGCACAAGTCTTATTAATTACAGAATTAAAGGCTAAATATCCCTCTGCATAGAACTGTGGCTTATCGCTGGATGTGATTGTCGTTTTTGTTTTTTTTGACAGTCAGAGGCAGGGCTTTTGAGTTGGAGTTGGGACTTTGACTGCAGGTACACAATAATAGGTTCCACACTAGTCAACCTGCACAAGGCTAAGCCAGTGGGCCTGATTTATTAAAGTTCTCGAGGCTGGAGAGGATACACTTTCATCGGTGAAGCTGGGTGATTCAGCAAACCTGGAAAGGATCTGGTCCAGGATTGAAAACATTTGCTAACAAATAACTTAAAGAAGTCCAGTCCAGGTTTTCTGGATCACATGGGTTCACTGAGGAAAGTGTATCCTCTCCAGCCTCAACTGGGTACCTTGCCTCCACATAGCTCTCAGGCCTTGCAGTTTTTTACTTGGACCCCCAGCACTGCACTGTGGGGGTAGGTTCTCTATATTATTATGGTATCTATTTTATGTTTACCAATTAGAATAAACTTAAGCATTTTAAAGCTGGTTTCAGAAAGCTTAATAAATGGATAGCCTGTGATGTAATTAAATGTGAACAGTTTATCATCGCTCACCCACACAGCTGAATGAGTCAGAGGAGGGACCCCCCGCCTCACAAACAGCAATGATTGCAACCATCTGCATTGTCTGCTAGAGCAGTCAGTAAGCACAGAACTATTGCAGGACATAAAATCACCTTGCACTAAATGCATGAAAAGATGAGTCAAAAAAAAGAGGTAAAAAAGATCATTTTATAGACTTAAAAAAGACCAAAATACTTTATAGCCCCCTATTTAAATCCTCATTGACATCACTTATTAGGCTAAATGCTAGTGCGGTACTTGTGGTTTCTTGTAACTTTTACCAGGGTCCACTATTAGAGATTAGAGCTGCAAAACCATTATCTGCCTGATATTCAGATCCTTTCTAGACACTGCCATTGTCATCTAGCCTTCCGATTCTTGTGCATGCATTGGTCCTTGTATATACGTATGTATGTATGTATGTATGTATGTAAAACTGTTGGTCCTTATTGGGTTTTATTTGGATAACTGAAATATAAGTACCCAGACACCCTGCAAAAGTAATCTTCATTCATAATTCTTCTGTGACTATCACTAGCAAATAATAAAATCACTCGGTACATATAAGGAACAATGAAGTTTAGTAGTAGTGATTAAATGAAAGCACAATGTTCAAATTGCTGTTTGTTGCTACTCCATGCAGCTAGGTAATTCATTTGTTGGGTAAACTTATTTTTGCAGCAGCAGCCTAGTTATACCTTAACCTATTAAGAGATAACTAATAGCCACATATCTGACTTACATTCTTCACTAAACATGTCACCCGTGACCGGCTATGATGTGTCGGGCAGAGGGTCGCCAGTCATATGGTCTTACATGAGTCTGTTTATGTCATAAATTAATGCAGTAGCAAAACTTTAGTAAAGGTTTTTGTATAGAGAAAATATTTACTCTTTGCAATTCCTAAAGTTTACCTTTAGTTATAACTTGGTTATATACTTACTTAACCAAGTGCATACAATTCAAATTCTTACATTAACAAGGCCCCAACAAGTACATACAATGGAGGCAGAAATGTTTTTGTCAATGTAAATGTTCTTTAAAATGAATTGAACATAACTGGTAAATGCACAGTGTAGGTCAAGGAGTATGATATCTCTACCACAAGCCACATGAATATGTTTAATTCTACAATGTCTGAGTTGCCTGAATATTTTTTAAAAAAAGGTGTCTCGCCTAAAACAATTATATAGTAATAAGAAATTCTATTCTCCATATGCATGAATATATATTGTTAGTTAAATACAGTATATGATTGTGTTATTTTCAAGTTTGGTTTCCTCCATCACCACTTGTATGGGAATTTGCTGGTCACCTAATCTGTTCATGGGATCAGTGGAGAAAGCTACTACTGACCCAATCTTACTTATTGTATAAACCCAACACAGGTCCCCCCCCCCCACTTGTATAAACTAACACTAATACCCCAACTGGCATAGACCCAGCACCAATACTTCCACACTAGTATAAACCCAAGGGTGATACCCCCTTCCCTGCTAAGACCACTTATAAGCTTATGAGGAACACTTAAGACTCAAAATAATTCAATTAGTTATACATATATGTTTTATATAAGGGAAATTATGTGGATAGATGTGACATTGTCATTGTCACAAGAGTGGGCTATAAGGACACCAACGATATCCAACCTGGACAGCTGATTTTTTTAATGCAGTTTTTTATTTGAGCCATTAAATTCCTGCATAGAATAATGTTATTTACTTTTCATCCATATTTCTCTGTATTGTAGATTGGGTAAAGGGGGGGCCTACTGCTCGTCCTCCCCTCTTCTTAGAATTGAGCATTGTGCGTACATCGCTTCTTCATTTTACACTCGGTGAAAACTACCAGAAAAGGTCATTTCCAGCTACAATAATCTAACGTCTGTACATAGCCATAATATGCTCTATGGCTCTGGCTGACACCAATGAAGGCTGATTTCCTGATAAGGTTACAGAATCCGTACAAACATTTGTACTTCCCTGCTCATAATTATTAAACATTATCTACTCTAGCTGTTCTTCATGGTGTTGCTGTTAATGAGTCAGCCATGACTCTCCCTGGTTGTGTCCATTGTACACTGGGCTGGAATTTCTGCAGCTGATAAAGTGAAACTCTAGACAAAAGAGTTAGGAAAAAGTTCGAAACTATCAAGTTGTTATCTTTAGGAGAGATTTTCCCTGCAGGGCACAGTAATCATCAGGACAAGGAAGTAAGGGAAAATCTTTTTAGCTGGGACACCCAGAAAGACATCAGCAAAAACACAGATCTGATTCTAATCCTTAACTATGCAGGGCTTTGCTTCCTCACGTTGGAGCCCCCAGTGAAGAGAACTGTGAGTAGCACAGTAGAGACGACACCAAATCCCTTAAGGCTGGTGGCAGTTGCTTACATTGTAGGTATTCAGTTTGATGCTGTAGACAGAGGATAGCCCTATTACTGACTTCCTCACTCATAACCTCATCACACGCACGGCTCCAAGACTTTTCTGGAGCTGCCCCAACTCTCTGGAATGGTCTTCCTCGTCCTATTCGGCTTGCTCCTACTTTCTGCTCATTTAAACCGGCACTCATAACCCATTTTGTTAAACTTGCCTACCCATCTTCTTCTGTCTCTTAAACCCTCACTACGTACCACCATTCCATATCCCCCTCCTATTGTGTGATACTTCCCCCACCTCCTAGATTGTAAGCCCTTCAGGGCAGGGTCCTCTCCTCCTGTGTCACTGTCTGTATCTGTCTATCATTTACAACCCCTAGTTAATGTACAGCGCTGTGTGATATGTTGGCGCTATATGAATCCTGTTTATTCAATATTAATAATTGTTAGACACTGTACAATACAGACCACATTAACCTGAATAAGCAAACCTATATTTATACTGGCCTGGACCTGTGATTGCATCTCTTAAAGCACTGTTATTATGCAGTATTTTCCACTAAAAAGTGAAAAAAGATGTCACAGGTTATATTGGCATAATTAGCTTCTGTCTATGGCTATATTACAATAGATTGTGTTTTACAAGCACCGTTACCTTTTAAATCACTGCAAAAATTACAAGTAGCAGATTTCTGATGTTGACAGCCATAAAGAGTGAGTTATATTACTATATAGCTCAGGTTCATGACTAAATTGTAAAGTGTAATTCTAGACTTTTCACCTTTCTGGCAAATGTCATATTGTTATGCTGGGAAATATATCACCTGTCTTCTTCATTTATACTCCTGTATGCTCTTCCATCTGGTCTGGATCCATTAATTCCAGCAACAAATAGTGGGATCTCTCCAGCCTTGTAGAAATGTAGACACATGAAATGCTGTATGAACATTTCTTAGATAACTATAGTAAGAATTCCATAACAAACACGAAGGTTTTGACGTTTGCAATAGTGATATTATGGGATATAAGTCATAGATTTTCATTTTTTTTTAACTTGACAAATTTCATACCAGAATAACATATTTAGTTCAACATAACTAATTAGACCTAAAACTAAATAGCACAGACTTTCTTTTACTGTAAACACTGTATTTGGGTTTTTTCATATCCAAAATAAGTATGTTGGTACTTTTTTATAGTATTGAACTTTATGTAGTTGTCGTTTTTTTTGTGTAACATGTACACATTAAATCTGATATATTTTTTGGATGCTTTCCTTTAAAGACCTTTCATGAGACCGGAGTAGTCTTCCATACTGGTGACTTTTCCTGCATAGTTCCAGTCAACCTTAAACCCTCCAGCGCCCGTGGTGCCTGCAGTGCTTTTGTAATGATTTACAGGCCTCCCTTTACTCAGAGGTGGTTAAAGCCCAATATGTCTACAACACATCAGAGGAAGTGCTGGAGAAAAGGTCAGAACCAGGACTATGTACCCCCTCCTTCTCCTTCCTTCTTCTTCTATTCTCATTGTTGATCTCCAAGGTCTGTGCTCCACAGCAGACAATCCCACACGGCAACATCTGGCAATCCCCCGCACAGACCTTCTTTTCCTTGTAAGCCAGGGGAAGAGAGTGAATTACAGAAAATGAACGATTTTTCGGATATCCTATGCAGAGATGTCTGATTACGAACACAGATGTGTTATGAGATTTTATGAACATGTCTGTAGAGGTTCATGTTCAAGATTCAGCAAAGGTCTTTCCATGAACAGGAAACTGCAGAACAGAAATGTACAGAATGTTTGTTCCATCCACCGTGAACTTTATATAGGATATTTCCCCTGTTATGTTTGATGATTACATTCTGGGGAAGGTAGATCTAAAACAAAGGTTTTAGTACAAATAATGACTGTTTAAAGGGTCACCAGATACGTTTTACAAAAGCTGGAGTATGGATGACTTGTGCATGTAACACTAGCCAATACAACAATTTACAGCTTTGATTAAAAAATAATGGCAAAATATAATTCTTTTGGGTAATATAGATGATAAATCTGTTCAGATAAAGCGGAGCTAAACTTAAAAAAAATCCAACTTAACTTTACTTCCTCAATCCCCTCTGGAGCTTTCCACAACTGGGTCCCTCATGGTCCGGTAATCCTCATTTCATCCCAGGCGCGGCCATCATCTTCACCCGATCTTACACTGTGCAGGCGTGAAATCGGGTGATGAAGCCCCCTGAAAAGATACGTGGCATGGGCATTTTTTTTCCAAAGTCTCCTGGGAAACCTGACGTAGGTATCCCCCAGGAGGCTCTGCGCACCCATTCTGTCTTTGCAGCAGCGGCGAACAATGGCACCCAATGTACAAGATGAGTTATGTACAATAAAGCAGCAGTTTCTTAGGCATTGAGCAGTTTTTGACTCTCATGTCAATTTATTACATACAGATGATCTAATTTTTGCTATCTATAAGGGTGGCAGCCTTCCCACTGGCCAGCAATCTAAGAGGCATTCTTCCTACTGACCACCACTCTTAGATAATGTGAGCTGTGGATAAAGTGATTTTAGTAAGGATTCCCCAATACCTGAAAGATCTTTCAAAGAGTTCCCCAATGTTAGAAAGGTTGACAAACACTGCATTAGAGGGATAAATGGGAACATAGCACCCGCTGTACAATACTAGAGATGAGTACATCCGAAGAGGCATAATCGTGGGTATGGCACCCAACGCAAAAGACTTTTTAAAAAAGTAACACAGACAAAAAAAACCTTGAAAACCTAGTGTGAATAGATGAAAATGCAGAATGTACAAAAGCAACATAGGTTGTAGTATTGAGTACTGTACAAGATCTCTATCTGCTCTTACCTAACACAGGTCAAAGCAGGTACAGATAAGACCTTTTTCATGCTTGAAGAAGAAAATTATCGGCATGTGACACACCCATGTTCCATAATCCTATTTGTCCAACATATACCCCAGAGAACTAAGGTGTGCGTATATTTCCCGAAACGTAGGGCAAAGTTCTGCACTCGGCATCAAAGCAGACATATACTAAAACACACAATGATGTAATCTGACCTTTTACCATCACACTTATCAACGGTAGCAAGAACAGTTAGTCATAGAAAGCATAGCCCTGCCTGTCTCCACTGTGTAAAGCAGACAGTGTGAAAAGATTTACTGTGCAAGATAATGAAAGGCGCACTAGCACTGCAATGACATGGACTACTTGATCCCTGGAATGCAGCAGCTATGAAAGATTCTATGCAAATTGTGCAAAGGTCACACTTACTAATAAAATCATGATCATCGCCCTGTCAGCCTTCCTTGTTTATTTTATCTCCTGTCTCAGTTGCGCCTGTTTTCATATAAATGTTTATAATGTCTTAAGTCCCAAACAGTGAGCTGTCTAACTAGGTCTCTAAAACGCGTAGCTAGCTTTTCCAGACAAGATCAGTGTTTTCTGTAGTATGTATGAACTTGTATTTATCATATACCTATCTGGGCCCACTATTTCCCATTGTGATTACTATTCATGCATTGCTTGATTATCAGTTGTAACAGGATCGCAGGCTTATTAGTTGGTAGGATAGCAGGAAGCCATCACCTCCCTTTAACATTTCTGATTCTGAAACCTCCTTACATATCTGCACGTCTATGTCCTTTTTATATAAGACAAGCTTTTTAGGCCTTGTATGGCTAATGATTGGGATGTTTGGGATAAAATGTTGATGTTTCTTCCAGTTCCACATTTGTGCAGTTCTTATTACTCTCCTCCACATAACTGTTCTGCCCATTATTATTATTACACAGTATTTATATAGTGCCATCATATTACGCAGCGCTGTACAAAGTTGATGGTCGTTTCACTAGCTGTCCCTCAAAGAAGCTCACAATCGCGTTCAAGGCAAATAATTTTCTGGATAGAATAAGAATGTAGAACCACTATGATGTTTTATTTTCTGTCTGTGCATTCGTTTCCCAGTGAGCCCCCATTTCCGTTATTTTGTGTTCTGTCACTGCGATTTATTTCTATAGCAATGACTTTTTCTGCAGCATATTTGAGTCCATAGTCCTAATACTAACTGTTTCTTACTTGAACTTTCATGAATATCTCTTCTAATCTAATTCTAATAACAGTTTGGGGTGATGGGAGCCAGATAACCTACCAGTATGTTTTCAGTGTATGGATGGAAGCCAACACAAAGAAAAGGAGCACACACAAGCTCCATGCAGATCATGTCCAGGCTGAACTTTGGACCTGGAACCCTAGAGAGACTTCAAGTCGAAAGAGTTGGCCACCATGATCCAATCCAATACAAAACTTGACAAAAATCTATAACTTAATAATTCTATTTAAAATAAACTGGTTTTAGCTGTTTGGGCTAGAAGGTCACCATTGTAGGCTTCTCTAAATTGCATGTAATGTGATCTAATACCTAGGCAATGAAAACCCATTCAAAGCAAATTATCAACAATATGATCTTGCATGAGTTATTTACATAGCTCAGAGCATAGAACACAGCAACCTGTGGATTTTGCTGCCAATCTCAATTGGACAATCTGCCCTAGGGGTATAATACACAGAGGTGTCTTTTGTCTGCCCCTACTCCTGCAAAGTGACAGCTTGTCATTGTAACTCAACCAATGCCACCTACTGGCCAAGTAAAGGTATCAGTAGGTAGAGAGGCAAAATACATCATCATCATTTAAATAAAAAAACCTCACTTTCTCATCATCTTGACCCAGTTGCCAAAAAACATTAAAACCAGAAGATTTTGTATCAAAAGCACTGAATTTCCTGTTGCCTACTTTCATATAGAAATAAGCAGATTTGCTATCCCTGTAGCAGAAGCACTTGAGGAAGTAAAATGCTGTTTTGCAGCAACAAAACAAAAAAACTAGCCCCCAGATGACCTTTGTCAGCATATTCTTTCTTTTCTTGTAAGGAATTTAAAGTGTGTGCAACACATCTTACTTTGTACATTTGGATGTTCTGCATAATCTCAATCAAGGTCATACTATGACTGGGGTGCACAGAGGTGAACAGGTTCAGGAAACATTTTTCTTTATTGAATTATTATTGGACACATGCAATATAGGTGACCAATTAAAGGTGGTTTCAAATGGGAACTGATTAGATTTACTAGAAGAATTCTAGCCTGTAAAGTGCTAATGTAATATCTGGAATACTTTAGATGCTTATCTTTTATTAGGGCAGATAGGGAACACATTACAACATTTATTAAGAATTTTCTAGTTACCTAGCTAAAAAAAAAAAAATATTTTGTTATATAGTATGTGGTAAAATCCTGGGGGGGGAGATTTGATGTACATGTGCTTTAGTTTTATCGGGGAATACTGCCCTTCACCAGAATTTAGATATTAATTGATTTAAAGCACTCAGAAAATCATATTCCTTTGTGTTAGAATGTGTATTCATGTTTAAACATTCACCTATTCAAAAACAATGGCTAAGCCCAAAATTAGTGAATTGGCCTGCGGTTGGGAGTCTCGGCATGAACTTATGCCATTCGTGGTTTCTATAGAGTATTGTTGGAGAATGCTACCATTTTTATTTTAGAATGTGACACCAATATGGTACTGCTGATGTAGTCCCAAAATAATTACATTTTGCTACTGTATCTTTTCCATTTTGCTGCAGAAAGTTTTTATACTGCAAAGTTGTAATGATATGTTATCTTCTTAATTTTTTAGATAAGAACACAAAGGTGCTATTGATGTCATAATGCTGATGTTTGATCCAGTTCCAATCAAGCAGGAGGCCATGGAGCCCATTCCAATGGTATGCAGTATATATTATCAATCTTTTGGCAACAAAGCTTTGGGGTACTACTTGTATAATCGATATTTTATATATGTGAACTGGCAGTTGGTACTATGCAAGAATCTGAATTCTCCTATAACTTTCCTGGTTTACCTATGAAAGATGTACATTTTCTCCCTAATTTGCTTTGCTAACAATAACTGGTGCTGATGTGTCTATGACCTTGAGGGGGTTTTACTACCCTCCTACTGATCACAAATGTCTTCCTATCCCTGAGTATTCATACCAGTACTGGATATCAGTCCGTGTGACAAAAGTAATAGAACATGGCGCTGCGTAATATGTTGGCGCTATATAAATACTGGTTAATAGTAATAACCATTCCCTAGTTATTTGCATCCCTACAACAATAAACCAAAAAAGAGAGTTGGAATCTCACTTTAAAATCACAGTTGTCAGGCCACACATTATTTCATTGGTAATACATCTGCTTGTGTGCTGTTTTACTCCCAGAGCAGGAATTCATAGTGGAGTATACAGAATAATTTTTCCCCCCATGGATTTGTGCACTCTTTTATAACACTGTTTTTTCAGAAGTGTTCTGATCTATGTATTAGGCAGCGTCCAGCGACTGTTATTACACACTGAGGCTCCAGAAATTGGATTTATGTATAGCTGTGTAGCAGAAGCCAGTCTGCTGTTAATGTTCTGAATCTATCCTGCAGCTCGTGCCAATGCTGGCAGCTTCCTCTGAGCTTGCGCTAGTGTCCTACAAGTTAGCTGCTAATGAAGAACTGGTCAGGAGTCTGAGCCAGCCCCAAGTCTAAAACTCCCAGCAATCAGATCACCTAGTCTGCTTTCCTCGCTGCCTTTTTAGAAGACTCGTGTCTCACTCAGCGGATGTAATTGTCCCGCAGGCAGGATGTGGATACTTAGACAGCGGTAATTGTTTTAGCAGGACATGAATTAAATTGGTTTTCCCTCCGCTGCAGTATTAGTCCGTATATAAGAGCTTCCAATCAAAAAGATTTTCATATTTCTGCATTCCAGTAGAATGCTTTGATTCTTGGGGAGATTTTTCAACAGATATTGGGTTTGAAACTTTGGATAATTAAGTGGGCTGGTGAAATATGTAAAGTTCGAGAGTACATAAGGACACAATTTCTTAAAAATTTTCATGACCGAAAATACCATAACTAAATATACTAGCTATTAGAAGGAAAATATTTAGGAATCTACAATCCAGTTTAAATGTTTTACCCTAGACATGTTCTTCATTTGGCCCTACAATAAAACATTCTGGCATTGGGACTAATTAAGTAATAGTTAAATAATTTTTGATCCAACAACTGATTTAAGTCATGTTCCTCTTCAGCTACTGTAGATTTACATATTCTTGTACAGTGGTCGCCAACCTTTTTGTACCCACGGACCACTAAATTTACCAACTCCGGACCGCGCATGGAGCTGGGTGTCACTCAAAGGGGAAGAAACTTCCTCCCATAGTGACGTAGTGATGCCAGAACCCCCTAACTCTCCCATCTCAGGTGTGAGCTTGCAATGAAAGTTTGGGTGGGTTGTGTCCAGAGACACAATATATTCAATGCAAAAGACCTAATGGGTCATGTCTTTTAACACGGGTCCCATGTCTAGCCCATGTTTCATGCAGAATAAAATTTCAAACTCTGCTTTCTTGTGTGTGCAATATTGAACGAGAAAAAGAACAATCAGTAGATTGCTCACAGCACTTTGGAACCGATGCCTTGCCCTGGCAAATAAATATAACCTGTGAGGTGAAGCAAATGGAGCCAAAAGCTGGCATTGTGCTTCTGTGCAGTAGGAAAAATGCTTTCAGAAAGCCATTTGGTTTCCATTCGAAGTCAAGAGAGCTTATGCGATTAGATCATTTCTATAAATCGACTTCTAAACCTCCTACCCTGTATTTGTGAAAAGGAATCAGGTTGTCATGGAAATCAGAATTTGCAGCATGTGAAGAAATCTTTAAAAACATTCTGAGGCTAATTCTGCTGACAAGTTAGAAGTGAAATAAAAATATATCCATTGGAAGGAAAACATTTATATGTTCTACTGCTAAAAGCCTCTGATCCAATTTGGATCCTTTACCCCAGATGTGGTCTGGAGACCATCTCAATCCTTTGGCCTTAAAATAAAATGTTCTGGAATCTTGAGAGTGATGGAATTTTTAATCCAAGTATTTTAATCCTTTGGGTCTTCAGCTACTGTGGATGCTTTTATGTCTAATAGTCACTGGAATTTGTAGTTCTCCAACAGTTAAACCCTGCACGTGGCTTTCAATTTTGGCCTTTGAAAGTTTTTTAAAGGGCTAACTGTAGGAACATATGGAAAGACCCACAATGACTTTATAAGTTATCTGTGCAGTTACAGTTCTACAAAATAACCTGTGCTTACAAGAATGTTAGGATTTATATATATATATATATATATATATATATATATATATATATATATATATATTCTAACTAATGGAGGATGGCTTCCATTAGGAATAATCATTTTTACCAAAATGCACAATAGTTTTTGTCCTGTTTACAGGATCATTTTGTTACATTACAGTGTTACAGATTGTAGCTGTTGTAATGATACAATATGACTGTAGAACCATTTAAACATACAATGCAGTCAATTGGTAATAAGGACCCAAAACTGAAAAATACCACAACAATGTGTAGCATATACAATCACAATATATCAAACACAATCTTTCAAAGCTTCTCCTAACATTCCCCCCTAACCAAGAAACCTTTGCAATAAATCTCAGGCTATGGGGGGACCCCTACAAAAGCAATTTTTTTGGAGGGTGGGGGGGAAGTCAGTGGAAACAAGTCTCTTAATTGGTGGTTAGTGGAAAGAATGGCTAGAATGCACTCTATATAAAAAAAGGCTAAACAGCATTAGCAGTAGCTGGTTCTATAAAGTAGTGTTGGCCCAGAACTATACAGGCATCATCAATGGGAGGTACATCAGTTTTGAGGAGCCCCTCGCAACTTTCTGAAGGAAACCTGCAGTTCTATGGACTCTGGTTGAGAATAGCTGGTGTCACAGTTACTGAAACTGAAGGCTTTCTGTAATATATGTATGAAGTTAGTGCATGGACTTGACTTCCTACTTGCAGAAGAAAATAGATATTGATTTGTTTTGCAATATTCTTCTTCTTCTTTCATTTTGACATGAGACACTACAAGGTCTATTTGTATAGTAGTAGTAGTATAGTGAATCTGACATTCATCATCTATGTTTATAATGTTTGGTTCCCCATTTATTTACTACCCTTTAATATGTTCACTGTGTACATAAAAAAATTCCCCCAATTCTAAAAGTTCTTCAGATTCTTGGCAGCAGGTCTCTCTTGAACGTTTTCCTGCTGCATTTATTTTGCTAGAATTTTAAAACGGGTCTAGGATTAATGGCGCTGGTGCTAGGAAACCATTTATCTGTGCAGTCACATGCACAAATTACAGATCTTTTCCTATAAAATACCACAAAATCACAAAGCTGAAGGTGTACAGTACAAGGCTTGGGACTGACCTGGAAATCATGTGTTCCCCATTCTGCTAATTACGTCAAAAGCCAGACATGCTCTCAACAAGTATAACCTATGTGAGAATGATGGCTAGATTATCTGCATCTGAAGTTCAGACTTCTCAGCTGGCACCAAGCACACATCTCTCCTCCTGCCAAACCTTCAGCCGGTTACTTGCAATGACCTCATCTTCTCCCAGCCTCCTTAAAGGCGCTCTGGACACTCTCTGGCCTTCTCTCCTAAACAGGCTGCTTGGAATAATCACCATGATTCTACTTGTATTAGGTCATTTTGTCTGGCACTTGAAAGAATTAATCCTCATCACTAATATTTCACTTCATTTGCTTTAATATGTCAGATTGCTTTCTCTGACTTTAAAGAAGAACTCTAAAGAGTGGTTTCTTTAAATACCACATGATGATAAAACTGCTAAACATTACCAAATAACATTTTACTTAAAATCTAATCACCAGGTAAATGCTTATTCCCTCCCCTGACTCTCAAACTCCTCCTGTATGTTCCTCCCTTGTTAGGAAAGATATGCTTATCCAAATTCACTATCCACGTCTCTTGAATAGACCACTCGGTTCGTTGGGGACCACTAATGCATGCTGTAGATGAAGTCCTTACAATCCCCCTGACATCACTTGCAGGTCTTTTCTGGATTCTGAGAGCCATTTCCACTGGACATCCAAAAGGAAGTGTCCGTATCACTTGAATGGGAGCTGCTGGGACAGTGGTTGAGCCTTCAGCAAAATGCTTTGGTTCGTGCTTAAGAAAAAGTTGCAGCAAGCTACAAGAAAAAAATTGTTGTAACTGTGGAACTTTAAAGTATGGGGACATTTTGGGTACATTAGGAATGATTTTTAGTCAAGCTTTTAGTTTCTTTCTCTTTACTTCCCACTCCACAGAGATAACAGGAAGTTAGATAAAAGCACCATAAGTGAGTGGGAAATACAATCTCCGACAATTGCCTCAACTAGGTGATTCCCCCTGCCTACTGTCTGGTGATACCTGACAAATTTTGGGTTTCCCCCTAATAATGGCATGAGGAAATCAATACCATCCTGATCGCAGTGCTTTCTCTTTAATTAAATAGCAGTACAGGTTAACTTATTGCAGCCAATCAAACTTTGGTGTTCTGCAATCTAAGGATGAAATAATTTGGGTTTGCTCAGTCTGGATTTCAAGCCTTCTGCACATTATTGTTCTGCAATTCTTTACTAAATAACGCTAGCAGTGACCATTGAATTTTAAATTTAAAAATGACACACTTGGAATATATGCTACAAAGTGATTTCAGCTACCTGATTCCACATTTGTAGATTTGCCAATAGAAGAAAACCTATCGGACACTTTGGAATGACTGGGTGTATATGTGAAAATGACGGCATTCAGCTTCCTGCGCACGCTGTGTTCATGACTTGAGAATCTTGTGTGCCCTGTTTATTACTTGTATAAACACTCCTCTGGAAAAGGAAATCGTAGCTCAGAATGGGAATTCTGTCTGACATCAGACAGCAAAGGAAATCTCGGTCAGCAGATGAATCGCTGATTGACTACAAGGGGGGGAAATGAGAATTCCCAGAATCATTGAATGGTTGTGCTGGGTATACCATCAGGTTTGATGTACAGGGACGGAAGCACTGCACAGGGTCACTATTATTATTATTATTATTACACAGTATTTATATAGCGCCGACATATTATGCAGCGCTTTACAGTCCATAGTCATGTCAATAGCTGTACCTCAAAGGGGCTCACAATGACTATGATGTATAACAATCTAAAATGCATCGTCCATTTGTTATTTCTAGTATGCATCTTTCAGAGCCTTGCTACAAAATTTATTGGTCTACAATATTTATTATTATTATTATTATTATTAATAATAATAAACAGTATTTATATAGCGCCAACATATTACGCAGTGCTGTACAATAAATAGGGGTTGCAAATGACAAACTAATACAGACAGTGACACAGGAGGAGAAACAAAATATACAAAATATTTCAATCAGCCCATTGTTTTCTGCATTGTAACCGTCTGGAAAATATAGATTTAGGAGGAAATGAGTGGCGATTGTAAATACTGTACAGCTTAGTGGTTTTTAAAGTTTGTCAGCTTCTAAAGCACACTGTGAAATGCTAATAGTGTGCAGTGAAATCAGAGTAAGCATTTCAGTACTGACGTGGAGTAGATACAACTGTGCAGGTTGGAAGGGAAGGCTGGTTTGTATCCGTTTGTACATAATTTCTTGGAGCAGTTGCACACCCTTACCTGTGCATTTCTTTTTTTTTTTTCCTGCGTTGTCCTGTGGAACATATTGTCATAGCAGTTCAAGGAAAGGTGACATGTGCACAGCAAATGTATTGCCAAAGCTTTTCAGAGATGTGGGGTCAACACAGTTGTTTAAGAACATGTTCCAATACCTCCTAAAAGTCTGATTCCAAGTCCGTTTGGCATGAAATTGTAAATTCCTTCACATCAGCTCTTTTTTTATAGTTCTTTTAAGCAAACTCTGCAAGTTTTAAATTGTGAAGTCACCATATTTCCCCTGTTGCCAACTTTTTTTTTCTCTGTGCAAATAGCACCATCTAGACAATGTAAGAGGACCGTGATGATTACAAAACTGGGGGGGATTTTTTTTTCTATCCAGACTACCTCCCTTCTGTAAGTTGAAACTTTTAATATTACAATGGATATTTCCATGGCGATAAAGTTCGTGAGATGCGGTAATTGCTTTATTACGGGATGAAACCTAGTCATATTAAGCTGTGAGCCAAGAACCACACCATGGGTTTTGGCAGGCGATTTGGTCATACAGAACATAGTCTTCTAAAATGTTTTTTTTCTTTTATTTCTGAAGGGTGTCATTGGCTGGCCAAAACTTTGAATGTTAACTTTGTCTGCCATATGTTTCCCCTATCATCTCCTCATTACGTCTACAGAATTGAATTACAAAACCACACTAACCATGCCATTGCTTCGAATTACAATAGTGTGAACTATAGGAAGCTAACACGTTTTTATGGCTGTGCTACATATGTCCTCAAATACCAGTAGCATGCAATGATAAGATTATCCTAAATCACTGCCTCTTAGAAGTGTTGGAGTTGGGGGTCAAGGAAAGTGGTGGTTGTTATAGGACTATAAAACTTTATGGCTTCCACTCGGCTTGAGTAAACAAATTATGAAAATGTTTGCATACAAGTTTATTGTTCCATATAACAGCCCTTGTATAAATACCTTGAAACATTAAAATATGTTTTTAATGCATTTATTAATATCGGTTAGCTGTATTGGCTTGGCTGGAGGAACCAATGTGAGCACCATCACATCAGACGTCATAATCTCCTCCATATCCTGAAGCATCAAATATTTTGCTATGGCTGGGCTGGACCTCGGTACGCACAACACCTCCACCGGTCTCCATTGAGAGTGCTTCTTACCATGTTACCCATACAGAATCTATGTATCAATTCTGCACAGCGTTTCGGACAAACCTGCATGTGTGTCTGCTGGCATTTTCCAATCTAAACAGTCATTTTATGTGTGTACATTATCTACTGTTTGAATTTTTTTTCTGTTGAAGGTGTTTCTGACTTGTTTTATTTTTTCTCTCCCGTAGCCATATCAACCCAGCTACATTGAGTCACTGAAGACTAACAAATACAGCGTCATTTATCCAACCCCAGGCATGCTGCACAGTAAATTCTACCACAGCCCCGAAGCATATTCTGGTTTCCAAATGGAGCCAGTGGACCTTACTACAAACAAAAGGAACTCTCCACCCTCCTCTGGAAGCTCCCCGTCTCCTGTAAAGTACCAGTCACCCAAGAGAAACTCTCCAATAATATTTATGCCCTCCTCCAGTCCTCCAATGAAAAAATTAACCCCATCCCCACCTGCTTTGCCACCTTTTCCAATGCCATTGGCTATTAACCCTATATTACCTACCTTCCCAAGACAGACTTACAGGAATTCAGGACTTCTTCCTCTCATACAGCCTGTGGTTGTACAGCCGGTTCATGTACAGTCATTAATGTATGCACCCCATCTTCAACAGCCCATCATGGTATCCACAGTTCTAGCAGGAGAGATGGAAAGTCAAAGCAGCAAGCACAGTAAGTAATGAATGTATGGCAGTTTTATAAATTCTAGAATGCAGCATCATTTTTTTTATACAAGAGATTATCAAAGGTTACCACAACACACATACACATGATTTGGGGATTTCTTCCTGGCAACATTATTTAGACACAAATTAGTCCCCATGTGCTTATATGATATTACCATCCTAACATCCACTTTTGGTAAGATTTATGCTTTTGGGAAACCCTTCTTTATTCAAATTGGATAAAGCCCTAAATACAAGAGAGCAAACTTGGCACAAAATACCCTAAGTTGGTGATTTGTTTAGGTTGCATGTTTTTTTAATGGTCTTCAAGTTCCCAATAACAATTCCAAGACCAATAAGCCCTGGTTGTATATGCTTTGCTACAAACTAGTGTTTTCCAAACTTTCCAGCACATTCATGTTTTTACTCAATGATATTGAAATTAACCACCATTTCTCTTAAGCTATTGCAAAGATATTTTCCATATACAGATGTTTTCTAATATAATATATAATGTAGTTCACTCTATACCCAATGTCAGTAACAAAATGTTTACTGTAACTATTACTGCTGTTCAGTTTAATTTGACAGACATGATAAAATGGCAAAATGTAAGACAATTTTGTTTTCATTGCAGTACCTGAGTGTTATGAAAAGTCTCCTCTGGTAAAAAACATAAAAGTGGAGCCTGGTTTGGAGCAGGCAGTTACAGAAATGTACCCAGAACAAATGTCACCTGGTATCAGTACGCCTCCAAAGGGAATATTCCATGAGTAAGTGATACTTTCTTGAAATAACAGCTACATGTAGTTTTAATAACACTTCTACATGGAAGTCCTGAACTCTATCAATAAAAACTTTCATTTCAATGGAACATAATACTTAAGAACCTGTAAATGTTTTAAATCCGCATTACAAGGAAGTAAAAACTTTTTTTCTGCTACAAAGCCACCAATAAATAAAATTAGGGTTAAATGGCAAACTATTGGAGAGTGGGTAGGCTAATGTAAGTGTAGAGTTGCTCAGATACTTTAAACTGCGATTTGTATCATTTTCATACTCAACCCACTAATGCCAATATGACCTAATCACATTTTAAAAATCACCTTTTATTGCATTTATATTGTAAAAGTTGTGTGTGACAATGGCGGTTCATTTGAAATATATCTGACAACATATAGTTCTCAGCTCACTCATTAAATTTCCTTATTTGTTTCTAAAGGGAATCCATGACAAAATGCCAGAAAAGAGTCCTGTTCTCCTTTCAGTCCTTTAATGTGTGATATGATTAATGTGCATGTAAAAGATTTTTATTTGAACTATTAAGAGCTTTTATCAAGTTTGTATTCTTGTTTGTTTATTGGGGAGAGGTTATGCTGTATATGTCTCCAAAAATTGATAGGAAATTCAATACTTTAGAATTGCCTGTAGAGAAAGATATGAACATAAATTATTTATTAGGGATAAATAATCTGGTGACAGCTGTCTGAGATCATTCCCCTAACTTTATAGAGATTTCTTCTCATTTCCAGTTTTGTCTCCAAAATAGGACATGAGGGGAAATCTCCCCAGTGGGACACAGCCAGCAAAAATGACCTGATAAGGGTTTATACCTTCCCGTCTCTATCCAAAACAAAAGTGCCCATGTATGCAATCAATTTATTACTACAGATGGTGAGAATAAAGGATTTTTAACATTAACATTTATTAGCATTAACATTTTTTATTAAGACATTTTAAATTAACCCCATTCCACAAGTCAAATAAATCTGAAGATTAGTTCCTGCACCTGTAGGAGAGGTGCTTTCCCTTTACAGAATGTGTTTTCTTTACATATGGTAATGGGTGAAAATGAAAGGCCTTTGCTTTATGTAGATGAAACCAGGTTAAAACAAGGAAAAACAAGACAAGGTGTCCTGGAATGTAGATGTAGTCGTTGCTTTATTCAACCTGTGGTGTGGCAATATGTTTTCAATGCAGAGAGCCAATTTAAAGTCTTCCAATGGGTGGGGCAGCCGGGCTGAACTCTACTTTTAGGAATTGACGTCATTTACAAAGCAAGGACCGCACCCTCCTGTTGGCAACAAGCAACAGGAAATTCTTAATTGCCCTGAAAGGAGTGACTGAGACAATAACAAATTTTTCTTCCAATGAATAGAGATTTTCAGAGCAACACTATGTAAAGCAGATTTTTCTTTCTATTTAAGGTGGGGGGGGGGGGGGGGTGCTGGTTCAGATTACTTTTGTAGGAAATGGCACATTTGTACAGAGAGATAACTAAAATGCAACAGGGTTTTGCAATCCTGAGTTTATTTGCGTGGGAAATGGGAACATGACCTTGTTAATTATTACAAAAAAAATAAACTCCCACATCCAGTAGATGGACCGTGCTGTGTCTAGAGATTAATGTTACCAAGTATTCCTGGGATTTTTTCTGACTGTCCTCAGCTAGAGCTGTCTTATTTTTCAAGTTTAAAAAGTCTTAAAAAGAAAAAAAGCAGCAGTAAAGAAATATATTAGGGCCCAATAGACTAAATTGAAGGTTAATAGGAGATTAAATAGAAACTGTATTGGGGGGGGGGAAGTTACCTTCTTTAATATGCAGATGAAATGAACAAAGCAAACACATTGTAACAATAATGGTACTTTGTATCTCTGAAGCTGATTGGAAGTTACAGTAGCTGTCATTTTGTCAGCTGGGAATTACCAGCAAATGCAGCAGGGGGAATGGCAACAGGTGGGAAGGACAAATAAAATTTGTGTATATATTATATGAATTATCAGATGAAATGCAGTTTCTCTTGACATTGCCAGACTCTGCTCATACCTGTGCTCCAGACATTAACTTTTATATTATCAGAAGTTTACACTGTATTACTTTTTTACATTTATAAAGTAAATTTTTATGTTTTGTTTCTGTGCAGACATCACCCATCAGTTATAGTTCACCCAAGCAAAAGGCCACTACCAGTGGAGTCTCCAGAGACGCAGAGGAAGAGACGGATACACAGATGTGACTATGATGGCTGCAACAAAGTTTACACAAAAAGTTCCCACTTAAAGGCACACCGGAGGACACACACAGGTCAGCATTCACCAGCACCTGTATTTACAGACTGTCCCTCTCATAGGAGGCTAAGGAATTTTGGTTCTCATGGTAGTCATGAGGGTTGAATTCAGTGTACAGCTCCAGGCACATTTTAATTGCAGGATCCTGGCTGTAAAGCATTTCAATCACTTTAAAGCATCAGAACCTTTTATTATAAAGGGGAATGTGTTAATGTAAGTCAGCAGTATGTGTGGGTGGCCTTATTGCACCATGGACCATAGTTTTAATTTTAGAAATCCAGTCTAAAATCCAGTCTAAATCCAGTCTAAAATACTCTTATATCAGCATCTCAACAGTTCTCTTCTGGGCTCCAGGTCTTGTTTGGCCAGGCCAGCATGACGTTACTCCTATGCATGCACACACAAGTTCATTCATTCCCTGCAGCAAGTTATGCAGCGATATATGCATTCGCACTGTTCCATAAACATACATTTGCCGTTCGATTTTGCATTCCTTCTCATCCTGGGTTTATTTAGTGGATGTGAACCTAAAGTATTAATTGCATAATGTATATTTATAACACTTATAAATATATGGTGTCATTATTGTTGTCAATATCCTATTTTTATAATGCTAAATACCTTTTTTTGTGGTCAATTTGGTCTTATGGTATGAATACTGTGCAGGGTGCAGGGCCAAAAGGAATTGTGTGATATGTTTAGTAATGTAACCATCCTGTTTATTTTTCCATGGCCGCTTAGAGCCGACAATAAAGAAATCTAGGAATTTTTTTTATGCAAGAAAGTGCCCCCATACATCAAATAAAGTTATCTTTAGTGTTTTTTGCATGATGTAGGCAAGACAACCATAAATGCTGCAGCCAGACTCATCCATCCTTCGCTCCGCTCCTCTTCCGCTACATCTCTTTGTAGTTCTCTCCATTGGCTTCCTTTTCACCTTAGAATCAAATTTAAGCTCCTGTGCTTTGCCTTCAAATCCCTACACAGTTATTGTCCCACTTACATTTCTGACATGGTTAAAAAATACTCCCCCAGCCGCTCTCTCAGCTCCTCCAATGACCTACTAATGACTTCCTCACTCATAACCTCATCACACGCACGAATACAAGACTTTTCTAGAGCTGCTCCAACTCTCTGGAATGGTCTTCCTCGTCCTATTCGGCTTGCTCCTACTTTCTGCTCATTTAAAAGAGCACTCAAAACCCATTTTTTCACACTTGCCTACCCGGCTTCTTCTGTCATTTGAAACCATCACTACTTCCCACACTACATATCTCACATCCTTTGTGTGTGAAATTCCCCCACCTACTAGATTGTAAGCTCTTCGGGGCAGGGTCCTCTCCTCTTAATAATAATAATAATAATAATAATAATAATAACGTTTAAACACACAAACATGCAAGGAAAACTTTTAGCTGCCCGGGGACCTTTATTACACAACTACGGGGAGGAGGGCTGGTCATGCAGAAGAATGCATATACCGTAGCTCTGTACAAACATGAGCATGTTAGGTTAATACAGCTAAGCAAAACAAAAACCTATAGACTGCTGTATTTGATCGCTATTTTCTTTTGATTTTCCAGTTATTGCAGGAGACCTTTACAGTTTGTACTAATTCTACTGCTCCGTGCACTTACATGATCTTCCTGTTCTCTCTTTTAGGGGAAAAGCCTTATCAGTGTACTTGGGAAGGATGCACATGGAAATTTGCCCGCTCTGACGAACTGACTCGGCATTTCCGTAAACACACTGGAATCAAACCATTTCAGTGTCCAGACTGTGACCGCAGCTTTTCCCGCTCGGACCACCTTGCCCTGCACAGAAAAAGACACATGCTTGTCTGAATGAATTTTGGGGGTTTTTGTGTGTGTTTGTTTTTAGTTTTTCTTTTCTTGTCTATTCAGCAAAATCTGGATTCAGCTGGTCTGAATCACAAGTCTACAATTCCATAGGGTCAGTGGATGATGTTCTCTTAACCTCATTGTACTTGCCACGGGTCAGACCTAAGAATGTGAACTTTTTTTATTTTATTTTTTTAATGGAGGCTAAGCAGTAACTTCCTGCCCTTTATGACACCTCAGGAAATGGAAAACAAACAAGGACAATATACTGCTTCACGTGTATTTGCAAGCCATATATCATAATGAAAATAACTTATAATACCTGTATTTAATTATCAACACAATGCCTAGTCTGCTTCATCTTGCCACATTCCTCACACGTGTTAGTGCTAAATTTTTATTCTTTTTTTTATCGTCCACAATTAAAAATACATTTTTGAAAAATACTTTGGCGTAAGATTTCTTGTCGCTTGTTTCTGTTTTATGCCACGATACCTAAACACAAGAAACCTACTTTGAAGAGTGAAAAAGAATAAAAAGTGGACAACACCAAATATATGTCGTTATCGAAAATAGTTTGTTTTTTGATGTTTCTGTCATGAACTAATGGTCCATCCCTTAATCGATAAGAAATCTAACGCTACACAATTTTATTTTCTTTGTATCTTATATATGTATCTACCTATTCATTAGATTTACAATTTTGCCATGTATTATGATGTGCAATGTACTTGAATAATATTAAAAGTATATATTTTTAAAATAAAAAATAATTTGTACAGAAGGATAAAATGGGCTTTTGGTTTCAGTAAGGAGTCCAATTTTTACATTTTACTGCAGATAATATTTTCAGATGCACAAATAATGAAGTATAATAATGAAGTATCAATTACTGGTATTTTATGTAAGCATCTGCAAAAATAGAAAAGGTAGAATAAATCTTAAATGTAGTAATTTGATTGTGCAGCATTGGTATCCTCCACCCATACACTCATTCTGAACAATATATAGGATCCTATTTAAAACATTTTGATATTATGCAGGCCTTGCCATAGTGTTCTATAAGAAGCGATTATTCTGTATAATGTGGTATCCTGTTCTTTCTAAAGCTTCTTAATTATGAACTGACAATTGCCATTGTCTTATTGTTTTTTCCAAGCCTAGATCCACTGTGCCTCATAGTAAAAACACATTGAAAGCACTACAGCTCAACAGTAATCAACAACAGCTGATAAACAAAGCGCACAAAGAGTAATAAAATGCTTTATGATGATAATATGCTGGTATTGTATTGTTTGCTACTTAAATGGTTTATTTTTGAAAATCTGGTAATGCAATGTGTTTTTGCTCAAATTCCTTTTTCAGGATTATAGGAAGGAATGCAACCACAATATATCCCGTCAGCATGATTTACTCTTGCACGGAACAGCAATGTGCTTTCCTTGAGGCTTGCCAAATGCTGATATTTGACCAGTTGTGGATCAATTTAGAAGCAATCTAAGGGGATAGATTTTTAACCTATAGGTTTTTTTTAGTGGTTATCAGAACAGGAAGTAAGCGGATTGGCTCCGACAAATAGCTGTAGAGTACTTTTTAATAAAGTGGAGACAGGTTGGATCCTCTGCTAGGTCCTTTTTTTTCTAATTATTATTATTAAACTATTTATACAGCGCCAACATATTGGAAGCGCTGTACATTAAATAAGGGTTGCAAATGACAGACAGATAACAAACAATGACACAGGAGGAAAAAAAGGACCCTGCCCGAATGTGCTTACAATCTAAGATGAGGAGTAAGTGCCCTTGTTGGAGATATCCCTTCTGGTTGTGTGGACTGGGACATACGGAGCAAGGTTTAAGACGCTAAAAAAAAAAAAAAAAAAAAAAGAGCTTTATTAAATCAGGCCTTTTTTTACCTGAAAATGCCAATAAAAAATAATTTTGGTTTATATTTGAGACACAAAACTGCATGTCTCTGTTTCCTTGTATATAAAGTGTGTAACAAACTCATGCCATCTGCAACATTATAGGTTTGTTACATGCTTTACATGAAACATAGCACCATCTGCTGGTAGCAAACAATAACACACAAAAGATCATTTAAAGCCCAACATTACCGAATCAAAAATACCAAATACTTTAACCTGCGAAAAAAGCAAGATATTAATTTTTTTTTAAAAAGTTTTTAAAATAACACATCATTGCATGTATTTATTTACATACATGTTAAAGGCATGTCTGTTTTTTATTAATAATGAATGTTAACATGCATGACCACATGTGGTGCCTTGGGTTTATTCTTGAGATAATGTAGTTTTCCTGTTTTTCCATATAAAATGTAACTTAGATGTATAACTTTTTTTTCTAAACTGCACTGAACAATGAAGATTATGTAGCATGCAATTGTTTGTTTCATATTGAATTCACTAACATTTTATGTTTATTTGTTTACATACAATTCTCAGCAATCAGACATTGCATGTTAAGTTGGGCCTCCGTTTATATAAAGTGTGAGCTGTGACACAGAACAGATCCAGAATTCTACAAATACAATCAGTGGCAGTGTTTGCATTCTCACACATTTCATGAGACAAAACAGACAGCAAGGTTTCTCTGAATGAGGAGGGGTAAGGGGACATGTGAGGGTCTGGTAACTATTGTGAATGTGTTAAAGAGGTCTGCCTGAGCCTCAAAGTACACACCACAGCTGTGAGATTATAGGGCTCGAGATGGAAACTAGGCATTAAATGTACACTTAGTTTTACTTATTAGAAGTTTGCCTATTTGGAGAGTTTTTCAGTAATATTTGCTCAAAGTTTAAATGTTGGAGCCATCCATGTCCTCGAAGGCAGAATATAAATGTCCTAGTACATTATATTCTGGTGTCACCCGACATCTGAATATGTTTTCTGGCAATCTTATGGGAAAGTATGTTGGTTATCAGTCTACCGGTCATGCAGCTGTGCTGTCTGGTGTTCCATATCAATGTTTATGAAGAGTTTTTCTGGAAATGTCCAGCAGAATCTACTTTAGAAAACCTCTTAAGTGTCCAGGAAGCCCCAAGAAGTGTATTATTAATATTTACCAGGATTTATTTAGCACCAACATATTACGCAGCACTGTACATTAAATAGGGGTTGCAAATGACAGATGAATACAGACAGTAACACTGGAGGAGAGGACCCTGCACCGAAGAGCTTACAATCTAGAAGGTGGGGGAATTAACACACAATAGGAGGGGAAAAGTGTAAAGAAACATTTTTCAAGTGTATTGAACTTTGTTAACAAATTTTAGTATAAATTCTTCATTTGTAGGTAGGAGATCCATGCTTGCAAATCTAACATTTTACAAGGATACTTGTAGTATGTTCATGCCTATCTATGTTTCTGAAATACTAATTTCCTGGCTGCCATGCAGAATTGGAATTTCGACTTTAGTCCTATACTAAATGTTGGTATGCTGCGGAAAGATATATTTAAATTTCACTTTTTAAACTATTTGTATTGGTCGTCCTCTGCCCACCCTTAGTGCAGCTTGCAGTGTTAATTACTTTGTTCCCCATTGACTTATTTATCACTGGGGGTCCTGCCTGGTGCTAAACAGCATTTTAGGAAAAAGATCTTTTTTAGTGCACACATACGTTTTAATACCTTTTTTCCCATGGATCAGCTGTTTACCTTTTAATGGAATCTGTATCACCTATAGAAACTAATAATGCCATAGTCTACTACGGTATAAATATGGCTTTGCAACACTGTTGGATCAGGTAGCGAGAGGCCTGTAGGTGAAAAACATAGTGACCCCAAGGCTGTCTTGTTAGTTTCTGACATCCCTGTTCCCAGTGACTAAAAAAGCATTGAAACCAGAGTAGCAAATAATATTGTACGCAACTGCAGCTGCTTTTTTTTCTCAATACTTTCCTATTTTTCTTCATAGAGGACATGTTCTATGAAAGCTGTGCCCCAAAAGAAAGCAGAATGCAAATCATTAGTCACCACTTAGTCCCTGCAGCCATTCATGTCCTGATTATGGACTTACCATGCTGTTGCATATATGACTTTTACCATCAAGATGATTCTGCTGAACCCTTCTTGCTTTTAATCCTGTAAACAATAGGAACACAGAGACAGAGAAATACATCATAACCATAAAGTTCCACTATGAAGAATAAAATATTATATATGGATTAAGCAAAACAATACCACCCAATGGAGAACTACGTAACACAGTTCAATATATTATTACAATTTTGAGTTTATATAGCACTGACATATCATTACATGTCCCTACCATAGTCATATGAGAATGGTTGTTGCACCCATGTCTGTATAAATACCATTCCAACACCATGCCTTGTTCCTGTGTAGAGGCTTTAGTGGAGGAGCAGTTCTTTCTTCCAAAGATCAGAGCTGCTGATCTGATAACTGATGGAGCTATGATCAAGAAGCAGCAGGAGAAACACAGACTTAAGCTGCGTACACACGGCAAATTTTTCTCGCCCGATAATCGGTATCGGCCAATTATCGGGCGAAAATCTGCCGATCGTACAGTCTTTTCTCGTTGGAAAGGATCGTGAAAGATCCTTTCCAACGAGAAAAATTGCAGGTGTGTACGCAGCTTTATTATACTAGAAGCAGGGAGGTCTTTTCGGTGGAGGTCCACAAGTGCAGATTTTTCTCCAGCAAAGACAATAGTGAGCAGCATTGTAAATCTTACGCCAAGCCTCAAGAAGCTAGCAATCACAGACAGCGGTGCCTTAGAAGATCTCAAACAGCAGAAATAGAGTTATTAAGTCACAAGAGAGCCTAGGCACATGACAGTGCACTGATATTTCAGAATGCAAAATAAACATTTCTATATTTCTTCTATAAGATAGCAAAGCTTCAGTGTTTTAGAAAGTCCACTTTAAGTTTCTCAGACAATTCTACGAAGGAAAGATCATACAGAAATATTCTGATCATCAAATGAAAACACATGTAGAAAGTTTGCTTTCATGAGAATTGACAACACCTTTCCTAATGTTCCCAAAATGAGTTCACATAAGTGGGTAATAAAAGAATCAGTCAAAGGAGCTCACAGGGAGATATAAGCTGGGAAGTGGATGAAACAATGTGTTGAGGGATGGGGTGTACACTTTGGCATTGTTATTCCTTAAGTGGTCCTGCAAGCAATTTTTCTTTTTGTTTTATATTATTTAGCTAGTTTTTGGTAAGTTAATCTGTGGTGAATTCTGTTTTGTTAATATTTCTTTTTTGTGTTTCCCCATGTGCACTGAGCTGTTTTATGAGTACTGAAAACTGACATAATACGGTATAAACTGTTATATATGTTAGTATGTAGGTCTTCTTTGTACGTAGCAGTTCTTTTTTTGCAAATCATAAATGTAAAGTTTATATATTTTGCAATGCTCTTTTTCTTGCAAACTAATTTTTATTGACTTTTCCCAGAAATGCAGAATAGATGATGCAAAGATAGCTCAGTCTCAATACTAATAGGTGTGTTAACGTGGACCTTTGCTCTCATCTCCCCACTTTCCAATTGCAAATGGCTTACAATAGTATTTGATTGCTGGAGGTCTCATAGGAATTTCCTTTAGCCCATTTCAGGCGCACATCTAAAATGTGTTTTGATTGCTCAGCTCTCCATGTTTTAGAGATTTTTGTAAATGGACCCAAATTTTTTTTCAGTGTTTCTTTTCTTCATTTATATGGAAGGTCTGATTTATGTGATGATGAGGACATGGTATTTCATTTAGGCTGGTAATTCCATTGACTGCCTGTTGCCTATTACCTGCACTGTAATTATTCTTTTCAGCTCATTAATTTATCCATCATTATTACTCTATTGACATCTTTTTAAAAAATATATATTGCATGTGTAGGAAGGAAGGCTTGTTAGTATTACAATCCCATTTAAATACACCAGAGAAAAATGTAGGCTGCCATAGCTGGCCTCCTGAAAATTCTAATTTGCTTCATTTGCAGGTTTAGGACCTAGAAAACGCAGCAAATGAAAGTAAAGGAAAATTGAAATTATTATCTCTATATCTGTTCAAGGTCAGTGATTTAAAAGGTTCTAAACCAAAAGCACTGAATGACAGACAGGAAAAAAATTGCCAGAAGGAGGGGTCAGCAATGGCAGCTCAAAAATTTCTCCCATGGGAGGATTTCTTTCAAGGCTACATTCATTCTGCTTATATTTTGCATTCCCTGGATCACCCCTCTTACACTTACTTTTTATTTTTTTTAAGAAAAAAGTTCTATTTTGATTTCACACTTTCCATTTTTCAGACCCAGTGACATCAGTACTGTGTCTTTGTGCTTCTGTATGCAATGCAGACAGATAGAGGCTGGTGAAAGGTGTTGGCAGGGTGCTGTATAAAGCATTTTGAAAGCATTGCAGCCCCCTGCCTCAGTACTCGTCTTTAAAGCCTTCAGGCCTGATGTAAGAAGTAAGCCGGCTCTTTGGAAGAGGACAGGAAGTAAGAATTGAGTTTGGCTTTAAAAGCAAACTCATGGCTTTGCACACAGAATACAGGCTCATACAATCCAATTTTTTAATGACACAGAATTTTGCCTGCCCTCCACATCCCAAATAATCTGCAAATGTTGTCTGCATATTTCATATAGAGCGATCTCCTAAATTGCAATTGTAATCAACAGGAAAAAAGCAATATGCAAGTACATTAACCTGTAGCAACCAAACATTTTTTAGCAAAAGGATTTTATCTCTCTGACTGTTTGCTATTGTTTAGTGCACTTTGCTCATCCTCCCTACTCACTGCACTTTTTATGTCATGTCACAATTTAAGGTTAAAAAGCGGTCATGTTGTTTTAAAATACACCATACCTGACGCATGTCCTCCCTGGGTGGCGCCATTGATTCATGTTGGGTGAAAGGTCGGGCATACAAAACAGAGAAAAAATCATGCAGAGTTTCATAGTTACATAGTAGGTCAGGTTGAAAAAAGACATAAGTCCATCAAGTTCAACCACTAGGGAAGTAAACATATCCCAGATATAAAACCCTATAAGACATGGTGCAGAAGGCGGCAAAAAATCCCCGGTACAATTTGCTCCAACAGGGGAGCTTCCTTATCCGGAGCTTAAACTTCTTTTCCTCCAGACGCAAAGAGTGCCCTCTTATTCTTTGTAATGATCTTAAAATGAATAATTTGGAAGAGAGTTATATGCACCATTTATATATTTATACAAGGTGACCTTATCCCCCCTTAAACGTCTCCTCCCAAGGGAGAATAGATTCAGTTCAGCTAATCTCTCCTCATAACTGAGTTCCTCCATTCCTTTTATTATTTTAGTCGCCCTTCTCTGCACTCTCTCCAATTCCACAATGTCCTTTTTGTGAACTGGTGCCCAAAACTGGACTGCATATTCCAGATGTGGCCTGACCAATGCTGAATGGGTAGAATGAAATGCAGGAGGATGTACCCAATAATGTTGCTGCATGTCATGATAAGTGACATATGTTAGTGTCCGGGGACAAGGCATTTTATTACACACTCCAGCAGTGACACTGATGTGATATATAATTCTCTTCATGTCCGATCAGCTAAACAATGTTAAGAACAGGAAATGAAAGAGGAAGCTGAACATTCTGTGTTTTATTTTTTGGGTTAAGACTTTACATTCCTTTGTAAAGTGCTAGAGGTGATCCTCAAGTAACCCCGACTATACATTTCTATCCAATGACAATGATGTGGTTAGTGGGTCCAAGTTTATGACATGTTGTATGTATTATGAGAATATACAAGACCTGTATGTAAAACTAAGAGCAGCGTGCACAGGACATTGGATGGGTCCTGCTTTACTAAGTGATCTCTAATATCTAACAACGGGCCCTCTCGCAGCTATGCGTTAAATGAAAAGTAGAGTGATTTTGTAAAAATGTGATCCGCTTCATGTCACTGTGATGGCATAGTCATGCCCATCCTTGTATTATTTTTCCAGCTCTTAGTAACCAGATTTGCACAAGGCTGCGGCTGCAGCAAACATCTTGGAACAGCAACTGAATGGCCAAAAGCTACTTGGTAGTTTTGGAATCCAGCTGCGATCTTCTGCAGCCACTTGTAAGAAAAGGTTCCCACCCGCTCCCTTTCACTGAGGACTGGTTTTGACCCCACAGCAAACCACTGTGGCTCACTGCAGGTCTGAAATGGCTCTGACACAGAGCAACCCCAACTGCAGCCAACCGTGCCCTCATTGGTTAGCACTCTGACCATTGCAGCGTTAGTTCACAGGTTCGAATCTCGGCCAGGACACTATCTGCATGAAGTTTGCATGTTCTTCCCGTGTTTGTGTGGATTGCCTCCAGGCACCCTGCTTTCCTCCCAAATTCCAAAAACATGCATTTAAGTTAATTGGCTTCCCCTCGTAGTTGACCTTGGACTATGATAATACCATATGACTATGATAAAGATGGAAGCCCCTTACGAGGGACAGTTTGTGATATGACAATGGAGTTTATACAGGGTTTTGTAATATGTTAGTGCTATATAAATACAAGTAAATAAATAAAAAAGACCAAATTTATTCAGACCATTTAAAATATTAAATGGTAAAAAAAGTATTTATTATGACTCTGCCAGTCATCAATAGACCCCAGGGCCCATTTACACTATTGTATTGTGGGAATGCATGCCTGAGGCTTGTTGATGCAATATAATGCCTTTAGAAATGGCACCCCAGATGTGTGTTGGTGTGGTGCACTAAATGCACCTTTTATGTGAGTTTTGCATTTGTGTATAAGGTAGACTATATAAATAAATACACTGCCTTAATGCAATGCATATCAATGTGGGCATTAACTAGCCTGCAATACCAGTGTAAAGGGGTAAAAAGGGCCTAGCGGTCTACAAAGAAAAAAAATAATAATATTATAGTGATCACTTGATACTTCTGGAAACAATCACAGTGGTTTCTGAAGATTCAAAGGGACCAGCACTGACACTGCCAGTGCTGTCTTGGATCTAGAAGCTACTATTCTAGAAGTGAACATAGATTAATGTTCCTTCTGTGCCAGGAATTGTGCTGCAGAACCTTAACCTTGTCTGGTAAATTGTTATTATTATTATTTATTTATTTATTATTAATAAACAGGATTTATATAGCGCCAACATATTACGCAGCGCTGTACATTAAATAGGGGTTGAAAATGACAGACTAATACAAACATTGATACAGGAGGCAAGGACCCCGAAGAGCTCACAATTTAGTAGGTGGGGTTGTACCCAGAACAGAAATGCAGCCCCAGATATCAGTAAAACCTGGCAGGGGTTCTAACTTCCCCGCTTCTAATACTAGAATAAACAGTGTGGGTCAAAGATGCAATTGAAATAGAAATCTGGCGGTTACCGCTCACTAGGGAGAGCACCAGTGTGTAATAAGATGGGAGCGGCACCCAGGCCAATGGATGGGAGTGTGCTCTTTATCTCTGCAGGAGGTTTGGAATGTGCACTTTATATCAATGCTTCGTGTGACACAGAGACATTACAACACTGCTGGAACCACAACTATGCACTGGCCTGTTTGTGCAGTGTGTGAATATAAATTCAGCCAGAATTTTTCGAGGATTAGAGTAAAGAAATAGTTTTATTTTGCTTCTTGCATAAACCAAGGCATGACCCAGCCCAATTAATCAGGAATTCTTGGCTAAACTCACAGCTCAGAACAAAAAGAATGCTTGATGTATGCTAAACCACTTCTTGACTTTCTTCCAGGCTGAGTTTTACAGAAGTTTCATCACCCTTACTGCAAAGATATAGCAGGAAGAATATATATATATATATATATACGCAGCAAGGCAGCTAAACCACAAGTGCTTGCATGGACCTCTTCCAGACTGGCTAATACCATTAGTTGTTGATGTAGTTAACCTGAACTGCACCCAACTTCCTGGGTAGTTTTTGATACATGTGAATTACTAACCTCCATTTTTACCCATAGACTGGCACATTCCTAGGTCCTAGCCCCAGGCTCCTCTCTACCTACTTTGCAGACTCATCTTTTAGCTCCTGCCATTCTCTATACCAATATAGTGAGACATCTTTGCAAAAATCATATGGTTTTCTGGGAAATGGAAATTGTAGAATACATATTCTTAGCATTGGAGTTCCTCTGAGAAGCTGATAGATCATTCATCATGCCTGATTTGCCAAAAACTAAAGTATCTCTCCTAGATATAATGCCCCATTTGTTTTGTAACTTTCAGCCTTGCAGTTGGAAATGAAACATCTACTATTGCTAAGGTGTAACTGACCCATATCTATGCTAGTGCTAGTTATTATTAATAAACAGGATTGATATAGCGCCAACATATTACGCAGCACTGTACACTAAATAGGGGTTGCAAATGACAGACCAATATAGACAGTGACACAGGAGGAGGAGAGGGTCCTGCCCTGAAGAGCTTGTCAGGTTAGTACAAAATCCTAGTAGAAGAAATGAATAATGCTCATTTACATGGAAGAGTTTACTTGTAAGACGGCATTAGTAAGCCCTTAGCAAGCACTTTGTGGTGTCATGTGTTGATTTTACAAAAAAGCTCTGGATTTGGCTAGGTGTAGGTAATTTATTTTCTAATATAGCTTTTTATTTACACCTGTCCCATTACAGATTCATGTAGAACTGACTATTTCTAATATGATTTATCAAAAATAGTTTTAAGCACCACCTTGTCATAAGAAGCTACAACAAATCACTTACTTCAAATTCTGCTACTCCAAATCTCAAAGGAACTTTGTTATCTTCCTGCACTGCAGTCTCTAGCAAATTCTAGAAGTGTCAAATACCGGCGTCCCCTATTGTGCATTATGGTTCCTTCCACTGCTGAGTCCTGTAATTATGTAGGGTTATAGCAGTGTTCTATGGAACCCTAGAGTTCCTCCAGAGGTTGCCAGCGGTTCCTTGAGCAATGATCAAGTTTCTCTTCTCAGGCCAGGTATTGGTGAAATTCTTCAAACTGGAGTTAGTATGAGTTTGGTCACCCATATGCAAATTAAAACAATATCAGTGCCATAACATAAAGAACATATACCTATTGGGGGGAAGGACCCAAACTTTTGCTTAGGGCTACAAGCAGGAAGATGTAAATGAACATAACTACAGCCTAGCACCTCAAGTCCTTGTTTGTACTCATTTGTAGCCCATTTTTCCTATAATAATAAGTGAACCCTATGTAGCAGTCCTTTAGTACCGAGCTTCCATTAAGGTAGAAGAGGTTAAAGTTCTAGGATATGCTTGCCAGGTAAAGCCAGGTCCTGGATGGTGGACTTTTAGGAGGATGAGACTGGTTTCCAGTAATCAGAGACCTAACCAGGTAAAGGTGCTGGAGAAGGGAATCACACATCTATGACTGAAGCCTCTTTATACTTAGCTTGGGACTGTCATTGCAAATAAAAGACCCACTTCGGAAGACAGATGCTTTACTTTCCACCTGTCATTAATGCTGAGTTCAAGCTGGAATACTAAAGGTTAGATGCCAGTGCTATGATTCACGATTTTGGGATTTGAACTGCAACCACCAGACATTCTGCTCACTCTAATCCTCTCTGCTACATGAGTTCTCAATTAATCAACCCTAGACTAAAGATGAGTGAACATCTAGGATTATTTTTGCCCCATCAGAAGGAAAACCCAGGAAAATTAAGCTGCCTCTGGGGGGTGAGTGCACCTACATCCTATCACTTTTAATAAATGATTTATTTGCTAAGCAAATTTGCATGACTGCTTCTATTTTTTAATGAACTACATAGCTTACCTTTTCCAGCTCTATGTTCATTGACTGCAGCTGATTTAGGACTTTCACACCATGTGCATGCCCAACACAAGCTACATACAATATCAAATAAAATACATTTTTTTCAGTAGGCTATGTTCACACCAATACAGAACATTGCAACATGCTTGCAAAGAAAGATACGGTGCATTAAAATATAGTAAACTGTAAAATGTAAGTTTTTTTACATTTTGTTTTTAAATATAAATTCTACCTCAAGTCTTATAAAAATGCTAAATATATTAAACTTGATGTAGAGTAGGATCATTATATTGATCAATACCTAAGGATTTGGCTTTAAAAATCACTGAATTATATGATATATATACTGCATACAGTGTTACAATCCATGTAAACCTTTTTACCAATTAGCATTGGCAATGGCATTCCCAAAACATTTACTTTGCTTTTATTCTTAAAAATTATTCTTGAAGATCAAACTTGTTATTCTCAGATTTGTATACATAATGCATACATGCTGGTTTGCACTGTGCTGTGATGACTTGTGTTGTTACCACACATTGCAGTGCTTTATTCTGATGTTTTTAATGTTCTGTAATATCTTTTTGATGCCTTGCAGTATGTGGAATGATCTGGACAAACCTGCAACATGTCCAATTTTTTTGAGTGCATCAATGTGATTTAAAGCATTAGAAAATAAGGCAAATTGCTTTGTTCTTGGATTTTTACTGCACAAAACTACTGGTGTGAATAAGCCCTTACCAGTCTGGTCTATACAAAATGTAATGATTATGATTTGATATTAAACATATTTTAATTTAAGTTACCCTGATCCCTTTATCCAAAATTGTCCCATAATTACTTACACTGCCAATACCATATAAATCATGCAAGAAGTAATACTCAGAAGAACCACTAGGTGGCGCCCACATTCCACTGCAGTGAATACATTGCTTCCACTAGTTGCTGGTAAATGTCCCAGCAACTAAAAGCAATTCACCTGCAGAACCTGTACTATTAGGTACAACTACAAGTGCTATTCATTCATCTCCAATTTCAAAGAATGAAAACAAGCCTATCTATTTACCAGTTCATATAAGCGTTATTAATAAATTACCCCCTGGCTTTTTAAAGTGTGCATTAAACACTCATCCCAAACACGCAGAATACATTTGAAGGAATTGCAGGTTTTCTGCCTTGTTTAGAAACTAAATCCAAAGGAAACCCTGGATAATGTCCGACTTTTTATGAAATGTTTTAACAAAAAAAATAATATATCCTTTTGCACTTTTTATAGGCTACTTGCTTTTTATATTCCAAGATTTGGAAAGTTATTAGAAATCAAACATTTCTGGCTAGCCCATCTTCCAAAACAGATAATACTATTGATGAGAGTCAACCACGTGTAGTGGTACTGAAAGTATTGTTATGTAGTCCTTACATTTCCAGAGTGTCGCTCAATAGAAGGGCATTCGGTTTTAACAAAGACTTTAAGGTTAAAGGACAAATGTGTGTTAAGTCCTGGAAATTATATTATGTGGTTGTTCATCAATCAGCCATGCCCTGCATTGGTACACACCATTTAGTGTACCATTTCCAATGAATTGCAACCCAGTGCACCAATGTATGTACTGTGCATTGCGATAACATGCATTTCTGCATACATCGCATTTGTGTGATGAGCCTAAAGCTACTTACACACTTTAGAATATTGCAATCTGAGATCAATACCAGTGATTGTCCCAGGCGTATCCCTCCAGGCGGATAAGTGAACAACCTAGCAGGGATGACCGCCATACTTTCCTCTGGATAATGCAATGTGGTGTCACTCACTCATCCTCCCCCTATCCATAAAACAGGACAGTACTGTGTGTACAGCTCTCACACATTCTCCTGTCACTGGAAATGATCACAAAAAATTGTTTCCGACAATGGAAATGTGTTGCGTGTGAATGCACAAAGTGTATGTGTGGTGCACTACATTTGGCAGCCTATTCAAGTTATTGGGTTGCTGATCGTCCACATTGCAACACAAACAAAAATGCATGTGTGTTGTGTAAAATGTAAAGTATGAACAAGACCTGGGAGCAGATTCCAGGGACAGACTTTAGTACAATAGTAGCATATTGTTAGCACAATATTGCAAAAAGGAAGTTGCCATTGCGGACTTCTCTGTCTGAAAATTATACATAAGCAAAGATGTAAAAGCGGCATTCCGGGATAAAAATAGAAAGTTCTGTTTCCATTCCAACACATCTCCAAATATATGGATACTGGCATATTCTACCCTTTTTACTGGCTTAATCATACAGTTTTCTGCAAATGCTATAATGATTTAGTAAGTTTATTCATTTTTGTCACTTTTAGATCAGTTTTTCTACACTCGACATAAATGATGAGATTCTTCTTTAAGGTGAAGACAGAATGACAAATACTTTTAATCCAGGAGAAGTTCTGTAATGGCTGCTTCTGTATTTCCTGCGACTTTTTTTTCCAGCAGTCGTCTGCCCAGTCCTAATTACATCACCAGCTATTTCTTTCTCCTCCTCCATTCCTAGGGGGACAACAGTGACCTATATGCTTCCAGGATAAATGGCAGGCTGGAGAAGACTCCTGTGCTAGACTGAGGAGGAGGTGATTGTAGAAGATACCAGAACCTGGACAAGGAAAGTAGAACATTTTTGCAACATGGAGCAGTACAGGCACAGGTAATATATAAAATACAAAGACTTAAAACTAGCACTTGATTTAGGTATGTGCTGTAGGCAAGCTGCCAGCAGAACATGCAGGCCCACACCCAAACCTAACATGAACCCAGATTAGCAGGGATTGGTAGAGAAGTGTGTCACCTGTCACCTCTGGGCAATAGGAGAGCTTAGAAATATTAGCACCCCACCTTATCGCACGTGACATAACAGCCAGCAGGCAAACTCTTGAAGTTTATAAAAGTTTCACTGGAAAGGTGCTATTAGACCAGAAAAGTCAGCTGTTGGTGGCAGGGGTTTTCTACAATTTGGCTTTATTATAAATCCAAAAATAATTAAACTCATAGTGCTCATATTATACCAACACACAATGACCCTAAATCCATGGAGGTACATGCTGTCACCATGGGCCTGATTTATTTCTCCCTCCAAGACTAATATGGGAGAACCCAGGTGATCCAACATGTATATATACTTATTGCAAAGGAAATTGGTATTAATGAAACTATGGTGTTATTGCTGACCTTACTATATTGTTTTTCTGTCTGTCATACTAATCTATTGATTTTAGTTTCGTCTACATCATTGACACTTGATTCAATGTCAGCATCCCTGATTAAACAAAATCCCAACAAAACCTGGTAACAGTAATTTGAAAATGCCAGCTTCTATATTTCTCTTAGAACACATTTTTTTCCTTGAAATTTACTTCCCTTTTTAGTGGGGTTATACTCAGTGGGATCTGATCTATTCCACATTCCCTCTAAGGTGTCATACACTTACCTACCCCAGTCTTCTCTGTATATATTCAGGGGTAAGACAAGTGGGGTGCAAAGTCTCAATTAGAATAGAGTTTATGAGACAGATGCATTGATCAGGACTATGAAGATGGGTTACATATAAATACATAGTAGGGTAGGTTAAAAAAGACATAAGTCCATCAAGTTCAACCACTAGGGAAATAAACATATCCCAGATATAAAACCCTATAGGACATAGTTGGTTCAGAAGAATGCAAAAACAACCCTGGTACAATTTGGTACAGGTGAAAAAATTCCTTCCAGATTCCATGAGGCAATCGGATGTTCCCTGGATCAACAGTCACTGGTATTTTTAATTTAAAGCCTTAATCCCCAGTTATATTCTGTGCTTCTAGAAATCATCCAGCTTTTTCTGAAAGCAATCTATAGCAATCTACTACTTCCTGAGGGAGCCGATTCCAGATTTTCACAGACCTTACAGTGAAGAATCCCTTCTTTATCCGGAGCTTAAACTTCTTTTCCTCCGGGCGTAAAGAGTCCCCTCTTGTCCTTTGTAATGATCTCAAAGTGAATAATGGGGAAGAGAGTTCTCTATATGGACCATTTATAAATTTATACAGGGTGATCATATCCCCCCTTAAACATGTCATCTCAAGGCAGAATAGATTCAGTTCAGCTAATCTCTCATCATAGCTGAGCTCCTCCATTCCTTTTATTAGTTTAGTTGTCCTTCTCTGAACTCTCTCCAATACAATAATAAGCCCAAAGCTGGACTGCACATTCCAGATGTGGTCTGACCAATGCTTTGTACAGGGGCAGGATAATGTCTCCATCTCTGCAGTCTATTCCTCTTTTAATACAAGAAAGTACTTTACTAGCTTTAGATATTGCAGCTTGGCATTGCCTTCTGTTATTAAGTCTATGATCTACCAGAACCCCCAGATCCTTTTCCATTTCTGACTCCCCCAAATGTATTCTCCCCAGACAGTATGAAGCATGTTGTTAGCTCCCAAGTGCATAACTTTACATTTATCTATATTAAATGTCATTTGCCACTTGGCTGCCCAATCAAACAGGTCTGCCTGTAGATTATAGACATCCTGTATGGACTTAATTCCATTACATAGTATGGTGTCATCTGCAAACACAGAAATGGTACTTTTAATCCCAAACTCTATATAATTTATGAAGATGTTAAACAGTAAAGGTCCCAACACTGAACCCTGGGGTACACCACTAATAACCTTAGACCATTCAGAGTATGAATAATTAATTACAACTCTCTGGATGCGATCTTTAAGCCAGTTCTCTATCCATTTACAGATTGACTTTTCTAAACCTATGGACCCTAACTTGTATTAACCGTCTGTGGGGTACAGTGTCAAATGCTTTAGCAAAGTCCAAGTACACTATATCAGCTGCTATTCCACTGTCTGCCTGTTTACTTCCTCATAAAAAGAGAGTAAATTTGTTTGAGGACTTCGGTCCTTATTGAAGCCATGCTGACTATCACTTCTAATAATATTTTCTAGCAGAAATTCCTCTCTAGGACCTTTCCAACAATGGACCGGTAAACTAACCGGTCTGTAGTTACCTGGTAATGAATTTGCTCCCTTTTTGAATATATGAACCACATTGGCCTTACGCCAATCCATCGGTACCTTGCCACTGACTAAACAGTCTCTAAAAAATAGAAATATTGGCTTTGAAATAACTGAGCTCAGCTGAGTCTGTTGCTATTGCCATGAACTCCATTTGCTATTGCTATAAACTTAATTCCCTCTAATACACTGCTCCAGTATAGACGGAGACTGGACAGAGTAGGGACAGCCTGCAAGCAGTGTAAGTAGCTGGTACCTTCCAGCATTAACCTGGTACCTACCCTGTACAGCAAAGCTGGAGTGTGAGATGAAGTAGCAGTACGAGAAGCCAATGTATTGACATTCAGACAAAGATCATTCATAAAAGGAAGAGAAAGAAGAAAAGCAGATGAACTTATCACATTGCTTCTATTAACATGCTAATGTGAGTCCAGGACGACCTGGGCTCAGAGATAGAGAGAGACGGTTGACTATCGCTGGCCATCAGACTGAGGACATCTAGTGACAAAAAAAAGCACTTTATGAGAAATTTCGAGAATGAAAGTAAATATTGGAGCATAAGTTGTTCTTTGTTTTCATGTTTTACTATAATTTTTTTTATTGTGGAACAGTAACAATACACAAGAAAGATATAACAAAACAAGCCGGATGAATTACTACAAAACATGAGAGGAAAGAGCATTTTTGTGGCCACAAATATTTAGTTCTATAACAACATAATGACATGTATATGAGCCTATGTTTACAGCATGATAACAAGTTATAGAGTAAATAGTACAACGATTTCACAGCACAATTGGTGGCTTGTTAGAAAGTACCAGGAAGATAGTTTAAACAACTGATTAGTTTTCTGCTTTGTATAAAATGATTGGTTGAAACTTCCAGCCAGTCCATTTAGAAGACGTATTTTAGTTTTTTTCCAGGGGAAGATTACTTAAACTGGGAGGTTCTAGACGGATCCATATTTTTCCCCACCAAAGAAATTATTGAAATAAGTCTCTTGCATCCCCACATTATCTGAACTCCATGCATGTCGAGAGACCCCAAATATAGCCAATTAGTTATAGCAAAGATAGCAACATTATCCAGAACAGTTTAAACTTAAAACAGTACCAGAACACAAAGAACAGATCTGCCTTGTTGCAGCTACATGCAGAGACATGCAGAGGATAAGTCCCATCAAAAAGCTGTAATATGGTGGGACATGGCCCTGATGAGCCATTTCTCTGTACATAGAAGAGGGAATGGCAGACCAAGCCTGGATAAAGAATCTCAACTGATCAGCAATCATCGACCTGCGCTAGGCTAGCATTAGCTCGCTATCTAGTATATACATCTGAAATAGCCCTTTTGGGTGGATTAGGGATAAATAGCAGTTGGTCCACTGAGTATGCCCCGTACAAAGGCGAAGGGTTTTTAAGTACCCAGGAAACTTAGGGCCGCATTTGTAGGTAAGAAAAAAGCTTCTGTCTCAGAAAAGGTAGAGTACCCTAGGGGTGAATGGCCTTCTATGAGCTATATCAACAAGAGACCAAGGCTTGACCAAGTCTTGTAGATGGAATGATAGGCATGAGGGGGAAATCTTTTTGCCCCCAAAAGGGAGGAATAATAAGGAATGATTTAACTGATGTCTTTGCCTAATTCTGTGCCAGGGCTGCTAACCAGAATGTAAAAGCGGGTTAGTGGTAACCTCCATGGGCAATGATTCTGCATGCATATGAAGCATGTAATTTAAATGTATTATTGCCCCAGAATTGGAGGAATAATGATAAATGACTAACTGATGTCTATGTCTAATTCTATGCCAGGCCTACTAACCAGGGTGTAAAAGTGGGTTGGCAGTAACGTCTATGGGCAACAATTCTTCATGCATATGATTTAAATGCATTTTTGAGGTCTGTTGAAAAAATAGTGCCATGCAGCCAGTATCACACATATCTAAGAGCTGCCAAGTTATACAACTCCAGGTCAGGAAGTGTACTCCTTAATTCTGAATGGGCTGTTGTAATGTGTGCAGCCAAATCCTACAATGCTCTGCCGGGAAACCATTATGTCCCAGAGTCCTGCCACTAGCCTGGTGAAGTTGGTTTTATTTTTTAATGGGCTAATCATTTTATCTTGTTAATTTTGTTAGAGTTCTGCTTTAAAGCTGCTAATCAGTGGAATATATAAAATTGCAGTGATGTGGAGATGTGAATATTCCCAAATGGGTGCTGATGTCAGAGCTTCAGCAAAACCGTTAACAATCTCCCAGAAATCAGACAGGAAAGTTGTGGTGTACTGTGCCGTGCTTGGGGATGAGATTGGCCAAGCACTACAGGGCCTGGAAACTCTGCTGGAAGGTGGAAGATTTTGTAAAGGGCTGGTGGGGTCTGTGGAAAGCTGAGGAATTGTGCAGCAAGCTGGGGGTTATTGTGAGGGGCTGGAGACTCCCAGGGCTACAGACTATAAGACTGTATATGAAATTGCAAGGTGCTGTTGGAGGCTACGGGCTCTGCACTGAGTTTAGGGCTTACACCAACTTATTTGTAAGTACATAGTACTCTATTCCACTGTGAAAAATGCATATATTGTACTGGAATATAAAGAATGAGAACTTGGTAGGCTGAAACTTTTTATAATACACTGAGATGTATTAGGGATGTTTAGCAGTATGATTTGAGGGTAGTTGTCTAGCAGAAATTTAAAGGAAAACAGGAAAGCAAGGTTTTTTTCAGATGAAAATCAAATATATTATAACAGTGATAGGTTTTCAACATACGCATATATACATATTTATATATTAATTTGGGTCTATCCCATTCCAGAGTCCAAAGTCCGGCCCGGGGTCCAATTGCGGCCCGTGTTTAGATTTCCACCGGCCCGCAGCCTCTGTCATAAAATCCACAATTGACCACAGTATAACATACGCGTACAAAAAAAGCTATTTTATATTTCATCAAAGTTGATCAATTGCCTTGCAATTATCGGTATTATTATACGTACGATATTATTATATGTATGCACAGGGAATCCCCTGCATGGACCACGACCACTCTGATTCTAAGAACAAGTAATCTCTAATGTTTAAAAAAGAAACATGGTTCAAATTCCGACACATTTCGCCGATTTGCTTGCTCGGGGATGGATAGAGTCCGTTAACAGAACTGTACATTGAGACACAAGAAAAAACATTTTTTAGCACATATTTAAATGCACCTCATTGTAATCACACAATAATCTAACGGAAATTAATTATCAAATAACATGGTTTCATAGGTATTAGAAATATATAGTCGCGTCCAAAATGTAATAATACAATGATTTTTTTCGAGATATAAAGAAAAAAAGTATATATAGTGCACGATTGTTTAGAGTGGAGGTAGATGTAACGTAAAATATATATAGAGTATATATATGTACATATGGCTGAAAGTTTTAAAATAAACTTACTGTTTCAGCGTGGTGCTTCATATGTAGGATCAGATTACCCAATGTGAAATGATTAGCGTTCCAAACAGGGTTTTCTAGGGATCTAAAATCATTCTAAAATTAGTTGATGTGTGATTATGTAGTATGTTCATTAGAAATGGCAAGGAAGGGTTAAACGTGATTGGTTCATGATCTCATAAAAATTATTAATTAAAGTAGGATCTAATACAACAGTGATTAAGTTTCAAATATTATGCAATACTCCTCTGCCAGGAATTTAATTGACTATGAAATGATAATAATAATATTATGCAAGATTTGAAACGTAGTATCGAATGATAAAGAATGTGGTAACCTAATAAAAGAGATGTCTAGGCATGAACTTACCCTGATTCAAGGCTGAAAGCAAAGCGTGGCTAGGTGGTGAATGAAATGTGCAGATTGTGCGGACTGTAAGAATGACATCTCCTGCCTTATACTGGCATAGAGATGGCCTTGTGCATGTATGCCGAAGTGTCCGCAGGATTTGTGAAGTGCCGCGCACGTGTTGTTTAAACATTGAAGCAGAAAACTTGTACCTGGAAGTGTGCGTTGAGTTCAAAGAGACTCCCGCAGATCGAAGTGCCCTTTTCCTAACTGCCCTAACCCTGTGCCCCTGATTTATGAAAGCTCTCCAAGTTTGGAGAGAATACCCATTCATCAGTGAAGCTGGGGGATCCAGCAAACCTGGAATGGATCTGGTCCAGGATTCAAAATGTTTGCTAGCAAATAGCAAATTATTTTTAAAAATCCATTCCATGTTTTCTGGATCATCCAGCTTCACCTCTGAAAGTGTATTCTCTCCAGCCTTGGAGAGCTTTCATAAATCAGGCCCATTGTGACTAAATGTGCCATCCAATCAAACGTAAAGGTGGCTCATTAACCCATAAAGTAAAGCAAAGGGTTAACAGGGAAGAGAATGCCCATCCCCATGGTGCGATAGTTTGCCTCATGAGAAAAAGGGCTTGGAAGCGCTCCAGTATCAGGGCGCTGGGTCCCCCGTTATGCACGGAGGAAGGGGAAGGAGGGTTATCATTATGTTAATATAGATGGTGAAGTATGAAAATATGAATGAACTGTGTGCACTGTATTTATGTAAGTTTGAAAAGAATTTACATGCATAATAAAGTGATGTTATGTGTGTTTGGGTATGACTGCAGGTGAGCATAGATGTGGGATAATTAAAGGAGAATTTCGGATAAATTCAAAATATTTTCATAAATAATTAAAGAAGATGTTGTTCTTTATAGAAATCCAAAGTTTTTGAGAAGTAGTTCAAATAGGTGATTGCTGTGATGCATTTCCATAGCACATGAAAAAAAGCGGGAATAACTTTGAACATGTAATGAAAAAACTGTATACAATATCAAAAAATAAATGGTTACACACACTTTTCACAAGTAATGCTTTTCTGTTTTCATTTAAATTTCTACATAGCCCTTTTCAGGGGGCAGCAACCTAATATAAAAACACACCCAGGTGGCAGAAATATTTTCTTTTTATTTCATTGACGGTTGTCTAGCAGATTTATATTAAGGCTTATGTTGGCCGCACACAAATCCACCCATGTCAGTGAACCTGGACATTTTTAGCTGTGAGTAAAAACTATAAAAAGCAAGCCAATGGAGTCACTCGTAGTACACAGAAGATTGCACAACATAATGCTTAGACCTTAAGTAATATTGAGCAATAATATTATAACTGGTATAACAAGGGCAGCAGCAGGAAGTTGTCTGTGATATCTGGTTGGGTTCACACTATGAGGAGGGAGAGGATGTGATGGGAGTGTATTTGGGTGCATTGCAAAATGTTTAAAGGGGACTGGCTTCCAGAGGAACTGCACAACACAGGAATGTGACACCACAACATGAAACCCAAAGGAAAGATGTCCCGGCTACAAACACTGATCACTGAATAGTCTTATTGTTTCTGAAAACGCAGATTTAAACACATGAACAACAAAGCAGACTACACAGCAAGGTAACACATTGTATGATAGAATACTAAGACTGGGGCATGACATTTCTTTTATTCTAGTTCACAGATAACTGTAATTTACTCCAATAGTAGTCATATGCTGTTATAGTGATATATTATACCACAGTCAGCATTATTTTATTACTCAATATGAGAGTCAATTAACAAACGTTTATTAACAAAATCTTCTCTTATATAACACTAGCTGCATTCTGGAGATAATTTAATTAGGTGACTATTAAAGAAAATAGGAAACAAGCTGTATGTGATGGTGATAAAATAACTGCTGCGGATAACAATGTATGAGAAAATGTGTATTTTTGGAGTAAAATTTTATAATAATAATAATATTGTGAAAAAATAATGATTACATTTGTAAGTCATAATAATGTTTACAAACATTTTTTTAGGAGTAAATGACCATGAGAAAAAAAGATCATGGAGGTGAAATAACTTATTCATGTGATTTTTAAGTGTGGGATGTTCAGATTCCCTGCAGTCATGACTTGCATACAGGTAAGTGTGAAGTTTTATTTATATGCTAATAACATAATAACACTTATTGCTAGATGGCATTGAGGGATGTGTGTCTACATGTGACCGGTGAAATCCATTAAAGTACCCATGTGCATGAGCCCTTATTAATTGCTGAAAAACTTATGTATATGACTGTTCCTTCAAACATCGACTTTTGCATTCTGAAATATCACAGTTAAAATGTATGTATTAAAATGTATTACAATCTACTAGATTGTAAGCTCTTCGGGGCAGGGTCCTCTCCTCCTGTATCACTGTCTGTATTAGTCTGTCATTTGCAATCCCTATTTAATGTACAGCGCTGCGTAATATGTTGGCGCTATATAAATCCTGTTTAATAATAATAATAATAATAATAATAATAATAAAATGCAAAGCTGCATTCAACCTGCTGCAATGCAAACACATCTAAAATACGATATGTTGCACGAAAAGAAACATAACTCAAAGCAGCTGAAATGCAGCATCAGAGCTATAATTCACATTGCCAATTGAAAAAACGAGAGAGAGGAAAGACAGGCTTTTGTAGGGGAGAGCTTATTTGAAAAAAACTGAAATTGTATTAATTTATTTGTGCTAATGTCCTTCTGCGCTAGACCTGGGCTAACACGAGTTCACTGTTCTAGAGATCATAAATTCATGAAGGAATGTTATAAAAACACGTGGTAGCTGCAAAGTCCTGTTTCCCTTTTCCGACGCGTTTCACCCAACAGGGTTTTCTCAGGGGATTGGGAGACTTGATAAGATTGCTGAAACTTTTGACCAAATAGAACAGGAGCCGAATGCCGGCTAATGCCCAGGAATACATTACACATAAAACCAAATAAAAGTTTTGACGTTTTCAAACTCCCGCTGTAGTTGTAGGAGAGGGGAGTTAGACTCCGGATAAAATTCCAAACCGGGTGATTAATTGTGATTTTTCAAAAACCCTGAAAGAATAGAATGATCAGGGATGTTCACTTAACCCAGGGGTCAGCAAACTTTTTTGGCTACTAGGCCATTTTAGGAGGTCAGGAAGGCAAACTAAGCTCTCCCTTGAGTCCTGCGCTGATGGCTCCGCCCCCCACCAGGAACCCCCCCCTGAAAGGAAGTCCCTCTTCTCCGCAATGAATACGAAGAAGAGGTAATGTCTCTTTACCCCAGCGGTGGAAGTGTTAACGTCGCCGCAGTAAATAGGGAAGGGAGGCATAACAAGGGGGCTTAAAAGTTGCATGCGGCTCTGGAGCCACAGGTTACTGACACCTGCCAGCCAGGATTAGGCCGGATTGACCAAGGGGGCGTTAGGCCGGAACTGACTACTAGCTAGGCCGTATCTGGCCTAAAGGCCGGAGTCTGCCTACACCTAACTTAACCAAACGGGAATAAGTTGTTGCGATACAATGTTGCGATACAATCTGTAGTTTGAATGTTGCAACATGTAGTAAATTCAACAAACCCCTTGATTTGAATAATGGGTTATTATTGCTGAGATTAAAGAAGATGCATGGAACATATGCGTGACATTGTTGGTTGAACATACGTTGTGGAATAGTGGCGCGGGCAGACCGGTGGCAGGACATACTATCCTATCATTCACATTGCACTATATAATAGAAGCCATGCTGCCCATTGTTTGTATTGGGACGGATACCCACTACCAAATACATACTTACTTGTGAAGTTATAGGCGGGTGTCCCTAGTTTACTGAAGAAACATAAAAATTATAATTGGGCCCCTGGTCATTAGGTTTATGGGCTCCTACCTAGGTTGCGATTTGGATGATATAGCTTTGATCTCTGTGGTCATTCTAGATTTCTTAAAATGGAACTATGACAGTATGCACTTTGGATTATTTTTACCAATACACAATAGCTCATGTTCATTTTTGTTTTTAATAATTAGCTTCAAAATTGGCAATGTTTTTGTTTTGGCTCCTCCTCCCCAATGACATGCCACCGCAGGAGCCCGTCTCTTCTTTTTTAATGCACACTGTCTATTGGAAATGCTGTGTTCCTGCACATGTGAAACAGGCTTCCTGAGTTTTGCAAGAGACCACCAAGACCCCAGTGTGCCACAATGCCACATGTGATGCAGGCATCCTGAGCATTGCCACAGCCACTGAGACCCCAGTGTATCACAAGGCCCATATATCATGAGGGACCTAATTATCATAAGGGGCCACCATAGCCCCATTGTGCCACAATGCTCATGTATGACCCAAGCTTCCCGAGAATCATGGGATCAAGTGGAATGGCGGAGGTGGAACAACTCGCCCAGAAATAGGAAATCGGCACTGGTTGTTTTTTTCTGTAAGGGGGGATCTTCAATGATAGAGCTTCAAAGATGTGGTATTTAAATAGGGAATATGTGTATATAAACAAGTAATTTGAACATAGTGTCCTAAATTTTAAATGCAAGTCTGCTTCAAAAAAAATTGATATGGTTCCAGGCATTTAGAAAATACATAGTGGAATGTAGATTTGGGGAATAATCCATATACTTTTAGTAATGTCAGGTTATTCTAAGTTGAGCTATTAGGCTAGATAGGTACTGCATTTCTTGTCCACTGTGTATGCACAATTTTCCTGAACTCACAGTTGTTAGTCCTTTTAATGTCACTTTGTGTTTAATGTTTTCTTACTAATGTTTTTTCCTGGTATACTTTTTATTCTGCATGGTTTGCACTCTGTGCTGGGTCACTTTTCACAATTGCATTGTTATGTAGCCAAAGACATAACAAATCACTGTCTACTGTATCAGTTTTTTAGGAAGATTTTTCACTATAATGAAAGGTAATCTTACACTCGCTGGGCCAACTCACACTTCCCAAATGCCCTATACATAGTAGGTAAAAGAAGGCAACTAAAACAAAAAAAGTTAGAATTCTACTTACCTTACTTGTATCCATTGCATCCCTGTGTGTGACATCATTGTCCTTCCGAGAAGATTCCTAGTGAATACAGAACAAGTGACGGGTCCGAAAAATACATTTTTCAGCTGCTCTGCGTTCCCCCACAACCTTACTGAATGGACAGTGACATCATGCCCTGTGATGCAGAGTATAGTTTTACCTTTTTTCAGGTACATTTTTACAGATGATTTGGGAAAATGTGTGTGAGTGGACATTCCATTTTAGTAAAAAGGAACCGTTTATTTTAAGGCTTTCTGGTGGCCAGATGTATTTTTATTTTTTCTATAAACACAAGAAAATCTAATTGAATTGTGCAAATCAAGCACGGGACATCCGATTGCCTCAAGGAATCAGGAAGGAATTTTTTCTCCTGTTGAGGCAAATTGTACCCGGGGTTTTTTTTTGTCTTCCTCTGGATCAACTATGTCCATAGGGTTTTATATCTGGGATATTTTTATTTCCCTAGTGGTTGAACTTGATGGTCCTATGTCTTTTTTTAACCTGACTTACTATGTAACTATGAAGGAATACAATCTTAGTTTACCACTGCCAGCATTTTAGTACAAAATAGACCCTCCCATCAATCCTTCAATTTGTAAATCAGCCCACAGCCCACAAATAGTGACTTATTTATGCCTGATGAATGCACAACAGCTGGCACTCTTGCCTTGCTCCACTTAGATCCCAAGTTTGAATCTTGATCAGGACACTGCCTGCATGGAGTTTATGTATGTTTTCCTCATCTTTGTGTGAGTGGTGGAATAGGTGGCTTCACCAAAAAAAAACTTACTCAGACAAATATTTATTATGGCACAAATCAATGACCATCTCATCCCTGCAATCCCAGGTACCCCTTCTGTAGCATTCCTGTAGTCTCTGATAAATCCCTATAGCATGCCTGTAGTCTCTGACCATCTCTTGTAGCATGCCTGTAGTCTCTAAACATACCATGCCTGTAGTCTCTGACCATAACATGCATGTAGTCTCTGACCATCTCTTGTAACATGCAGGTATTCTCTGACCACCTCCTGTTGCATGCCTGTAGTCTCTGACCATCTCTTGTAACATGCAGGTAGTCTCTGACTATCTCTTGTAACATGCAAGTATTCTCCGACCATCTCTTGTAACATGCAGGTATTCTCTGACCACCTCCTGTTGCATGCCTGTAGTCTCTGACCATCTCTTGTAACATGCAGGTAGTCTCTGACTATCTCTTGTAACATGCAAGTATTCTCCGACCATCTCTTGTAACATGCAGGTATTCTCTGACCACCTCCTGTTGCATGCCTGTAGTCTCTGACCATCTGTTGTGACATGCCTGTAGTCTCTGAACATCTTTTTTTAGCATGTATGCAGTTTCTAACAACTGAATGTGGGCCCCATGCTAATGTCACAGGCTTCATTTGAGGGCCCCTTTACTAAGTAAATTGATCACTATTGCATTGAACTATGCAGGATGTTAGATATGAGCTCCTCTGAACGACATTTGATGACATAACTATGAACTAAAGCGCTGCATAATATGTTAGTGCTATACTGAAAAGATACATCAATATTTTCTTGCTCTAGAATAGTTTAAGTTGTAGGATAATGTATAAGTGTCACAGCAGAGTTATGTTTTATCATTCTGAGCTGTGGTAGGGGACTTTCAGACAACCCCGGAAAATATATGTACAGAGTTAATGCTAGTTTATAACTATTTAGTCTATTTGATCTGCCGATACCTAAACAGGTTTTACTGGAAACAACTTTGATTTTTTTTTCCTATTACTTATTAATAAGTCACTGATTTCACTAACTTTTTATTCCGTGTATGAACAGCCAGAATCTGACTTTGCTTCTAAATACGGATATAAATAGCATTAAATGAGTAAACCATTTGGACACTGTGCTTTGAAAATATGTCATTTGCATACGACTTTCTTTCAGTTACATTGCCCAAATGGTTTTAGTTTCTAATAAATGTAAGAAGTAGTCTGTAACTATGTACCATATGATTAATAGGCCAGGTTGGTGATAGGTAAATTTAATAGTATTCCTTTGTTTGCCATAAATCCACGGATATTTGTTGTGATGGATACAAAATAAGTTTTCACATTAAAAGATGTGTACATAGGAGATGATTTAGACATAGGCATGCCGAATTCTACTTACTACTTTCAAGTGTGTGCAGAAGACAATCTGAGTTATGTGCTGGTGGATTTATTAGAACTTTGTAACTCTTTTGCTATGAGTGCTGAGCAATTTAGGTGCTGAGAAGATAAGGTCTGCAACACATCCAGCATTCTAAAGTATATCTTAACCTGTAGATTAGGTGCATTCTAGCTTCGCCATATCCGCATAGGCATGCCGGTGCTTCCCAACAAGGTCAATAAAAAGGCCTAAGAGGCCAGAAAAAGAAAGAGGATGGTGGCAACTGCAATAAACCACGGGCAGGTGAATGCAATAAAAAAATTGCAACCAAATAGGTAAGGTTATTGTTTAGCAGATGAAACATTGCCTGTCCCTTCTGCAATAAAAGGAACTGTCTGGTCACAATTTTTTTGTTTCAATACATCTTTATAGAGTTAAGACGTTTAAGGGGTGTAGACAACAATAGAAAAAAGGGGAGGGGGGTAAGGAACCAGATTGCCAGGTCACAATTTTTTAATTTCTTGGTTTAGTCCTGCTTTACCTGAGAAAATAGACGTCTCTGGAATACTGTCTTTTTGTTTTTAGAAAGACACTACAATCTTTGTTCAGGAATTATCTAAAGTCATCCTAAAATGACTAAACAGAGATACCACCCCATCAAGGCTTCAACCTTGTAACAATACTGTGGTGTGATCAATGGCAAGAGGAGACTGAGGATATGATTCGTTATCCCTGCAGCAGACTGATTACATTATCTCATTCTATGCAGAATAATTTGAGTGGAGCTAGAGGATGGCTTTTTAATGATAAAAGGTATAGTATAGAAAAATTGTTAAGAAATATTATCCCAGGTCAGGATTGTAGTCAGACAGAGCTGAAATATTAGTAAGGGGTCGGGATAGGGTACCATTAGGTACTAGTTCCACAGGTTAATAACAAGCACTTGTTACAATTAACAGTGCCATCTCCTAAGTGTGTCATTGGGCCTGATTTCTTAAAGCTCTCCAAGATTGGAGAGGATACACTTTCATCAGTAAACCTGGAATGGATCTCATCCAGGAAAAATAACATTTGCTAACAAATATCAAATTACTTTTAAGAAATCCATTCCAGGTTTGCTGGATCCAGCCAACACTTGTTTTTGTTGTTAGGTTAGTTTTTGTTAGGTTAGCGTTGTTAGTTTTTTGGACCCCATCTGACATTCAGTTCGGTTATAACAAAAGCAAACAAATAACTTATTAAACGTAACTTGTTATACTCATTATTCTATACAGCACTGTGCGTATTCGCTAGAAGCTCACAGCTGGTATTGTAATATGTTGAATATTGTAAATAGCAGCTGTAAGCCCATTCCCAAGGTAAATGATGGTGATCGGCTATGTCTGCACCCACCAAAGTGCAACTCTGACCGCTATTTAACTTGAAAATGGGCTTACAGCCATTATTTACAACAGCAGCTATGTCATAAGGGTAAATAATGGTCAGCATTCCCCTTGCCTGGTGGTCATCAGGGTGGTTTTTGACTTTCCAGAACAATAAGCCAGTGGGAATGCCAATCACTATTTACCTTGAAAACGGGCTTGTGGAGTTTTTATATTAGTTTCAATAACACAAAATGGCAGCTGCTATGTTTATGGATATCCGCTGTGTAAATTGAAGGCATGTAAGAACCCAAGAATGGTTTTTACCTTTCTTACATGTGGTGACCACAGAGGAAGAAATACAAATCTGAGAGAGGTTGTAACACTTAGTCAGTCCAAAAAAATTAGATAACATTGGATTTTAATAAAATATGAAATTAAGCACTTAGAAATTTTGATGCTTTTCACTTTATTTTTTACATACATAAAAAGAATAGTGTTGAGCGAACCCAAACTGTAAAGTTCGGGTCCGTACCGAACTTTACAATTTTGGGTACCCAAACCCGAACTTTGAGCCGATGTTCAGCGGAATCCCGGCGAACCCAAACTTCCAGGTGTTCACTCATCCCTAAAAAAGAAATGTGTATTGGGTCCAAAGGCTCTCTCCAAGGAGTAAGCAGGTCTGCAAAGAGAAATACTGACCCTCGCAAGAGAGTTACTGATGTCATATCGGCCACTGTACTTTCCAACTTTGCTGCTCTTTCTTTTAGTAGGTGTTTCATCTATTTTATTCTTTTTTTTAGAAGTTACTTATACATTGGGGGCCAATGTGTTTTTGTGATCTGCCTTCCTTCCAAATGGGTCTGCACATGGCCTATTTACAATATGGCAATAAACTGACAGGTGGTCTCTGCAATTCATATCACAAGTCAAAAGGCATTTTTAATGAGTGAATTAAATTATAAAGAACAATAAATAAAAGCAAGCAAACTACAAACATTTTCATTAGACCAAAGAAAAAAAACTCAAAACAGATTGCCCAAGGAACAAAGAATTAATAGAACACTAAGCAAACACACCCATAGTTTGCATAATACCAAACGATAAGGAAGTGAAAATGATGGTTCGGCTTCAGGATATATTGTGCTGGCGAAATAATGACATAGAAGTGAGTTTATTAAGAAAAAGCCCTGCTAGGCAAGACTGCAGTAACTACTGAACACCACAAAATAGGATATACACATACTAAGCTGCAGATGAATAAAACATCCATATAGCAAGGAACGTATAGTGTATGCATACCATTTCACACATAAACTCAGGATTCAGAAGTCTCTATCCTGGCACTGCTGAAACATTGTCATGCATCATAATGCATATTAAGTCTTTTTAACTTAACTTTACTCTTTTAACTTTTTTAAATTTTAACTTTTTAAATGTATCTGTTATTTTCCACTACAATGTGGCACCACAAATGATTCTCAGCAAGACTTTACTAGCAGGGTCTCCCATCCCACCTGACCTTTAGAGACTACCCAGTGCAATAGAACATATGGATCTTACCTCTACAGTACAGAACATGAACCTACTTGAAAGGATTCATCTCTACCCTCTATTAAAACCATATGTGCATGCAGCAGACTTTGATTGGCTCAGAGTGCCGCCCCTCCCTTTTCAGTTCTGAGTGCTGCTGTACAGGAGATTCCAGGAGGTTGATACCAAAACAAAATTCATGTATTTATACTAACTATATTTAATTAATTACTGTATTACCTGGTGGTTTTATATCTGCCTGAAAAATAGCTTTACTATTATTATTATTATTATTATTATTATTAAAATTATTATATTATAATAATATTAATTAACAGGATTTATTTAGCGCCAACATATTACGCAGCACAGTACATTAAATAGGAGTTGCAAATGACAGACAGATACAGAGACACAGAAGGAGGAGAGGACCCTGCCCCGAAGAGCCTACAATCTATGAAGTCTTTAAATAGATTACGATAAGTGCAAGCAAAAATGTTCTATAATTTATTTATAAGATACTTTAAAGTTAAATTATATTTTGGTTTCCAATACTTCTTAGAATGCTTTTACTGGAATTTCTGGTTCAGTTCTACTGGTCAATGATCCTAATAAAATTATTTGGTCATGTAGAATTAGCAGAGTTAAGAAATCCATCTTAGAAGGGGGAAGGGGTAAAGAGATCAAGGAAGTTTTGCCAGCATGTCCCAAAGAATCATGACTATTATAGTTTACCCACAGCTATTGTTTTAACTCTAATACCACGTATTACTGGGTTATACAGATACAGAAAGAGTTTAGGAAATAACACTTGACTGTTTTTTTTCCCACACAGGTTACAGTAAAGAGAAGAACAAGAATAATTATACAGAACATGAACACATATAAAGCATTCTGTGTATCTTTGCTCCTGACATTCATGTTTCTGCCCAGCACCTTTGGTAAATTTTGCACTGGATCTCAACAACACACCAATCTGTCTCTGGTTACGCAGCTATATTTGAGTCAATGCAATATTAGCAGCCTTCGGGAAAGTGATTTCAAATTATACCCCAATTTACAGACGTTGGACCTCTCTTATAACCTTCTAGAGGAAGTAGACTTTTCCGTGTTCCAGTTTAATTCTCTTCTTGAAAATCTAGACATCTCACACAACAAAATCTTTAATATAGACTGTAGGTCACTTACATTTATCAAAGGCATTAAAAGCTTGATTATGTCCCACAATAACTTTAAAACAACGTATCTCTGCCAGGAATTTGGCTCCTTGACAAAATTGGAACACCTTGGATTAAGCAGTAAAATGATTGGGAAAAATGATTTTGCAAACATTGCGCTCCTGGAGCTTAAAAGCATATTTCTAGACCTTAAAGAATTGCAAGGATATTATCCTGGTAGTCTAAGGTCAATAAAGACTGAAAAGTTACATATCATTTTACCCCAACAACTCTTTATCACTATTTTTTCATTCTTCAACGATGTCTTTACAACCACAAGAACTCTGGAAATTTCTCAGTTTATGTGTACAGACTGCCCATCGAATCTGTTGTCTTCGATTGCCAAAACCTCAAATGTAACAACTCTAATTCTTAGCGATATTACAATGCCATGGAATCATATGGCACTGGTTCTCGGGGGCTTTTGGAAGTCCTCAGTTAAACATCTTGTTATCCATGACCTCACAATCATAGAAAATTTTGAATATGAATCCATTGATGTCTCAGAAGGTTCTCTAGAATCATTTCACATTGAAAATGTTATTTTGCTGGTGTTTGAATATTCTGGTGACCATCCTTTGAACATCTTTTCAGAAATGTTTGTCCGGAAAATGACTTTGTCCAATGCAGAACTCACTTACTTTGTTTGTCCTATATATCCCAGCATTTTTCAGTCTTTAAACCTTGCAAATAATGGAATTACTGATGGTGTTTTTCAACAATGTAGATCTCTTCCAGTTCTTCAATATCTTAACTTACATAATAACAAATTAGAGAAGCTCCAAAGCTTGAGCTCAATGACTTCAACTTTGGATTTTCTGCAACATCTAGATGTGAGTTTTAATTCGTTGCATTATGACCAGAATGGTCACTGTGCATGGTCAGAAAATCTGGTGTTCCTAAATTTGTCTAAAAATAAGTTAACAGATTCAGTTTTTAAATGTCTGCCGAACAGTATTGAAATACTGGATCTTTCCCGAAACCAGGTAAAAAGTGTATCTAAAGACCTTAAAATGTTAACAGCATTAAAAGAAATAAATCTGGCGTTAAACCAGCTGAGCAATATACCAGATTGCAGCTACATCGGTGGGAATTTGATGGTCCTAAATATTGACAGTAATGTTATATTTTCTCCATCAGCTGAATTCTTGCAAAGCTGTCGTAATGTAGAGAAAGTAAGTGCTCTAAACAACAAATTTGTTTGTAATTGTGAAATAAGGGCATTTGTTAGCTCTGTCCAGGTATTCAAAGGAGAAATGGTGGGTTGGCCAGCATCCTATAAATGTGAACATCCTGAAGATTTTAGAGGAATCATTCTTAAGGACTTTCATCTTTCTGAAGTATCATGTAATATTTACCTTTTAATAGGTATTATTATAAGTTCAGTATTGGTTGTGATATTGCTCGTATTCTTCACATGTAAATATTTTGATATACCTTGGTATCTGAAGATGATTTTCCAGTGGCTTCGAAGAAAACATAAAGTAAAGCAGGAAAATTTACCTGAGATCCAAAGAACGAAACATTTTCATGGCTTCATCTCATATAGCCAAAAAGATGGCAGCTGGGTAAGAAACTTTTTATTGCCAAACCTTGAGAAAGATGATGGCGCAATAAGACTATGTCTCCATGAAAGAGACTTTGTTCCAGGTAAAGCAATTATTGACAACATTATCTGCTGCATAGAGAAAAGTTTCAAGTCTATCTTTATCCTTTCTCCAAATTTCCTTCAAAGTGAATGGTGTCATTATGAATTATGTTTTGCAGAACACTCCTTATTTGGCAAGAATTCTGACAATCTAATACTTATTTTATTGGAACCTATTCCCCAATATCTTATTCCCAAGAAATACAGTAAATTAAAAGCTCTAATGAAGCAAAGGACGTACTTGGAATGGCCAAAGGAGAAAGCCAAACAAGGACTTTTTTGGGCGAACCTCAGGGGAGCAATTCAGATAAACCTTCCAGTTCATGAAGGGGAGTTTGAAAACGAGACTGACTTCAACAACCATTGAGAGCTCAATGGACATAATCTATAAAGGTGCCTACGTAGACTAACTGTAACAAACAAGGCTATTTTGCCAAAGACTTGCCTGTATTTTATTCAGTATGAAAAAGACTAACTTATTTTTGTATAAATAATTGCAAACTTTATATTTATATGTTGGCTGAATTGTTTTATAAAAAAAAGGAGACAAAATCACTGCTCAGGTATAAATGTTTTCATGTAAACATGAATATCCAGCAACCAGAATGTTTTTGGTTACCTGAATCAGCTTCACCTACTGTATAATGAACAATTATATGCTCCCCTCTGTCAGTGATAAAGTAGTTTGCTTGGAGTTCAGTGAGTAAACTGTTGTAATTATTGCAGTATTTTAGGGTGACACCTTCTCCCATTCCTCCCTTATCAGCTCGTCTCCAGTTAAAATTAATTAAATGAAATTCCTGTTTCCTCTTCAAACAGATTATTTTTTTATTAAACTAGATGTAGTAATTTTATATACATACATGTCAAGTCAATGTTTCATAGTTTTATGAAGTATAACCAGGAAACTTTACTTTTCTTTATTGTAAGTCCCAAATGGCATTCCACATTTGTGTAGAGCTGCTGAATTTAATGTATTTATTCCATTGTCTGTAATTGTTCTCAAGTCAGTAGATACCTCAAAATGTTTCTTTTTTGATGTCAGCAAATGTCTGTTTTTTTTATATTGACATGTATCCCAAGTGAAAAATGTAAAAAAAAGTCATTGTGTTCAAATAAGTAGTAAAATAATGGCAAGATTGGACAGTCACAAGGCTTAAGAAAAGTCATGAGTTACCACTATTTTACAGATTTACTTTTTTTTTACAGATTTACTTTCCTTCTGTAATGGGGACATGAGTCTTGGTTTAATTTTAGTCATGATGAGATACATATGGTACCACATGGAAAAGACAAATTGTGCATAAATATGGCCAAGATATGATTTTTGACTTGAAAGTTTTGCTTCTTTTTCTACCGTATTATAATACCATCTGTGAGCGATGTCTTAAACTCGCACTAGGAAATTTAGTTTTTGTGGCAATACCATAGCAAAAGACATGACACCATTCCCAATAACAATAATATATAAAGCAATTTACCATCTGATCCTTAATGGAATATAATGTAAGCACTTCAAAATACATGGCATCATTATGAGTGAGCTCAAAAAAGGAATATATTAATACCACAATAAAAAGATTCTGAAAAACAAGGTCTTAAAGTACAATATTGGAACAACAAAATGCATAAATGACTTATGTAATAGTGATGAACCCACCCACCTATAATAAATTGTACATTTCAGTAATCCACTAATTTGCAGGAATTTATAAATCCCATCTACATCATCCACATGCTTGGGCAAAATACTCAAGACTGAATTATATGGTATTGTTTCCTGATTTGCTGATTTGCAGAACATGGTCCACTTTTTCAACATGCTCCACATTATAATAAATATATATATATATATATATATATAAAAATATATATACATATATATCACAAAAAATATATCAAAAAATACATCACAAAAATATATCACTCCAATAACCTTCAAACAATCAATCATTGGAGAGAACAAGAATAGATACCAATGTTTCTTCACTCAGCTTAATCCATACATACCTGGTACCTGTATGGACCTGGTTTTGTGTCTCCATGTGCCTGTTATATTGGGGATAACAATAATTCCTGATCTCTTATTAAATGTAAAGGTTTTTGGTCTTTGTTTGAAAATATACCAGACCAGGGTGATAAATTTCCCATTTATCGGATATTTATTGATCTGACAACCAGCATCCTTCCAGACCCTCTAGTTTACAACACCCATTGTAAAAGTTGGAGTTTTGTGTCTCCAGGTGTCATAAAACTCAAAAAATGCTAGCATAGTGGTTCTCTGATTTGACTCTGAGATGTATTCTGAAACCCATTTATTAATCTTTATATTTCTAATATACTGTCCGGTAAAAAGTAGTAGTTTGATTTGTAGTTGGACCATTATGGTGAGCATTTTGAGTCTAAGAACTAGTCTCCTAGGCCTCAGGAAAGCCTGGAAGCCATATTTAGTCTGTTCTGGTGAACCATAAGTCCCAGACATGCCTAGTTTGGTCTCTGTGAACTCCTTTCTTGTGGTGATTAATAATCTGGGGGTTTGCAGTTGATAAAACCTGTACTTATGGAAATATTAATAATAGCTAGAACAAGGGCCTCTTGGGAGTGTCTACAAGCATCATAATACATGTGGTTATAGCTCCTCAGACAGCCCACACCTTGCTGTCATTGGATGGTCCTATTAGTCCCACAACTGTGGTTGGCATAGAAAAAGCCATGTAAGCCTAGCAGAGGGAGCTTTCACTGATACCATCTTGTTGCTAGAGACAATGACACTGACACATTAGGCACTGCAGGGAGACCAGTGACTCAACTAATAACTTGGATTTTTACACAGCAACCTAGACCAAGGCAAACCAACTCTACAGTGGGTGACACAGACAGTATTAATGAAGCTGAAACATACATGCGGTTGTCAATGGTAACGGTGCGTGCTTCCGTCTAAGCATGTGGTGGCAGTCTACCTGTGATGTAGACTTCCTTCTTCCTCCAGCGTCTTCTGCACACGATGAGTCACCAGGGGAGTTTCCAGTGACGTCGGTGCGTGGGTACGTTGCCGGCGAGTCGGGAAATTCAAATTTCATTTCTATTTTTTTTTTTTTTTTTTTGATTTTGTGTTTCAAACTTCATTATACTCATACTATTTTAATATACTGTTAAATAAACTTTCATGAAAAACAATGTACCGCTTCTAGACACATAAAACCGGAAAGGTAGGGCTTTCAAATAACAGAAAAATACAAACAATTATCGACAGTCTGTTAAAACATGGGCCCATTTGGGTCATATTGTTCATTAATATTCTTATTTTTCCCCAAATGTTGTTCTGCATCATTATATAACGCAATAATGTTCATTAAAGATTTGTTGTAATAGCAATAACCCCAACCAGCAATTATACATTTTACGTTCTACTAATCCACTTATTGGCAGGAGCGTATGAATTCCATCCACATCATCCGCATGTTTGGGTTAAGTGCTGGGTGGGATTACCACTATTACACAGAGTCTTATGAACATTATGGGCCTGATTTATTAAAGCTCACCAAGGCTGTAGAGGATACACTTTCATCAGTGAAGCTGGGTGATCCAGCAAACCTGGAATGTATTTCTTCAAAGTCATTTGATAGCAAATGTTTTATATCCTCGGCCAGATTAATTCCAGGTTTGCTAGATCACCCAGCTTCACAAACGAGTATCCTCTCTAGCCTTGGAGAGATTTAATAAATCAGGCCCAATATGTTTTGTTTTGTTAAAGCTGAATTAGGTAGATGTTTGAAAAAGTGCTGCAGCAAATATTTGTATTTAAATGTTTGACCATGGTTCTGCATAATTGAAAACAAAAACAATTCTGTATGGGTCAAAAGAAGTATTAGAAGAGTGATGCTAATGAAAATCAATCTCATCATTTTAAGATATGCCATCTGGGTGAGATAAATAGTAAATGAGTTGGATGGAATATTTTTAGGTACTTTGACAACAGGAGATAATCAAACATTTTTGAACGGGGGGGGATCAAAAGAGTCTGCACCCCTGGACAATGCTAATTTTTTGGACAATTTTTTAGGAATAAAAGGCAAATGTTCAACCAATGTGCAGCCAGTAACTTTGAAATTGGAAAATAAAAATTGAAATCAAAGCCCAACTGTATGAAGTTTATTTTC
>NC_092860.1:127201140-127216419 GCF_032062135.1 Pyxicephalus adspersus | reverse complement strand
CCTGCACACAAAGTAGAGCTCCGTTCATATCTAGGAGTTGTCTCTATGTCATATGTCCTTAACTCGGGGACTACCGTACTATAAAACACTAAATAAATATTGCTCAGGGGTGGTACCTAACAATCAGCAGCCAATAGGAATGCTGCCAGCATCTGTTCCTTGACAGTTGCTAGTGAACATGGCGTGGTGCATTTCCATTGGGTGGTGGTTGTTGGGGGGTGCCAAATTATGAAATTGGAGCATGGAAGGTAGGTGTACCTAGGGGTCATTGCTAGGGTACCCAGAACCAAATGACAGAAACAAGAACACATTTGAAGTCAAAAGTACCTCCAAGGTCAGAACAGAAATATTTATGTATAGACAGGATAAAAATATAATAAATAAATAGAATACAAAATACACACACATAAGCAAATTTCAAGACTGAACAATTACTAAGAGCAGATGTCCCTTTTAGGGGAAGCGGGTGACCAATCAGCAGTGAGCTCAGGAATCAAGAATTATATTTGTTTCTATTCAAACAGGTGGGGCACACAAAGTGCAAGAGACGTTTGAGGACCGCCTGTCTGAGTGCATACTCAGGGCGAGATCAAGTAGGTGCTTTCACACAGAAATGATAAATCTGTTGGAAGGAAGGTAAGCAAGGATGATGCCTGACCCACATGTAAAGTATTGTAATATTATTACCTGTCCTTAAAAAACTTGTGACTCACGGCAGATTAGCCTGGGATCGCTTTAAGACAAACAGAACCTCAAAGCTTTTATGTCTATTGTGATGTCTCTTTAGCTAACCCATCATGCTTAAATAATCCTGCTAAAATGTTTATTTGGAAATTAAGCATATATAAATAACAATTTAAAACAGTTCAAAAACAAAAATATATAATAAAATACTAAAATAAAATGTAAACTTAAATTATATTAAAATGTTAAATTTATTAAAATTAGATCAAATCCTGGCACATCAAATATTATAATCTGCATTTACCAAATAAGTACAGAAAGTTCCAGCTGGTTTTTCATAGAATTTCATGGTGAATCACTGACAAAATAACACTTTAGCGCATGAGATTAAGAAGTCAGCAAGCAAATCAAACAACCAATCAAAATACTTTATTTAGTGTTTCATTAAAAAAAAATCCTTATAAACAAAGAACTTGCTTATCTTTTATTGGTGTTTATCTTTCCACACTGCAACATGTTAAATATACATGGCATCAACAAGATAATAACACACATGTAGAGGTGTATAAAAATCTATTTAGGTGACCTTTTATAAAAAAAAGCTCAGAGTAGGTAGACTTAATTAAAGTGCAAGATAAGAAGGCTGAACGCAAGGACTCAATACAAGGTAATTATTATTTCAGTGACAGTGGGACTAAAGGAGCCATTGACTAGTTTACTTCTATTCTGCAATTACCATAAAGTATTCCACCCCAAGAAGCATCTTACAGGTTTAGATTTGAGTGATCAATAGAGGAATGCATTCAGGAAAACTGATTCCTTCATACTCCCTATTTATTCCTGGCATTTTAATGACACTTAAATAATTGTGCAACTTCATATTTGTGTGCAAGACTGTCAGAATCCTTCAGAAACAAACTTGTTTCAGTTCCACATTTAAAAACATCAGAAAATAGTTTCACTTCATTTTCATTTGACCATATTGTGCAAAATAGATATATTGCAGAAACCCAGCTGTAGGTGTGTCCAGCTGTATTCGGTATTTGCAGACCAAATATAAAGTTGAAGAAAAATTTCCTAAATTGCTCTGATCATGTTTATCGCTCAGTTATGACGGGTCTCATGTTTGTATTCCGACACACCAGGTAGTTGTAGGTTTCAAAAGTGGAGATGTGTTCATATGATATTGTTTTAGAAAATTTTAGAAAACTACATTTTAGGGGTTTTTAAACATTTGATAGCACAACAATAATTATTTGTTGATAACTGACAATACATTGCAAATATGAAAACTGACAATGATTTGTGACTATCAGGCCATAAAAGTTGCTTATCTGTCCAGAAATACATAGACGATAGCCCTTAGGTAAAAAAGTGATCAGTATTATCACACAGTTTTTTTAAAAGGTATGGTTTACCCTGGTATGAAAATTTATGGGACGGCATGTCACCATAACGAAACCAGTAATGACTTGTAATGCAGGAAAATGAATATTTCATTTTAAAAGGACTGGTAAGGCAGCTCTATATATGTGTATTATATAAGTACAGGCAAAACTAAAAAATGCTTTGTTTTTGTTGGAAAAATATGAAACATTGCCTAATAATGTGTTGCATTCTTATTTTAGCCAGCAGATCGCGCTTTATGCTTCTTTTCACATTTCCCTTTTTTTTGTATCGCAAAGCATATTGTTTACCAAGCTCAACAGCTTATGCTAAAATGTTATCACTGTTTCGGCCCCACTTTACCTAGAGTGTCAGAGGTCACTGAATGTCAATAAATTTATGTAGCAAGTGGCAGACTGTAGCAAAGGTGACAGTTTATGACTATGTTGTAAAGCTTGAGTTGTCAGATATTTCTTTTTAATTTAATTTATCTGTATATATGCTGTGATGCATATCCATATTTTAAGGATTAGACTTTAAGCAGTGTACTCAATCCAGCATGCTAACTTCCTCAGGACCTCCTCTGTTACTATTCACTGAAATGTATCAGATAGTATCACAAATGGACAGTCCTAACACTTCTCAAATACTATTCACCCAAAGATTAGGAATCACCAGAAGACAGTCCTAACGCTGCTACAGGACAGTACTAACAATGTTCTAATGCTATTTACTAAAGAACAGGAAATCATCAGAAAACCACTGCTGCAAACCTATTAATCCATTGACAGTGAATTATCAATAGCCAGTTCTTGGTCTAATCCAATACTACTTACCATGGAAACAGCATCACCAGCAAACCTAATACTGTTCCTATACTGGTAATCAAATGACAAGGCACCAAGAAATACCCATAACCCTAGTACAATAACTTTTTGACTCAGACATGGCATCTACAGGAGACATTACCAGCATTGGTCCAACTATCCACCTTGGGAAAGGTCATTAAGAGGAGACCAAACACTGGTCCAATACTATAAACCCAAAAAGGTCATATAAGAAGACAGCCTTAACGCTGCTCCGATACTATACACTAAAAGCCAGGAGACAGGACATCACCAGAGGACATTCCTAACACTGGGCCTATTCCCCCCAAGAAAGGCCAATAAACCAGACAACCCTAACATTGCTCCAATAAAATAGAACCATGGAGTGGATAGAACTAGAACATAGAACATAGGCCAAGGGTGTCAAACTCAAATACACAGTGGGATTACCTACGTCTATAAATTAGTCCAATGAGGGGCCACGCATAGGCAGAGAGCCCGCTAGTCTAAAGACATGAGTGATACCGCTACTACAATTCCTGGCATTACTTGCGTCTATAAAACAGTCCAATGCGGGGCCACGCATAGGCAGAGAGGCCACTGGTATATTGTCGCGAATGATGCCGGGAATTGTAGTAGCAGCTCTTTTTCAATGCAGCGGTGGGCCAGCTGCAATTCATATTTAGGATTCCTTTGGGGGACAAAAAAAAAAAGGACGTTGGGGGCCAGAGTTTGACACCCCTGGCATAGGATAGAACAGTCCTAACACTCACAATAACCAATGTGATATCCAAGTGACCTAAATGTTTCCCCTAGTCAGTTCAGATGGAACATTCATTAACATTTAAAGGGTACAAATTTCAACAGTGATTTTTTTTGTTATAATCACCCTCCTAATGATTCTGTATTTGTTCCTGCAAAGAAGCAGTTGAGTAGGACTGCAAGGTTATATAGTATTATAGCTAAGAGACATCGATCATGAACTGCAGGGGACACCAGCGGAAGTGTGAAGAGCACCACTTTAATGAATGAGGTTACCAGACAGTAACCAGTGTGGAACAAAGGGTGAACATGGTGACTTTGCCTCTACACCTTACATAAGCTAGAACACTTTGTTGGATCAGAATACCCCGACAAACTTTCAGATAAACATACAAAACATAGAGCTATCCATAACACCAGGATGAACAGCAAATGTTGTTGGCACCAAGGTTTTGTTTATTGTACACATTTCTCTTGGCTAGATATGTTGTATAAGATGACTGCATTTTTTGGACCTATCCATTATTCAGTAGTAATGTTGCAATACACTTAATTGCTTTAAAAAAAGACTGGCACAGAAATATGAATTATATATATATAGTTATATAGTTTTATATATATATATATATATATATATATATATATATATAAATATATAGTTTTCTTTGCTAGCATTTGACTATGCAACAATCACAACTTGCGGGTCTTCAACTTCTATATATTCAATATACAACCTGCAACCTTTTATAAGCACAAGACCACAGGATGAATACCCTTATTCACGCTAATTTCTCATCAATGGGTACTCAACAATTTTGTTAGTTTAAATGAATCCTACTTGTGTATCAACACTACTTTAAGAACTACTGTTCTGAATATATCACTCAGAACCGATCACTATACCATCTACTATTAATCGTATAAAGTCATATCCCCCTGAAGAAGCCTAATCTGGGCGAAACGCGTCGGGGACTTGTATACAGAAAATACGGTCTTATTATAATACTACCTTTTCTCATTTTTCTTTGCTGTCTACTGTTCATGCTAGCAATAATTTGTCTAGTAAAACACCACATTTCTGTGACTCAGAACAGAAATAGGTGTAACCAACAGAACATGTTATGTTAACCTGCAATAATACTTTTACTACTGTGTTTCTTGTATAACATAACCAGGCAAAACAATGTACTACATGCTCTAGGTTTGTGAACTATGTATTTTTATGACCTTGTTATATATGAAGTAAATATATATTAATACATTCATAGCTTGACTTAAAACTCTTGAGTCTCAAAACCTCTTTTTTTGCTTTCTCCTTGCACTCCATGGTTTTTCTGTAATTTAATATACTAAAGAGGGAGGCCCAACTGCATAGACTCCTATTATCTTGGGGAGAACAGGCAACATCCCCATCTCCTTGCCCCCTTTTAACCCTAGCCCTTCCCGTAGTACCGGATATTTGTATTTTTTATATACACAACACATTTATGTTACCCTAACGTAGTAACAAATGTTAATGCTGCCTAAATCATTTACAATCAGACAGCATTAGAGCCATTGCAAAACAAATATGGTCGCCAACTTTATCCGCTTGGAATTTCAAAAAGAGAGAAAGGCGTATATAGACACATTGTGATAACAAGCCCCATGGCAATCCCATGATCTGTACAGCTAGAGTTACTCTCTTCATTTAACTACTACATTTAAAACACAAATCCTTCAGTTTAAAGTTCGAGGCTAGTATATGTTCCACAGTGTTTGCAAGCAGTGCAAAAAGTTTGCCTAATGGTTGTACCGGTATCCAAGGATGGTGTACATCAAACATGTTGTACACATTACTAGTGACTTTCCTCTGATCATTTTCAGTCTTTTTAAAGGTAAATGAAATAACATTTTCACCACTATTATATGCAGTTAAGAGTAACAGTTCTTGTAGTTAGCTACCCATGTTTTTGAGAGTAAATAAATCCCATGGATCTTTTGTGGCTTTTTCTAGTATACCCGAAGGCAAAATATGACAGATCAATGTTACTGTAGTCTGATGAAAGTAAAACATTCAGACAGATAGTCTTCTTATGTGCTTTCACTTAGGTCAGACATGGCGCCATAGTGGGTATTGCTCTGTCCATGTAGGAGAGACTGGGTTTCAGGACTTTTTTCGTGATGTGGATCTGACAAGTTGATGCTAATTGCTGCTCTTACATTAGCCCAGAAAAGGCCATGCTTGCTTTTCTCCTTTGGCCATTCCAGAAATGTCCTTTTTGCCATAAGTGCTTTTAGTCTGGAGTACTTTGAAGGAATGATGTACTGAGGAATTGGTTCAAGTAGAATTAAAATTAAGTTGTCTGTCTTTTCAGAAAACAGTTGTTGATGAGCAAAGTAAAGTTCATAATGGCACCACTCACTCTGAACAAAATGAGGAGATAAAACAAAGATGGACTTGTAGCTCTTCTCAATACAATTAATAATGTTTTCCACAATGGGTTTTCCTGGCAAAAAATGTCTCTCATGCTGACAGATCCGTATTGAGTTGTCCATGTTCTCTATACTTGGCAACATAATATTCTTAACCCAAGATGAATCCTGTTCACTATAAGAGACAAACGCATGAAAGTCGAAATCTCTTCCGAGTTCCCAGTTGCCTTTCATGGATTTCCTGGTCCGGCTCTTTGTCTGTGACCACTGCCAAATCATTTTTAAATACCATGGCACATCCCAATATTTGCATATAGTAAACAGCAGAGCAAATCCAACTATAATTGGCACAACTATAACTGGGACCAGAATAAAGATGTTACAGTATATTTCAGGCATGTAGAAGTCAGCCAGCATCACACCTTTAAAATTGTCAGGGTGTTCACAGACATAATTCTTTGGCCAACCAATCAGTTTCTTTGGTGATTTCATCACTTCATGAATAAATGTTCTTATCTCACAAAAACAGTGGAATGGGTTGTGTCCCATGCTTATACTGGAAACATTTTTACACTTGTGAAATATTTCATCAGATGGATAAGGAATTTGATTGTGTTCAGCATGGAGCATCATTAGACGAGGTAACAATGTACAGTCTGGCAAATCAAATAATCGATTATACCCGAGATTTAAATATTCTAATTTTTCAAAATGGGTCATGTCTAATACCACATATGTTAACTCATTTTTAGCCAAATTCAGCCATGTAATATTTTTTGGCAAACATTTAAAAACAGAATTGGTCAAGGAACAAAGAGACAAATTCAGCTTCCTTATACTTTGCGACCATCCGCATTGTTCCTCATTGTAAAGAAGCTGGTTCCGACTAACGTCAAAATGTTGTAAGGATATCATTTTGTTTGTCATGGAGCTCACCTTGGATAACTTTTGCAGCTTATTGTCTGCCATTATTAGGGTTTTCAGTTTAGGCATCGTTGAACAGCCTTGAAAGACATCATCAGCCATTGCATTACTGGTAAAGTCCAAGTGTTCGAAGCTGCTAGGTTTTAAAGGACACTCCATGAAGAGCAAATTGGCAGAAGTTATTGTCAAATTTGTGATGTTCATTTCAGAAAACAGTCTGTACAGTATTGTTTGGTTAAAAAAGAAGACTTTATTTTCAATATTGTGTATGTAAACCTCTTTCATGGAAGAATTGGAATAGGTAAAATTAAGATCTTTGATAATCCCTTCCAATGTAAATTCAGACAGATGGAACTTCTCAACTGACGAATGCCATATATTCTGAAGGACAAAGGTAAGAATATTCCATTGTAAGGAAAGGCCAATCATAGTTAAATGAGTGACTCTGGAATTATTGGCTATTGCTGGTATGTAGCTCTTAAATTCATATTGAAACTTGTCAAAATTGGACAGTTCCAAAGACTCAGATACATTCACAGCATCAAAAAGTAAACTGAAAATATCCTTTTTCAAGGACAGAGAATCAAGGTGAAGATACCTTGTATTCAGCATGAGTAAGCTGCCATTTTGATAATCCAATAGATTTTCCAAATCCATAAAGACACGTTGTAGTTTTATTTGAGAGACTGCTTCAAAATCTGATTTTAGGATCTGCTGAGCACCAAACCCCAAATACTCCAGTTGTAATAGATTTCCCAAATCTTTACATACAGACAATGTTCTGAAATGATTGTATGAAATGTCCAAATACTGAAGGCTATCTGGAAATGTACAAGAGACATTCTCAAGCTTGTTGTTAGATAAATCCAAATGTTTTAAGGATTTGTTAGAGTCAAATACATTTTTGTTCAGATTAGTGAGTAAATTATACGAAATATTGAGAACTTTCAGTAGCAACAGATTGTTGAGGTCTGTTGTTTCAAGGTTTAGGATATTATTATGTGACAGATCCAGTACAGTTGTCTCTAGAGAGATATTTGTTGGGACAGAACCCAATGAATGATAGGAGTAGTTGGTAACAAGGTCCTGATCCTTAATGAGTGGATGTTCAATACACTGTATATCAATGAACATAGAGGCAAAGATGAAAAATAGGATGAGGATAAATTCAGCCATATTTCCACGTTGGTCTTTTTCCATTCACAGATTTTAAAGAGATTACATATTTACAGAAAATTGCATGTTTCCACCTAAAAAGTAAAAAATATAAGCATTACTGAAAATATTTAAATTCTTTAGTAATTACTAAAATTTTAAAATAGCCTATGAATTACCAAGATATGTGCACCCAATACTGCAGATTTGAAGCAAAAATGTAACCTTTTTTTTATCTCTTTTATACCTCCTCCCCTTTACCAAAATTATGACTTTTTTCAAAACTTGTATCTGCATAATATTACTTCCTCAATTCCCACCTAGGTTACGGCAATATGTGACCCTTCTGTTGCTTCCTGGGATACCTACATCACATATCCTAAGAAAATTTAGTTTCTAGGTAATCCCATGATAGAAATCCCATAATCTTGTAGAATAAACAGATTCACATTGCACTAGATTTTCCAATGACCAAGGGGTTATAGGGAAGACCTGTAGTATAAGGGCTGGGGTGAGAAAAGGTTCACAGCCTGTGGGCTTGTAGGTATATTTTTACTTTATAAACAAGAAGAAAATGTTAGTGTAATAAAAGGAATCATGGTAAATGAGGTATAAGATTCAATTTAGGCAGTATAGATTGTTAACATATTTTTAAATGTACGTATACACATGGATCACTTTACATGAAAACTGTAAAAATAACCTATAAATGTATATTGGTTTCAGTTTAGAAAAGCTTTTATATAACAAAGGCAAAGAGCACAGATTATCTACACACCTATGCCTGTTTGCCTGAAGCCAGGTGTAAAGTTTATAGAGACGAACATCACTCTTCCATAACTCATCAGACTGCAGCGCTCAGCATATGGCCAATTGTCACACAGGAGAGGAGAAAGAGTCCTTAACCTTGTCCTTTATCCAGCTTCCATCTATGGTAACTGGTATACTGTATATATACCACCTTATATGTATTATTATTATTATTACACAGTATTTATATAGCACCATCATATTACACAGCGCTGTACAAAGTCCATAGTCATGTCACTAGCTGTCCCTCAAAGGGATACCATAGTCATATGTCATTATTAAAGTCTATGGTCAATCTATGGTCAATCTATGGTCAATTTGGGGATAGACTTTAAAACCTAGCTGCATGTTTTTTGGGATATGGGAGGAAACCGGTGTACCCCGCGGAAACCCACGCAAACACGGGGAGAACCTGCGAACTCCATGCAGATAGAGTCCTAGCCAAAATTCGAACCTGGGACCTAGCAGTGCAAAGGCCAGAGTGCTAACCACTGAGCCACTGTGCTGCCCACGTAGACGTAGAGCCCATGACCCTTGGCTATAGGCAGATCCCTAATTTAATTTTAAAAATCAAAGTGAAAATTTGTTAAATTTTGGGTAAAGTTAATTAGGAACTAGCAGCAAAAATTCAACAATAGAAAGTGAAAGCAATACCTAGTTTTAATGTACAGCGCTGTGTAATATGTTGGCTCTATATAAATCCTAATTATTATATTTATAATAATTATATTAATAATAAAAGTAATAGTTCAGTCTGATCCACAACAGTACAATTTAGATGGAAATGTAACCGGCTCACTTTATTGGGTACTGGACAGTTCTACAATAAATTACATTGTCTCTTGAATGAAAATTTGTAGGGAGTAAAATCATTACACTAAAGAAGAACTAATCTCAAAAGTCCCCCAAAACAAAGAAAATCCACTTACCTTTAGTCCCGCAGGGCTGTTGATCAGTCCGGAGGTTTCTTCCATCAGGTCCCGCGTCGTCCCAGCATCCATCCTTGGGCCAGCGCTCCGGGCATCGCAATCCTCTCCTCTTTGTCCTGGTTTTTCTTCCTAAGTCACCTGACACAGGTGCGAGATCAGGTGACGTAGATGGGAAAAAAACTTACCGATCTCACTGCGCATGCTTTTGACAAAAGGGCTCCTCTTGCGCATGCCTAAGATGCTCGAGCATGCCCAAAAGGAGAACCCAAGAGCTTCCCGGGATGTGTGACGTAGGTATCCCTGGAGGCTTTGCGCTCCCATTTATTCTCGACTGCCTAGGCTGCACCCTTTTTTTTACAAAGAACAAACAGAATTTTTACCTTACATAAAAGGGTTGTCTACCCTTTTATGTAAAGTGAAAATTCTGAACTCCCATACTGGTCCAATAGCTTCAAAACAATGAGATAAAAAGTCAGAAATGTATTTGTTCAGCATTAGTAATTTAGCCTCTTACTGGACAGTAAAATTACAATGATAAGCTCACCCTGTCACTCTGCTTTGTCCTTCGATTGGTATTGGCTGGGGTGATGTGCTGCTTCCTCCTCCTATGCTCCAGCCTTGCTATACTGGAAAAGAAACCGCCTGATACCTGATAAAATGATAATGTACTAATAATTACAGAGCTGCATTCATTTGTGTTTTCCCTGTATTTCAGCTTTCGCTCTTCTCAGATCACTTAAGTTCCCCATGTAGATTGAGTGTCACAAGGACTAAATAACAATAGCTGGGAGCTTGTGAAATGCCTTGGTCTTCATGCAAACGGCAAAAGGAACTGAAAGAGGAACTACTGCTCTAGCTTATTTAACATGCACAAAAATCAGAGCACCTTCCTTATTTACCAATCTCTAACTTAAATTAAACAATCAGTGACTGTAATAGCTGCATGTTAGTTTACATAGAAAGAAAGTTACAGATAACACCGATCCTTTACCTGCAGATTCATGTAGAATAAATATAAATGGTGTCAATAGACTTAGATATAAAAATGAGAAACCACAATAAATCATGTAGTTGTTCATAGCAGCTAATCAGATTCCTTGTGTTGGTTTATATGGCTTGCAATGTATTTGTAACTTGTTTTTCTTTTATATATATTTTATATATATTTATGATATTATACACCTGCAAATATAAACAGGGGGCTCACAAAATTGAAACAAGAAAAACATTGAAACAAGAAAACCTAAACACTGTGACCAGGATGGAGACATATCGGCAATTAGGAAATCAGCAATACTTACACAAGTTTATTTCGTTGTCAGCATGTAACATTCAGGCAAGAAGCAGCTCAGTCATATCAGAACAGCTCTGGCAGAGCAGGAAGTAAAGTGTCTTGTATACACTGCTGTGCCTTTCATATGGCAAGTTTCTGTGTGCTTTACTCTGATCTCACTGGCTCTTCTTTGTAAGCAAGCATTCAACTGAAATAAACTTCTATTCAGGCATTAAGTGCATGTGTATTAACTGTGTATTTTGAGCTTTAAAAAAATAATTGTACATGCTTATGTTAGAAATGTACATACAAGACCACATTAAACTGCAACAGTATATAGTTGACTGTAAAGTTTTCAATATGTTTTTTTAATAAAAATATAGAAGAATCAATCAAGAAGAAACAAACATAACCATGGGAAGCCAACTTCAAACTGCAGAAAAGCAGGGAAATGGTAAAGTTTTAGTACTCACGTATAACAAGTGAGCTGGAATAGCCAAAGTTATTAATTCCAGAGCAATAGCTGAACATTTATTGTTAAATACATTCTGAAAAGTTAAACTTATCATAATGTCACATGTCTATCTGTACAACACATGCAGGATATATGTGAATATAAATTGTGAAAATGGTGTCAGCAGAGGGCTGTCTATTCTCTTTGGCTGTAGGGATTTCCTCAAACTTTTCCAGTTTACCTACTAAGATAAATAAAAGAAAAACTGGGGGGTACCTGGGAGGAGTCATCCAAATTCATATTTTAACTGCAGGCTATGGTTACGTTTCAGCATCCAATTCAGATATTGCCATGTATTCTAATTAGTCCCAGAGTTCCCAAAATTCAGGGTAATACCTTGTAATTACTGCCTTATGTAACATTAACTCCATCCTGATGAGTCACAGTACCCAGTGCCATTCCAGACTTCACAGTTGCTTTATGGTTCTCTTGACCATGTACACTGAATAGAGCTACCACTCAGGGAAACATATTTGGTTAAAAAAAATAGGACCAAGGTATACAAGTCCAGCAAAGCAGTTTGCTTTTTCATAGTCATCGAACACATTTTCTTTCTCAACTTTGGCTATACAGTGCATGAAACAGTGAAAAACAATGATGGACAGCAACAGAAACATTTAAAGATTCCTAATTATATCTACTGGCAGGCTTTTCTTTTCTTGAAACAGTATTAATGGTTGTCAGGAATGACCATGGCTTTGGGTGAAGTCTATGTCCAGGAAGAAATAATCCCACAGGTTGACCCCACAGTGAGCTTCCCCGGATAACCAGGTCACCTCGGTTCATCTATTTGGCAGGGAGGTAGATTTAGACCTAAGTTAGCAATCCATGAGTAATTAGAAAAATTAGATTTTAGATTAAAAATTAGCTCTTTATGGCAAACTTGATTAAAACTAGATAAAATCCTTTATTTAATTTGTATAATATAATCCTACAAACATAACAGTATACATCAATTATGCAAACACAATAAGGGAGAACCTGTACACTTAGTACAGCCAGTTGGGAATCAGGTCAATAAACACAAAAAGTAAAACCAGCACCTCATGGGTATTTAACGTCTCACAATTTACAAGATTTGTATGATACAGACTACAGTAGTTTCAGATCTTATGTTTTTCCAGGAAAAACAGAAAATAAATCATTGAAGATATATATCAAGATACCAAGTGCAGTGGTACCTCAGTATAAATCAGCTTTGGAATAAGTCCAGCTTGGTATAAGTCAAGTTTGGACACAAAATATTTTGCTTGGTATACAACCTTTGTGCTAGAACTTGTATGGGTCAAATGGGTCATAACACTGCACTATCCTTATTGACCTCTATCGAGACAAAGCCAGGACTGCCCACGAGCGTCAGTACGCCAGTTGCTACCATTCAGTGAACAACCCGCGCTATAACTCTCTGTGAATTACATAACATCTCCTCCTCCTCCCTTCTCAGCACCACGCACTGGACTCTTCTCAGCAAGGTAAAGTGAGATTAAATTTTCATTTATTTCATCTAATTGCCTTTGTAGTTATGTATTTTAGTATTAAGCAGTGTTTAAATTATTTTATACAGCCCCATCAATGTATAATATGCCAATAACAATAGGATTTTTTTTCATGGGAACGGATTAATCATTTTCCTTTTACTTCTTATGGGAAAAATTTGTTTGGTATAAATCCTGTTTGCTATAATTCCAAGGTTCTGGAACGGATTAATAACTTATACCAAGGTACCACTGTATATCTATACACAAAGGACTGTATATCTATACACATACTAGAAATAGTATCACATGTGAGGGATATATATTGTGAGAATTACATATAAATGCACTCACTGCAAAAAGGCATTTCAGGCTCCAGCCTAATTTTAGGGTTCTCTGCCCACTTTTATTTACCCAAATGTCAACTCAAAGCAATCTTCAGACATTTCCCTCATAGGGGATCGGAGTCATTACAGCATGACAGGGGAATAAAACACAAATTTAGCCTCCTGGTTGTCACAGAGCTGTTGGTCCTGCAGATCTAAACATCTAAACTCCTTGGAGCCTCCTGGGCTCTCTCAGCATACAAGCCACACACAGCCTGTCCACCTCAGCCCCATGGCCATAGACTGCAAATCCCCCATCTTAAAGACAGGTGCTCTTTTTTATCCTCAGTCAGGTGCGTTCAAGCTATCCTTAATATTTGGCTTGGAAGAGGGATGAAGTGCCTGGCCCACTCATTCCTTCCAGGACACTCCGGGCCTGGATGCCAATTAAAGAGTACCAAATATACAGTACAACATATACTTACAGCCTTATCCAGGCCCTTTATTCCCTTCTCCAGGTGAAACTGAGATAAATGATGCCAAATACCCCCTGAGTTTGGCAGCAAATTATTTGCTCTACTACGATTTATATATATATATATATATATATATATATATATATATATATATTATCAGGAAGAATAGACCTAATCCTGTGTACAGCATGTGCCAGGCTAAAGATTATACTGTATTATTATGACCTTCATATGATTAATAAAACCTTCACTTGCACATTGCCATTGCTCTATATATATATAAAGCAACCCTTATTAGGAAATTAATTGCATTGGGTTATAATCTTAATACTCATACAGCAACCAGAAGCCTGCCAGCTCTTGGAGGAGGATCTCAACTAAACAGGACAGACATGTCAAACAAGTCAGTGTTTTCCAAAATATTGAAGCACCCTGCAGGAGCATATGTTGCCCTATTTCACTTAGCAAATAATAATGTGCCACAAATGTAAAAAAAATTGAGAACAACCAGGTCAAGCAAAAGAGTTTGGTAAAGAAATACTTCAAATAAGCATGAGATAATTAGGGAGATGCCCATACATTCTTACACAGATGTGCCACTAAAATTCACACATTGACATGCACTTTATATCGCATTATAACTCAGATTACCATGAGTGTGTTATGATATGCATTAAATTGTATTAAGTGTTCACTTGTGATTTATACAATACCAACAAGCACTTTAATGCCAATTAGTTATTTACAAGGCAAAATATGCATCAGCCAAAAAGTATGAATCCTGCCTGGAACCCTGGGAGCACATGGTTTGGCTCTGGTGTTTCATGCATTAAGGCATTTTGTATACTGCTGTATTGCCATTTTTGTGTAATGTATACGTGCCATTTATTAGTGTTACCACATTCAAGACCTATGCATTGCAGTGCACTATTACTGTGCATTGTTGTGCACTACACTTAAATATTGTACATGCACCATTTTTGCACCATTTTTGCTGCATTTGACACTCATCTAAGCTGCATTTATTCAACCTATGTTAACATATAAAATAATGCAAACTATTCAACCTCTCCCTTTCTACTGGTAAAAACCCCTCAGCTTTTAAACATGCCATAATTCTCCCTATCCTAAACAAACCCTCACTGGACCCCTCCCTATCCCCCAACTACCATCCTATCTCCCTTCTCCCATATGTCTCCAAAGTTCTTGAATGCCTTGTCTACAAAAGACTCACCCATTACCTGAGCACCAACTCTCTCCTTGACCCCCTCCAGTCTGGTTTTAGAGCTGCCCACTCCACTGAAACAGCCCTTACTAAAGTGG
>NC_092860.1:127159813-127199865 GCF_032062135.1 Pyxicephalus adspersus | reverse complement strand
AATAATAATAATAATAATAATCAACAAAACTTTGTGAGCTCTGATTTACTGGGTCTGTAAAACTGCTTTGGCTATTTTAAGGTGTCACATTCTTTTTGATTTTTATATATAATGTAGAATAGCTGGAATATGCAAAAGGTGCGTGGGAACACCCAAAGTTTCCAAGTGAGTAGGCACAGTAAGTAAGCACATGGCATGTCAGGGAAATCCTATTGTTGGCCTATACAAGGGATTTAGGAAGTCTTGATCCTACACATGCCACCAGACTTGGTTAGACTGGCCTTTTATTATGGTAGTGAGGAAAACACAGGTTATTGTTTACAATTACTTTTTTATACCTGGGAAATTCCCTAAGATTGATTATTTCCTCCACCAACGCTTGTGCTCAGCTCTTCTCCGCCATTTCAGTTCTAGATCTTTACATGGTAACACAAGGAAAAGAAATTAGTTTTACATGACTTCTGCATAGGTACAAAGGTTACATTGTATTTTATTACCCGATCCACAAACATGTTTGGAAATCATTGAGTCCAGCACGCGGTGAAATACAAAGCCATATTATGTCAGGTCTTGCTTTGGTAATAGTAAATGATCTAAAATGCCTAACACAATCAATATTGACTCTGCAATCTGAAATGAATGACAAGCTTTTACTAAATAATGTAGAACAAATAAAGACTATTGTATAGCAAATGTTACCTACAGGTAAACAGCCAATAACAGCGGCATTCAGCTGAACACAAAACAATGAAATGGTCTTATTAGGTGACTAACTCATTATAAACGATGGAAACTAAAAACAAAACAGATTTCACCACCATCTGTGCATTTTGTGTTTATTAGGTGTTCATATACAACTCAGAGTCCCAGGAGTGCTCCGAGAAATATCAAGACTGATATGCTGAAAATGCCTGCTATTATTTGGCTTTACCTGCCCATCTAAATTCTCTGGCAACCCCATCCTTGGCTCCTTAACATTGACTGTGTCCTGCCATCCTGCATTTCCATACCGAAAGCATCCAACAGCTATGGTCGCACATGCTGTTGGCAGCTCGGCCAGGAAAAATCGAGCTTCAGGCCATCTGCACAATAATGTCCCGTAGTAACCATATTGCAAAAATGTCCCATTTATGTCAATGTGTAAACCGTGCAAGCAATGGCAGCTCAAAAAATGCTTTTTTTATTTGCTAGGTTGCAAACAGGATGAGAGGCTGAAATCATCAAAAGAAGTTAGGTTATGTGCACACGTGCAATATTTGGAAGGATCCTTTCCAACGATTAACGACTGCATGATGCATGAATGAGTGCTGTACCTACAGGAACATTCTGCTCTATGGAGAGGAGAAGGGGGGAACAACAGACCAGCACCCTGCTGTACTCTCTCCCCCTTCACTTCCATTATGATTGTTCATTGTCCATCATTTGTAGATCCGCCAGGAGGGTCGTTCGAACGATGGACGACGAGCGCTGTACAGATGCCAGATTCTCGTCCCTGAGCGGGTATCGGACGAAAACCATTGCACGTGTTTACCCAGCCTTACTTGAACCTAAAGAACCTATAGAGTGAAGTAACACAACTGATATATTAAGCAGGCTGAGAGGAGAGCTGGGGGGATTTTTTAACAAACTTGTGCGTTATCTCTAAAATGATGAGTTCTAAAAGCTTTTGTCCAGAGTTACCTAATAACTCACCACGCATGCAATTGTCAGCCTTAACATATTTATTGTATGTTATTTTTTGTGCACACTCTTTTATATCTAATGAAAAATTTGGAGATTGTATAGCATGTATGTGCAGTAAAATACATTTTAATTTGTTGTTATATAAAAGTTAAATTGTGACTATATCCATCAACACAACATGAGGGTCTTTATAAAATTTGCTGGTCTGCATTGAGAATTTAAGTAAATTTGTCAACTGAGCCTCTAATGACTTTCGTTTTCTTTTTTGTTTGCAGTATTGTTGGGAAAAACCATAAGTACACACCGCAATGTTGTGATCACAAAAAAACAAACTTCATTATTTAGCGATTGATTGAAACACTGACATGACTTACTTTATGATCAAAAAGCCACATTGTCAGATAAAGAGGCTAATAAAATTTACAGTTTGTAATATGTTGATACAATATATAAATAAAAATAGTACATAATTATTTTATATTTAATTGTATGTTCAAAATCTTTTTTTTTTTTTGAATAGAGTGAGGAACAGCTATAAAGGGCTCTGTTAGAGAGATTTATTCTCTTATCCTGTCCTCCAAACAACATTTTACCTAAACTCAGAATTCTCGAACAGCAACACAAACAAAACTAAAACTGACTTTCTTTAGTAGAGTAGGGGAATGCCAGAACCCTTGTCAGGTTCTTTTTTTCTGTCTATCCCTATTACCCGAGTTACATATGAGATAGGGACTGTAGGTTCTTATGTTCTTAAGACGAATTTGTATGTAAGTCGGAACAGGTACATTTTTTTAATAAATGCAATTAGGACAGATGTTTGTGTCAACATTATATTAGGCTACATTAACTTTTGGAGCAAGCTGTGCTTTAATATGCAAGCCTTAATAGGAAGCCCGTTCGTATCTAGGAGTCGTCCGTATGTGGCATGTCCTTAACTCGGGGACTACCTGTATCCCTAACTTTCTGTCTGGTAAAACCATTGTCATCCAGTTAGGAAGTGAGAGTAAATAATTCTGACATAGCTCTGTATAGCAGTAAAATTATTCCAGGATTTCTAATCCTTCCTTTTTCAGTCTAATCTATAATAAAAAAGTTTTATCTGCAGTATATGTATTCCAGGCTACAGTAGGTCCATTGTACAAAGATGTAATGTAACCTGGGTCATTGCTGAGCCTCCGTAGATCAGGATGCTAATGTATACATTAGGGTAACTGTAAAGGCCCCATTTATAGTAGACCCACCCTGAAAATAAAATACAATTAAAATACATCAAGATAATAGCAGCTAAGCTCAATACAAGTTCTACAGAAGTCTATGACACAATGCCTATAAGTGGTATCACAGTTATGTTGCTCTAAAATAGACCTAAAAGGAAGGTCCATGTTTTTGTTTTTTTATGCCAACCCCAAAAGCAAATTGCTTCAAAATGGCAATCAACAAATTGTTCTTTCCCCAAATAAATTTAAAATACTTTAGCTCTGATGTCACCATGCCCCCGGCTGATCTGGGCAAAAGTCTATGAGAATCAATTCAAGGCTGTAACCTAATCTTCTGGGCTTTGGAGCAAACAAAACATGATATAATATATTCCTCCCAAGCAAAGTTTGTTGATTAATAGCTTTTTATTGTCATTTGTGTTGGAAGGCAGCAAGAAACTTGCAAAAAAAAGACATTTTTTGTTTTCATGAAAGGTCAAATGAAACTGAACCTGTAGGTTGCCCTACCTGCTTTGTTCAACCACTGGCAGCAAAGAAAATTCACTATTACCTGCAGTTACCTGGACTTTTTTACTTTTCTCCCCAATATTGTTACCTGGAGCTTGGAGAGAATCTTCAACCCAAGATCTTCAATCTGGAAACCTAAATACTTGCCCATTCTGAATCACCAATTCCGCATATTGGATTCCAAAGAATATGTATTAGGCTCAGGCAACAAGTATTTTCAGTTAAAGGAAAAGATCAGTCCCTGTCATAACCTATTAGTCCAATGAGGGAGCTGTGCAGAAAGTAGTGGGTCAGTCTTGATGCACAGCAGAGATTACTACCTATGTTTTGCATATATGAAATCTGAGGGTCCATTCACACTGGGCCTGAATTATTTCTGGGTTTGCTAGATTACCCAGGTTCTCCCATGATAGTCTATCTTCTCCAGTCTTGGAGAGCTTTAATTAATTATTTCATTCCTGTTGTGGGTGCTGTGTCCCTGCTGTGATCTCTGTGTCCCCCTGATGTGATCCCTCTGTATCCCACCTGTGGTTCCTATCCTGCGTCTCTCTGCTATGAACCCTGTACCCCCAACCCTTTTCCCAATGTGATTCCTGTGTCCCCCTCTTCTGATCTCTGAAGCCTCTTTGCACTTCTTTACTTTCACTTTAGTTTTCCGGTAAACAAGAATAAGTAGTTTTGCCCATTTATAAAGCCACTCTGCTTCCCTCTAGTGGTGCCTGTTTTTCCGAACAAACAATTGTAAAACAAGTATTGTACACCCTATACCAGGGGTGTCAAACTCAAATACAAAGTGAGCCAAAATTAAAAACTTAAACAAAGTCAGGGGCCAACCTTGAAATTTATTGAAAAAATTGAGGCGGGCTAAATCTTATGAGTGGCCCGCTGCTGGAACTCCCTCAGCATTATTCGTGTCTATAAAACAGTCCAATGCAGGGCCAGGCATAGGCAGAGAGCCCACTGGTCTATAGACGCGAGTGATGACGGGAATTGTAGTAGCGGTGCTATTTCAATGCAGCGGCGGGCCAGCTGCAGTTCATATTTAGGAATCCTTTGGGGGCCAAAAAAAAGGACGTTGGGGGCCAGAGTTTGACACCCCTGCCCTATACCTATGTCACTAATTTACCCATGACATTTGTTGTTCCTCTGGCCCCATCACCCCAAATAGAAATCAATTAAATGGTCCCTGAATAAAGACCACCGGTAGAACTGGTTATTGCAGAAGACTTTAGCTGGTAATTTCTCATCATCAGAGTGCGATTTGGTAGCACAGATGGCAGGAGAGATGATAATTCACTTTCTTGTTTGCAGGTATATGTCTTACAGGAGTTTCAGTTTAAGGACAAAGTTCCATTTAAAGATGAGTTGAATCAAATCTGTTGGGATATGATAAAAAATACAACCAGATTTTTTATAAAAAAAAGTTTAGAATGGTTAGTTTTGGTACTAGAATCCCTTTTTATCCTATCTGTCCCTCGGCTATTAGAGCATCGGCTGCAATTGCATCCCTCCACTGAGGTCAGAATACTGAAATCTAATTGGAACTATCCAACTACCAGCAGTCCCTTAAATGACTTGTTTACTTTTCACAGATGAACAAATGAGTCCTGTACACACACCGCTGTTTGGTTTTATGGAGGGGGGGGGGTGAAAGATGAGTAGCAATCCAATGTGCTCAGCAGCCATTTCTTCTAGCTACCACCCTATCTCCCTTCTCGAGCACCAACTCCCTCCTTGACCCCCTCCACCGAAACAGCCCTTACTAAAGTGGCCAATGATCTCATTTGAGCTAAGTCTCAAGGCAACTTTTCCCTGCTCCTTCTCCTTGATCTTTCCTCTGATTTTGACACTGTTGATCACCGCCTTCTAATACAAATCATGCGCTCCATTGGTATCAGTGACACTGCTCTCTCTTGGTTTGCTTCCTATCTCTCTGACCGCTCCTTTCAAGTTTCTTTCAATGGTAACTCCTACTCTCCAACTCTCCTCCCTGTTGGTGTTCCCCAAGGTCAGTCCTTGGACCGGTTCTCTTTTCTCTGTACACCTCCTCTCTCGGAAGTCTCATATCCTCCTTTGGCTTACAGTACCATCTGTATGCTGATGACACTCAAATTTATTTGTCCACCCCTGACCTGTCTCCCTCAGTCCTGGATAAGGTCTCATGCTGCCTGTCGGCCATCTCATCATGGATGTCTGACCGATTCCTGAAACTCAACCTGGATAAAACAGAACTCATCATCATCCCCCCCTAAAATCTCCAACTCCCCCCTGACATATATCTAACTGTTAACAACACTGTTATTCGGCCTCCCCTTGATTCTGCTCTCTCATTTACCACCCATATTCAGAACATTTCCAGGTCCTGTCACTTTCACCTACGCAACATCTCCAAAATCTGCCCCTACCTGTCTCCAGAGACCACCAAACTCCTTGTACATGCTCTTATCATCTCTCGTCTGGACTACTGTAACCTCCTCCTCTCTGGTATTCCACCAACCTGACTCTCGCCTCTACAATCTATTATGAATGCCGCAGCCAGACTCACCCATCCTTTCCACCGCTCCTCTTCTGCTGCATCTCTTTGTAGGTCTCTTCATTGGCTTTCATTTCACCTGAGAATCAAATTCAAGCTCCTGTGCTTTGCCTTGAAATCCCTCCACAGCTCTTGTCCCACTTACAATTCTGACCTGATAGAAAAATACTCCCCTAGACAATCTCTCTGCTCCTCCAATGACCTACTAATGACTTCCTCACTCATAACCTCCTCACATGCACGGCTCCAAGACTTCTCTAGAGCTGCCCCGACACTCTGGAATGGTCTTCCTCGTCCTATTCGGCTTGCTCCTACTTTCTGCTCATTTAAAAGAGTGCTCAAACCCCGTTTTTTCAAACTTGCCTACCCATCTGATTCTGTTTTTTGAAACCGTCACTACTTCCCACCACTACATATCTTCCTTCCTATTGTGTAAGACTTACCGTTCCTTAACTCCCCTAGCAGTAATCCAGAGTGTGACTCGGGGTGGATTTTATCTGCAAAAAGCGGTAATCCCAAGTCACACTTGAGGTTGCTTTTAACCTAAAAAAAAAAACACTTACCTTGTTCCGTCGCTGTGCTTCGGTGTCCTGCTGGTCCACGCAGGTCCTGGGGACAAGTCCATCTTCTTCGACCTCCAGCCCCACAATGCAGAGACGATCTACGGGGTTTCCCGCTGACGTTGGTGCATGCATCGGTGCAGGCGGGTGGATTGGCGGGAAATTTACTGTACACTTACATTACATGTTTAAATATTTTTTTTTCTAACAGATTTTTGTGTTTTTTAATTGAAAGTCAAATGTGATAAATATTGGACATATTTTGGTGAGTTATGTCTAAGAATCATAGCCTACAATGTAAAATAAATTAGAACGCTAGGGGGATTAAACTAAATCATGGAAAAAAATTACAACAAAGCATTGAAGCGAAGGGGCAGCTGTACAAAAATCCCTCCCTGGTGTTTTTCCTATCTTAGATCCTCACATGCCGATGTTATGGCTTCCCAGGCCTGGGGACTATTTACGGCTGTTGTGGCCATGATGGTGGTCTGTAGAGTGGACTACAAGTGTGCAAGATGTAACAGAGCACCAACAACACTGAAATGAAGAATGTCTTCATCTGTGCTCTCTAATTACATACTACACTTTATTAGGAAGGGAAAGGGTGGGATGAATAAAGGGATTTTGATAAAACCTAGATTGTAAGCTCTTCGGGGCAGAGTTGTCTGTATTCGTCTATCATTTGCAACCACTATTTAATGTACAGCGCTGCGTAATATGTTGGTGCTATAAAAAATCCAGTTTATTATTAATAATATTAAATATATAATCAGCAGATGACTCAGCAAACTTATTGCATCTCAGCTCTTCTTGTGCTGTCCCTTGTATCACAGGTTCTCTTCGCTCCCTATATACAGCCCATGTTGGGTGCAGCACAGTGAATGATGTGAGTTGGAATCCATACAAGCTGGCTGCACATTGTCCTGAATGGGAGTCCTCCAGCCTACGTGGCAATAAGGGAGGAGGCTGCAGACTCATCAGTAGAAGGAGGGAGCTCAGCACCAAGGTAATTCCATTTCCCTTTATTTATTTACACTAAGCTCTTTGTAGGAAGCCATAGATCGCACATTGATCTCACATCTGTTACAATGTATCACTTTTTATGTTACATTATATCACCAGCTGCCAGCAAGATTTCCGAATCACAGGGCTAAATCTAACCATCACTGACCATATTATCTCATTCATACACAGGTTGTCATGTACAATACTCGATCTTTAAGTGGTGGATTTTTAGTTTAATACTTTGTGAGCTGTATAATGTAAAAAAGTCATTTAACTTGGGCTGTGATAATTGGATGCTGTTCACGAATATACCAAAGGGGGGCGCTACAGGCTTATAAATCTCCTTCCAGCACAGTCATGGCACAGCACTAGGGGAAGCATTGGTGTATAAATAGGGGTTGCAAATGACAGACGAATACAGATTCACTCAAATTATATCCAAATTTTACTAGTACCGCTCACTGCAGCCCCTATTCATTCTCTATAGTACTGGTGCAAGGAGATTTGATACTCTGTTTCCCTAAAAATAAGCCCTAGCATGACTTTTTCATATTTTTGAGGATGCCCAAAATATAATCCCTACACCAAAATTAAGCAACAATACATAAAAATACAGTACATGGACAAGAGGTGATCATTTAAGGAAAGCGCTATTGCTAGACATGAGAAATTGAGGCCAATGGTTCTAAAGGAAATGGTGTCACAAAAAATTTAAGATGGAATTCAGGGTTAGGAGAGTTATGATGATATTCCAGAATTTGATGACATGACTATTTTTTAATAAATGTTGATTTTTTGTTCAAGAATAAATGTTGGTTGTTGTTCATGAAAAAATATCATAGGAAAATAGGCCCTAGTGAAACATTATCCATGAAAACATTGATAAAAACAGTGCTATTTTTTATGCAGTTTACATTGTGATTGAACCATGTTTTGTACATATTTATATTTTGTTAGATTATCTCGTGTTTGGTTAACTCAAACTCCAGCTAACTTCTCTGCTAGTTTTATATGGAATGGAAATGGAAAGAGATTTAATTTTGTATACTTTTCAGTCTGACTCACCTAGACAGGAGCGAGGAGACACAGTATATCAATAATACAATATAAAACAAGTTTTACATTTTCATTATGAGTGAACCTGTCCTTACAGAACAGTAAAACAATACTAATCTCCCCAATGATGAAGGCAAGGTGTGGTTATTATCATTAATAATAATAATAATAATAAACAGGATTTATATAGCGCCAACATAGTACTCAGCGCTGTACATTAAATAGGGGTTGCAAATGACAGATGAACACAGACTCCCAGGAGGAGAGGACCCTGCCCCGAAGAGCTTACAATCTAGGTTTCATCAAAATCCTTTTATTCATCCCACCCTTTCCCTTCTTATCAAAGTGTATTATATAATTAGACGTTCTTCATTTGCTGTGGCTGCTCTGTTACATCTTGCACACTTGTACTCTTCAGAGCCACTCTATGGACAGCTATCATGGTTTATGGCCTAAGCTGGCTGATGTACCAGAAGTAAGAGCCACAACACCTGTAAACAGTCCCCAGGCCTGGGCAGCCATGGCATCTGAGGACCTGAGATAGGAAAAACACCAGGGAAGGGTTTTTGTACAGCTGCCCTACCCTTCAATGCTTTGTTGTTTGTAATTATTCTTGTAATTATTTTCCATGATTTAGTTGATCAGTTAAGTCTTTCTTACCTACAGTCAAAATGTCAAGTGAGGAAAGTAAAACAGAGGAGGATAACCCTGAGACTGCTCTAGAAAAGATCACAGATCTGGTACTGAGTGAAGACAGCAAGTCCTCACCCCAAGAAATCACAGAGATCAGCGAAGAGCCCAAGGCATCAATAACTGAGCCAACTCCAGAGTCTGAAGAACAAGTCCACCAAGAAGTGCAAACTCCAGAAAAACCGGAGGAACTTTGTGAGTCGGTTAGCTTAGAGCCAGCGCCTGAGGCCACAGCCAACCAGCAAGAGCATGACTATCCCGTACGTCATTCTTTTATTTTATCTCATTATATTATTCATTTTATATATAAAAAGAACTTGGTTTTGAAACTTGGTCACTGTTTCCACTTCCACTGAATTTTGGAAAATGTGTTTAGAACATTTATAACGAGAGCATCATAAACATTTTGTATGCTAATAGCTCACAGTAGCTTTAAAAATGAACTTGGCACGAGAGGAAAAGTCATTTTTCAGATCTAAGTAAGATTTATGAAGATCCCAAGCCAGTAATTTACACATAAGCCAACTTTAGTAGACTTTTACACCACCTTCCATCAGTATATAATACTATATCTGAAAATCATAAAAAACATAATTTATTTGGATTATTAAAAACACATAGTAATCATAATAAGTAATAGAGTAGATTTTAGTCTCATCAGTAATTTGACGCATTTCGAAAAGTATGCTTCCTCGGGAAAAAGTGAGGATGGTACGTCTAAATGAAATCATATGCTTCCTATGTGGGAGATGTCACCGGTTTTCCCCTGTTTAGTGGGTAGTTGGGTGAGACAAGACAGATGGCACTGAAATTCACAGACCGTCCAGAGGTATTGAAACATAGGTAAAATCTCCACCTGTTCACTGAAAATAAAAATATATTTTAACACTTATGAACTGTTCAATTACCTAACCCAAAATGGCTCAGCAGAGAATAATCTTTTACAGGTTGTCCCGGGGTTGTAGGTTTGTTCTGAAGTTGAATTTGTATGTAATTCGGAACAGGTACATTATTTTAATAAATGCAATTAGGACAGATGTTTGTCTCAGCATATTATTAGGCAGCTTGGTGTCAGTTACTGTAAAAAATCCCTACTGTGGGGTAATCACAAACAAAGCAAAAAAAAAATTCATGGCTGACATTCATTAATTTCTGGAGCAAGCTGTGCTTTGATATGGAAAAAGAAACAGCTGCAGAGTTTGTCTTGTTCATTAAAAAAATATTAAATCGTCCCCTATGTCGAAAAGATTTCTTCTGCAAGTCATTTGAACTGCCCCCTCACCCATCAAGCCTCGGTCGTGCACACAAACGTTCGTATCTAGGAGTCGTCTGTATGTCGGATGTCCTTGGGGACAACCTGTATTTTCTTCATCCTAAAGTATCATAGAGTCATGGCATTAATGTCATCTCCAGGTCTACAGTCCAATCACCCCCGAGTCATTCAGTCCACATCCATGCCTCTAGGTTAATTTATGAAGAAGCATACAAAGATTGCTAATCCCTACTGAGGCAATCTGGGTTCATATAAATGAAAAGTTGTTCATAAGTGTTACATTATGATTTATATACAGCAAACAAGTGAAGCTCGTACCTATGTTTTACACATTTTACAGGCCCCTCACAACTTTTTTTAGTGTCTCATTTACAAGAAAAACAAAAACTTTTTTTTCTATTTACTGGCAAGGCAACTTTGTGCATTGTCCCTCAACATAGAGGCTATAGAATCCATGCAAGACATGTGAACGCACAATTTTTCTGGTGTGTTGCCAGCCTAATAAATGTTGCAATACAGTCGAACATAAAAGTGTAAATTAACCCTAACTAAACTTTTTATTCATTCTTTAGGAAGAAGAAGGTGCTGCAAAAGGAAGCAGCTGGTCTACCTGGGGAACATGGTGCAAATCTCTCTTATCATCAGCCAGTGCAACTGTAGGTAAGGTGGTACGCAGCAATTTTTAACTGTATTGGGCAACTGTAACATTTGTACATTCAGGTTTGTCTAAAGAAGTTTGAGTGGGGAAGCAATAGCGTTCATAGTTTTTATTGTATTGTATAGAAAAACCAGATACGTGTACATACACATTTCTAATTAACTAAATGGAAAGATCTATTTACTGTAAATCAAGTCAGAGAAGTTTTGAGATTGAAATCTGTATCTCAGCTACCAGGTACTTTGAAAAGAAATGATCCTTTAACAGGACACAAATGTTGCCTTTGTTACTTTTTTGATAGGCAAAATCAGGATGATTTAGGTTTCCTTCAGCTTGCATTCAAACTTATTTTTTAGTAGCATGGAATGTTTGAAACTCTGTTTTTATTGTTCCTGTTCTGTGTGTCAATATGTGAAAAGTCACCAAAACAGGAAATAAAAGGTAAATTCCACATGGCAATAATGAGATTTTTAACATATCTCTATTCTGTCTAAAACCAAAAAAAAGCATTCTGTTTTGCCATAAACCTAATCCTGATCTGTCTGGTAGATTGAGATATTATTACTATGATAATAAAAATAATAAATGAGTACTTTTCTAAACAGGTCATAGCCTGTCTGCAGTCAAGGAAAAAGCTGAAGCCACTTTGCGAATAAGGAACTCAGAGTCTGAGTCAGGTACATCTGATGCTGGAGAACTAGGTGAGAATTTATGTTTCATCCGATTAATACCAGCAACATGCCCTGTATATATTATTTAACTCTCTCTATATTTGTAGGTGGTTTTTCTCTGCAAACAAATTATGCATTTCTAATAATAAACCATAAATACTAAGGTTAGCCCCTGCACACTTGTTAAAGGGCAGCTTACACATTTATATATTATATAAAGCACACAAATATTATATATATGCTTCCCTTTGCTCCAGCTTGCATTGTGCAGCAGTGAATTCATGTTCTATGACAAAATCCTAGGGAAGCACATCAAATCTAATGATTGGATACTGTAGTGCAATGCCTTAGCCCTGTTTTTAGTGAGATTTGCAGTGCTCTACATTCCCCAGGATCCTTCCGGGAGAGGGGGACATGACCCTTACCTCAGCCCTGCAGGGGGAATCCTGGGGAAGTTTATTATACTGTCCCACTGCTGGCCATGCATACCTATGTGTTTTATTAATGCCTATGCTGCTTTTCAGGAACAAAGGCCACTTAAAAAAGGGTACCTTGTGCTTTAATGTAACTTTAAAAAAAAGAACGGATCTGGTCCAGGATTGAAAATTTAGCAAACGATTTATAAAAAATACATTCCAGTCTTGTTGGATCACCTAGGTTTTCCCATAATATTCTATCTTTCCCAGTCTTGGAGAACTTTAATAAATCAGGGACAGTGTGTGTCAATAAATCACTTGCCATGCATGGCATTGAATCCAGGTCATCATCATCATGGCAGTTAGTGAATTTTCATTTTTAAACGCAGAAGCCATTAATGGAAGCCTACATCATTTTTTCTTTAAAAAAAGGACCACCAAAGACAAAGTTGGGTGCAGCAACATTGACATTGATTTGATAGGGAGTTTGAGCCTAATCATACTTGGACAACAGGCTAACAGGAGGATAAATACATTACTTGATGGTTATTTAAATACTTTTAGCACAAAGGAATGTACAAAATTGTTTTAAATAAAATACTTCAATAAACTTTTTTTTATTATTTAAATGTACTGCAGTTTCAGAGAATATCAGCAGTTTTTAGGAGTAGCACATACCGGGTAGCACATACCAGTCTCTGGGATAAATACAAATGAAAACATATAGTTTTATTTATAGTTTCTTTAGATTATGGGAGGTTATTTAGTTTTAGATTATTGAGAATAACAGTGAGATTTACACATTGATTTTTACACTGTTGTTTTGGTTAGTGTTGTCAGAAAAAGGAGATTGCCCAGCAGAGCCGTCATCACCTTCAGCCGGTTCCCGCGGTGTATTTTCCACCCTAACAAATGTTGTACAAAACACGGTGAGTAATTATAGCCTGGTTTTATATTGCATACAGCTCTCTAATATCCTGAATTAACTGTTACCCCTTCTGGGGGAAAATAACAATTTTTAAATCACTTTAATTCCTGGTGACCTTGGGGATTCCCACAATTAGAGGGCTAACTTATAGACTAATTATAGAGGGCCCACTAATTATAGAGGGCTAACCACTATAAAAGGGGACAGCTTTACAATCCTGGCAGTGATCCTATCTGCTCCCCACTCCAAATCCAAAATATAAAAATTTTGCTTTTACTTATACCTCAACATGTACCTAAAACCTAACAGTATAACTGGTTAATCATCTAACCCCCTAAACATTTACCTAATTCTCAAACTAATTCCTAATACTAAAATAACATCTTATGTATCATATTTTCCCTGTCGTATCTGGACAGGACTGCAACTGCAAAATCCAGACGTTGGTCTTAATTCTAAAAATGTAAGATTCAATCATAGGGGCGGATTTTATGAACAATAGTAATTCATACTCTAATCTTTTCCTATTAGAAGATTTTCACCATAGAAAAGAAGATATGCACTACATTGAATTTTTTATGCAAATTAGAATAGCTGTATATGCATACATTTACATGATTATTTCAATAATTCTGATGGAATATTTTAGGGTAAAAGTGTTCTCAGCGGTGGTCTGGATGCCTTGGAGTTTATCGGTAAGAAGACAATGAATGTTCTCGCAGAAAGTGACCCTGGCTTTAAGAAAACTAAAATACTTATGCAGAGGACAGTATCTTTATCACAGGTATGGAAATACTAACAAGATATAGAATTGTGGAATGGAATCTGTTTTGCCTTTTTTGACAGATTCATAAAAAAGTGTCATGAAATATCAATGAGTAGGAAATGATTAGACTGTGTGATATATTAAATATTCACATCATCAAATATTTTGTGGATTGATAAAAGGACTGCAGAAAAAGTAGAACATGATTTTTTTGGCATTTTTGATGTTTTTATTGCAGTCATCTGGCAAATAGAATTTCAAATACATCTATCCCTTATAATTTATGCTCATTCTATCTGCACCAGTTTTACCCTTGGCTGTGTCCTAGATTTTATGCGTAATGTGCTGAAGCAAAAGCACTGGGAAAACTTTTCAGAAGCACTATTAAATGTGCTTGGCACTAAGTCCATTTTGGCTAATAAGTGATAAGACTCCAATAAGCTCCTAGGCAGGGTTCCTATGCTCTGTATTTTATCTGTGCATGTCAGCAAATCATGTCCCTGATATTTAAATCAATAATATTAGCTTCTGTGTTCTGTGTATCTGCAATACTTTTGGAAGACCCTGTAATACTTTGGGGTAAACATTTACATTTATCTGTATAATGCTACAGTATTTCATTTGTATCTTTAAAAAAATCTATATTTATATATATACAGATGTGTTAGACATACATATTGTCTAAATTTCCATGGCACCCCAATACACATCACATATGCATCATAATATTGTGGTGCCCTTGACGAATAGGTGGAGGGTTATTGTTATTAGGTCTGTTATGGTGCCTTGGTCCTACTGCAACACATATTGACTCACAACATACATAACCAGCAGTGGATATAATGCAGTCTAGTTCCAATTGAAATTATAGGAACGTGTAGAATGGAGAAAATGTTTTCTGATTGGTATGCTTCATTTTATGATAGATGTTACGGGAAGCTAAAGAAAAGGAGAAGCAGAGACTTTCTGAGCTGGTGTCAGATGAGAGGACGGCTCACTTTGGAATGTTATTTGATGAGTATCAGGGACTGTCACACCTAGAGGCTTTGGAAATCCTATCCAATGAAAGCGAGACAAAGGTAACTGATGAGAGTGATCACATTACAAGTTACTGTAGTTATCATTATGCAGTTTACTTAAGGCTGAACTATTCTAAAAGTATCTAAAAATTTCTTTTTATATTTTGCTCTCTCTCCTTTTTTCCTCCCTCTATCAAAATAATGCATATACAAATGAATTTTTGTAGGCAGGCATGTTTATTTACTGTACAGATGTATCCAGAGCTGGCCTTACCAGCTCAAATCCACTGGGAATATCTACTGCAATTCAGCCAGTTTCTCCCAGTCGTTATGCAGGGGACACTACAGTAGTCACTAAGGCTACATACACTACAATGGTACTAGTCCGATAATCAGAAGAGATTCTTTCATGTGTACAGTGTTTGTCGTCCATCATCCAAACCACAGTCCTGGCGGATCCATGAACGGACAATTGTAATGCAAGTGAAGGGGAGAGAGCGCAGAGGGGTGTTGCTCCGTCTTTGTTCCCGATGAGGGACAATGGCTGAATGACCATGTCATAGGGAACTGGACCTCACTTTTTAGACTTTACCACTAAATTAGCTTTTAATTGGTCTTCTTGTCAGATTATTTAGACTTGGACTGTAGTATGCCTTAGCATAGTATCTGTGCAGATGAGAGGTTTCTAACTGGTTAAGTGAAGGGCTTAACTGGGTCTGATGTCAAAAGTGGATCACAGGCTGAGCTTCCTATCTGTGAGTATTAATGACCACCATATTGTATTTAACTACATGGATTTACTGATCTGGTATACCTTGGTGATGTCTGACAAAAATTAAGTTCTGTCTTAAAAGTGCATAACTAGAGGCTTGATACATGTGTATTTGTCTGACCATCCTTTAGCAATAGTGCTGTAAATACAAAATACTGTAATATCAATCATGTCATTACAGGTCCAGACATACTTATCATCATTGGATGAAGAAAAGCTAGAAACACTAAAAGCAGAACTTATCGCAATCAAAGAGATTTTCCTCCAGAAAGATTTTGACAATGGAGAAGAATCCACCAAAGAAGGTATTTTTTATGAGGATCCTAGCGTATATAGTAAAAAGAACAATTAACTCAAAGCAAGCAATATTCATATGAATTAAACACAATTCTGAATGGATGCATCGCAACAGTTTGTACTTTATTGTTGTTCCTTGCACTCAAGTACGAAATGTGTCCAAATATTTACACTTACATCCATGCTTCTACGAAGATAATCACATATGTGCAGGGTTGTCTATAAACTTTCTACTTTACAATCTTCTGAAATTTGTATAAAGAAAAAAACACAAATTTTATATGATCAGCTCTAATCGAGCAAATGGATGATTTTCTTTGACCTTTGATTTGAAATCCTCACATTCATCATAACATAACTTATTCTAATCCTATGTTTTTGTGCAGTGGAAGAGAAAGAAGAATTTGCCAGCATGCTTACTGAGTTATTATTTGAGCTCCATGTTGCTGCTACACCGGACAAACTAAATAAGGTAATTTGTATTTTAGATATATATGGACGTATTTCATCACCTTACTTTCCCCAGAGTATTTTTGAATTGTTCTTTTTCCTAGTAAAATTTACAGTATGACTGCTGGTCATAACCTCGTGCTACAGATATTTAATGTTAACTAATGATAATGTTTACTAATAAGGACATTGTAACAATAATGGTGCATTTCTTTGTAATCAGTTTTCATATGTTAAAATACTGTAAAGTGTAAATATTCGTTTTGGTCATTTTTTAACGTTGAGCTTTGTCTTTTTTTCGAATGTCCTATTCATTCCCTTTTAGCATTTAATATGAGATTTTGTTAAATCATGTAGTGCATTCCTCTATGCAGGCCAGAAAGAAAGCCCACGACTGGTTGTCTACAGAACGTCTGTGTTTAGAGGAGCAGTCAAAGAACCTGGAGGCAGGTGGTCAAGAAGTGACGGAGATTATAAACCAAGAGAGCACTGAAGAAGGACTTGTAGCTGAACCCCAGAAAAGTATCACCACTGAAGTAAAAATGAATAACTTCTCCTGTTTTCTGAAATAACACACATACATACAATTCTAATGTAGTAAAGCAAAATAAATATTTATTGAGTAATATTCTGCTTAAAATAATATCTGCCAAACACTTTTTATTGTGTGTTTGCACTTTATGGTGTTAGCTCGAACCTTTATCTGGATGGTGTTGTGGCTCATGGCACCCACATCCCAAAACATACTAGTAGGTAATTGTTAACCATTAAAAATAGGTGCATGAAATAGAAATTACACATCAGACATCCAGCCTTTAGGCTGACCATAGCCTTAAAACCTTTTCATTCTGGCCCAGAGAACTAGTTTTTTACCTATAAAAGTTATGCATACCCTCCAAAACTCATTTGTTGGTGATGTATGAAAAATAACATCATGAACAGTTATGTCTATCTTGCTGAGTGATGAGTAAATAACAAACACAACATATATAAAAAAGGGTAGGATCAGGTTTATTGTGTGATTGCATGGAAGTCTGTATCCTGCATACACCTGTATGTTTTAATAAAAAGTTACTGCTTGAAACTTTCTTTGTTCTGGGTGAGTAGGATAGATAGTACAAATCAGACATTGGAGAGACCACTAAGAAACCAGTATAATCAGCAATGATATAATCCATAATTTCTCACTTTATATTTTCTTCAGGAGGTTTAAAAGAGCATTAGATACATAGGCATGTCACACAGACATTCATATAAAGCAGAGGCCTTTTTTATTTTATAATCCCTGGAACAATTTGGTTACAAAGCAACATTTCTAAACCTAAACTTTGTCTTTTTTAAATAAATAGAGAAACATTTTGTTCTGAATCTGAATTTACATGGCATTAAGAACTCTCTCCCATGTGATGTGATCAGGATGTGTACATGACGTCTATTGAAAGCCTGGCTGAAATCACTGCCCGCTGCATCGAACAGCTTCACAAAGTAGGGGAGTTGATCCTTCATGGACAGGACATAGAAAAGCCAGTGAAGGACCAAGCTGTTGTATTAACAAAGTGAGTGGAACAGATGTGTATCATTGTTTATACTGTTGATGTATGTTTTCTGCAATAATTGTTTTTGGTAAATCAGAAAAGATCAGAATTAGAAGCCTACATTTGGATATTATGAAGATATATAAGTATTGTATGTAGACAATAATTGAAAGGTGGCAAATGCCATTTATTTCCTTCACTCAGTCTGCTGTCTTTCTATGGTATTCCTCTTCTACGGTCAGGCTTGATCTTTTTAGTCACTTGTCCCTAGAACCTGGTGGAAATTATATTTAATGAAAAAGAAGTATACTCATAGTGTAACTGTAATCACTGGATAATATGGCATAAAAATATGTTCCGTAGAGTATTGTGTATTATATTGTTGACATTTGCCTTTTATCCTATGCTCCAACTTTATTCTGTTGCCATTTTCTGATTTTCTTCCAAAACTCCAGTCTTTATCATTGCTCTGCATAAACACCACCTGCCTTGACCAACTGGTGTCTGAAAAAACAAAATTATCTGATCCCAGCAAATGCTTTACAATAGGTATGTGGGGATTACATGTTTTTTAACATATTTTTTGCATATTCTTTTAGGTTAACAATCGTATCTAGTGTGTGTACATTATTGGTGGATTATATTTGAACAATCGTATCGTTTCAGCATGTACAGAATCATTCAAATTGTGAAAAATCTTTGATTGGTCATTAGACGTTCATTTTCCAATGACAATTATTGCATGTGTGTACATAGCCTAATAGCTTTGACTTTTTTTTTAGTTCAGTTAAATATTTACAGATGCATTACAGAATAAATGGACAGTTAAGAAGTTATTGAAAATAAGTATATGCAGCATTTAAATTTGCTATGTTTTTTTATTACTCTCTCCAAAAATGTAAAGCTGACTGACTGTAAGAAATGGACATTGTTGCTTTGTCCTATAAAAATATATCTTTCACTGAGATATGTAAGCTGCATTCTAAAAAATACAACCTGTCTGGTTGGGGTTCTGATTATGTTCCTTTAATACCTTCTGAACTCCTGACCCAGACTGAGTGTTCAGCTCAGCTGTACAGCTGATTGTCTCACAGTTATCTGCATGTTGTGGGTTACTGGTTATCTTTACATCCAGGCAGTTAGCATGCTTTAGTACAACAATCACACAAGGTCTTGGTGATAGGTCTGCTTTCAATATGATTTGGTGATAATAAAATATTGACATGTTGTTTTCCAGGGAAATAACAGCACTACGTACATCCAGGATGCTTTCCGGCTGCTGCTTCCCATATTACAGGTCTCTCATATCCAGGCAACCTCTTCTAAAGCATAGCAATATGAACAACTACAACCCAAGCTAAATCACAGCAATCCTTAGCAATACTGTTCCAGATGAATGAAGACTCTGGTCCAAGTAATGGGAACAGCTTGCTGCTGTCTGTTGTATGCAAATTTGCACGTCATAGAGTTAACCAAAGGTTTCAGAACAAGAAGTTGTTGATTTTGTGTAGATAAATAATGGTTTGATCTGCTCATAGTAGAACACCACTGAGTACGTACAATTTAGCGTTGATTGACTATAAGTTGGGGATTAAAAAAAAACCTTGTAAAAGGTTGAGGAGAGTCCAAATTAAAGATTTACTTTCTCAGCTTCGATAATGCATGACCATATATAATGGAATTCTCCTCTTTTCCCACACCATTCTTATTTATAAGAACAAAACACTGTTTAAAAATAAGTACTACAAATGGTTACAAAAATGAGTTTCACTATCAACCTGATGCCTGCACCGACTGGTGGTGTGTACCATGCCCAGCTACTCACTAAAGAAAAACTTTGTTTTGCTATAGTGCTATGGGGTGACAGATGAACTGACTCTAGGCACAGAATAATTTTGTTGAGTTCTCACAATGATCAGGACATGATATGACCATATGCATAATGGCTGCAATTAGTACAAACTGTACAGCATAAATGGCAGAATTGTGTTACTTACACTGATGATAATAATAATACTTTGGGATAAAGGCTTACTGTAGGATAACTATATGGGCAAAAAGTTGGGTAACTGGTTAATATAGTATAGTATGCCAAACTGTAATTCTGACTTAACATAGCTTAATCTATTGCTAATAACTTTGTTTGTGGTATAACCATACTGCATTGAAATGTAGTGTAAATTTAAACAAAGTTATGTACTTTATGTAATAGAGTAAAACACAAGGTTGTAACCAGGTTCTTCAATGTACTTATTAGATGCACACGACTTTTAATGCGTACTGCTCCTGCAACAAGTTCTCATTACAAATAATAAAAATCTGTACTTTTATAACTACTAATAATTTAAAACTTCTTTGAGTGGAGAAGAGGAGCTAAATTGTGTTTTCAGTGGTGTTCTTCTTTAAGTGCCTAGTATAACATGGCGGATAATCTATACATATATTAATAATCGAAAAGAAAGATAAATGAATCCATGTCATGTGCTGAAGTAAGTCAAATCATTTTCTGTTCCAATATGATATCGTTACGCAATTGCTCATGCTTTGAAATAGCAATGTAGAACACAGATCATATAATATGAAATGTTAGCAATACTCCATTGAGTAAGTGTTTACAAAAAAAGAAAACATTTCCAGATTTGTTGTGTGCTTTTTTTTAATTTTTAGGTATAAAATGTTGCCTAGATTTTTTTTTATATGGGGGTAATCAAACCAATACAATGGATCTGATTTATTAAAGCTCCCCTAGGCTGAAGAGAATACACTTTCACCAGTGAGACTGGGGGAACCAGGAAACCTTGAATGGATTTCCTAAAAGGCATGAGCTATTTGTTAGCAAATGTTCTGGACCTGACCCATTTCAGGTTTGCAGGATCACCTATCTTCACTGATGAAATTGTATCTTCTCCAGCCTTGCAGAGCTTTATTAAATCAGGCAGAATATATCATCATTCTTCTGGTAATGAGGAATTGTTTGCACACGTGACTTATGATTATGTTGATGTGAAACATCTGAGCCACCACAGAATAGCAAGCTTCCTAAAAACTGCAGCATTTTTGTATACCACATATACTATGTTTATTACTAACTTTCTATGGATATAAATGCATGTTATAAAATAATACAAAACTAATTGTTACCATTGAGATAGGAAGTTCTGAAAAATGCTGCAAATGTGCTTGATATATCAAAGCTCTCATGGATTTTCTACAAATCAATTGCTATTGGTTGGCAAATGTTACCAGTCCTGAACCAGATCCATTTCATGTTTGCTGAATCACCCAGATTCTTGCTTGTTAATCTATCTTCTCCAGCCTTGGGGAGCTTTAATAAATCAGGCCCACTGTCCCTGGAGAAACTCTGTTTAGCTATTTCCCCCACACCTTGCTTTAAATTAAAATAATAAAGCAAAAAAAACAGCTTAAGAAATAAATACCATGTGCATATTTAATACATAAATTAATATAATGTATATTTGATATACAACCCATTTTGTAATGGAATGTTACAGATAATAAAAACACCATTCCAGTTTATGTACCAAAATCTGATTTTTGAGTACTTTGTGCCTTGTGTGTAAGATCTGTCTCAATATCTACAAAACTATAGATGAAGTTGAACAATGAAACAAAAGTTGCTTTCGACAATAGGAGTGGCTTTTTTCAGTATACATAATAAATAAAACACACTGGGATCCATGCTGCCTGGCAATAAAGTGCCAAAGACTGTGGGGAAAGTGTTATGATCTGGGGTTATTTCATCAACATTATGTGCTCAAAAATGAGGTCAGCTGACTACCTCAATATACCGAATGACCAGGTTTTTCTATCAATAAATTTTTTTCTTATCAATGTCACAAGCATATTCCAAGATGACAATGCCAAGATTCTTTAGGTTCCAATTGTGAAAGAGACATCTGTGCATGAAACATCATTTTCACATTTGGATTGACCACCAAAAAATCCAGACCTTAATCCCATTGAGAATCTTTGGGATGTGTTTGTAAGAAAACTTGCACTGTGGTTCAACGTTCTGATCATCTTCGTGAAAAATGAATATAGGTATAGATAAAAACAAATATTGTGACATTGCATAGGCTTATCCAAATAATAGCATGGTGAATGTGTGCCAATTTTCAAAGCTAAAGCCAGGAAAATATTAGAGTATGTGACTTTTTTCGACCAGGCAGTATACTTAGCAAGATTCACAAAAACAAATATATATAGCTTCACAAAAAACAAATATAAAACAGCAATACAGATAGATAATGACAGATTTGCCAATTTGTATCCTTCCCTGTGGTATTTGTTCAGGAGAAAGCTAATTTGAAAGTATTTAAATTACAATATGATGGACACTTGTAATACAGCATACAATTTACCCAGAAAATTTTTTCATTAAATTAGAAATACCTTAAAAATATATTGAAATTAGTTTAAAAATTAATCTCTGTCTGAGTGTTTAATGAGTTCAGAAAATATAAACTGTTCATAGGGCAGGAGCAGCTTCTACGGTCACTATGTGGAAGGCCAAGGAGTGGAAGAAGTAGTATCCAGGTGTTCAGCAATGACAGGTAGCATGGGAGCCGAGTTTGTTCTCCGATATTTATTTCCTCCTACAAGATAAGATTTAAAAAAAATAAAAACACAGATATTAGGAGATAGTGTTATCAAATTGAGATGCTTGAAATTGTGCTATAAAGTAGCTTGGACATAGGCTTTCCTTACTATTACCACCTCAAACTATTAGGAACCCTTGGCAATCCTCCAATCATTTGTCCGACTGCTGTAATTGGCTACTTCTTCTGGGTCTCCACAATTTTGCCATCTAGAGAACCTTGTATAAAATGCAGCGGAGGCAGCCGAAACTATGCCTCTGAACGTATTGTTTTAATATAAAAATTGCTTTATTTACTGGGGGACTCTATGAGAAAAAAATGTTTTACAACTAAACTGCGAACTCAAAACCTGTATTCCTGTAATGTATGGAATGAACAGGGTTCAAAAAACTGTGTCTACTGTGGTCTATCACTGCGGTTGCCAACCTTTTGGACCTTACAGACCTCTGAATTCATACTTTTAAATCCTGCGGACCATAAATATAATTTTTTTAAAAAAGATAAATACATTTGTACAATAATGGTCTTCCTAATGCATGTAAACGCATGTTAAAGTTCCTATTGCATTTATTCTGGTTTTTATGCACTTTTATTAGCATTTTTAAGCTTACCTTTAAAATGCTGGAAAACGTCTATGCCGCATTTTCACGCGTTTTCCCTGCATTTTTAACTATTTTTAACTATTTGCATATTAAGTGCTCAAAAATGCAAGAAAACGTTTCATTGAAATCAATAGAAACGTTTACCGGCGATTTTGGGCGTTTTCCAGCGTTAACTCAGATTTTTAATTAATTAAATGTTGCAAGCAACGTTTAAGATAAATGTCATAAACGTGCCTCAAGGAAACGTCCTGGTGTAGATTAACCCATTGTAATGCATGGGGATTTCAAACAAGGGCTTTAAAAGCCTCAGGTTAAATGCTGGGGAAACGTCTGTGTAGACTAAGCCTAATGGTGCCTGATGAGGACTGTGCAGGCTCTGATTCACTGATCAGCTCACGGGTAAGTAAAGTATTACTCGTGTTACTTTTATCATTAGTTGCATTATCTTTGGTATTACTAAAGAAATACAAAATATTAGTTTACTTTTTCTCACTCATTATGGGTTTATTTCATTCCAATCTAAGACCAAACAAGAAATGATAGTTATCAAAGTCAAACTATTTGATGCCATTAAATATAACAGTTAAAGAAAATACACAGTTAAGGTCATACTTACCTAAAAGAACATCTGAGAAATAAAATAAAACAATCGGATGAGAATCGGTATTCGCGCAGCAGGGTTGTAATTGTGGAAACAATACTGAAGCATACGGCTCGGCAATGGTTCTCTCATACAACTTAAAACTACACTGACGTCACGCTGCGCCTCTCTTGTTTTTAGGTCTCTAGTACAGTTCGTGAATTTAATGCAATATAAAGATCAAAATTGTCATTCAGAATATAAAAACTTATTGGAATTAATTTTTTTGTTTTTTTTATTTAAAAAACCTAAAAATTGTAAATAATGTCCACATTTTTCTGTGGACCAGTGGTCTGTCACGTAGTAGGGGAAAAAGGCTTCCTCTTTTGTTAAAATAGAGGAAAGCATTTAAAGTAGAATATCTAATGTTTCCACAATAATTAGGAAAATGATGTTGCAGACTTTTTTATGCTAATTTTTAAATGCTAATTTTCATCCTCTGTGACAGTCATAATCTGCCACAATCTGAAATATTCCATTATAATCAAATATCTTCCTTTATATGGTCAAAGTTACGCCGGAGCCAGTTGCCATCCCATCCTACATCCTTTTAAAGTTCCTGTAATTCTATCACGCATGCTAAAGGTATGATCTCCTTACTCCTCAGTGTTCCTTCCTCTCCAACAACAAAACTATCCTATATGGTTTCTTGGGAATGATTGCTGAAATTTACATGGGATCGTGAAGAATGGCAACAGATAGCTTATAAACTGCTAAACTCTGTAAAATGTTGGTATTTTTATTTACTTCTGATGTAGGGTTATTGCTTATGTAACTGTTACCAATGTTTCTTCTTGATAACGTTTGTTGCTTTTCATTATATTGTTACACCCCATTCCTAAAACTCAATAAAAACCATTAAAATATAAAATGCTTATTTTCAGGCCATCTGTGACGTTAACATTTTCTAAGTCATTACCCAGAACAAGCATAACTTCTGATTAGCACACACTAGTTCTATATCAGGGAAATACTAAACACTTCAAATATCTTTAAAAGCACTTGATTTTAGTTATATTATGGATAAACAATGTTAGGTTTCCGCTTATGCTTACCGCATTTCTGATGAGTGCCTTCCTGGCAATGTTTTTTTGGTGATATTCTACTTTGTTTATAGCTGCGTCTCTGTAAACTTGCTTTTTTATCTGTGGTAAGATAATAGTTTAGGATATGCATGAACCTTTTTTCTATGGCATTTAAACAGAAAAGGTTTCATATTTCATATTTCTTCTCTTTTCAGTGTATCATCATCATACTCATACTCATCATCATCAACATTTCTTCTCTTTTCAGTGTATCATCATACTTTCCTAATGCCTGCATGCTGCTGTCTTGGGTTACATGTAACATTTACAAATGATTGTTTGATAAAGTTGCTAATAAGGAAAACTAAAGCTGCCCTATAAATCAAAAAAAAAAAAGAATGGCAAGACTCTTTAAAGCACACCCTATAACCCACTTATTATCATCACCCTAGAAACCCTCCCCTGGAAATAGAATTTAGAGACCCCTTTTAGACCCTTCCAAGACGCATTAGTCATTGGCAAGGGCCTAACATTAGTATAGTAGACTGCTTTGCAGACTATAAGCAGACTTATTGGAGTGGAAAGCATTAGCACCTGAATAATATATTTACAATATTTATTCTATTTGTGAGAATCTATAGCGTTAACATTAAATCAAAGAGTATTATGAACCATTTGAAGGATTGCCTTGGAGATGCAAAATGCCTTAATGTAGAACACCTTTTGCCAGAGGGCCCCATCATACGCAGTTGTGCTTTTGGACATTAATGTTTGACTTAAAAAATGTTTAAATTCACTTTTATCAGCCAATATATCCTAAAACACAGGCATATGGAGCAGATTAAAATAAATCTTAATAGGGCAAGCCTTCCTAGAATATAATATCAACTTTTCAAATAAATGTCTGCAGAGTTTTATCTCCTGCTAGGTTCTTCAACACTGTTGGGGAGCACAAGAACCCCTTTCATGCCATGCAATTTGGCCAGCAATGGGCCACCTCTCCACCTCCTGCCTTCTGTTTGGACCAAACTAACTACTGCCTTCTGCCACCAGTTTATAGGACATACTCTCAAACTCGCAAACCTGACTGGACCTTGAATGTATATATATATATATATATATATATATACTGTATAATTATTATTATTATTATTGTTATTATTATTAATAATAATAATAATAATATTATTAATAATAACAATAATATTATATTTCACTTGCATGCTTTGGCAGTGTGAAATTTTTGACTTGATACAGTACATTTTATAGATGACAAATCAAACATTTAGGTTGAAAAACAATTCAAGAAATGTAGGGAAACATACAGCACTTTAACAGGATACATGCAAATTTGGAACAGAACATTGCCAACCTAAAAGTGTTCTTACTTCTCCAATTCTTACACCATCATCATTCTATCACTATTAAAGTATATGCAATCCCTAAAAAATGAATGGCTAATATTTACTCCCTGCTGTTCTCCAAAAATTACCTGTTGATTTTTTCATTGGAGTCGTTACCCTGGAACAAATATGCAGCTTGTGAAGTTGGGGTTTAGACAGTGAAGCAAAGATCTGAATAAAACCCCAGAGCACATTAAAAGGCAAGCAATTCCAGTTCCTGTATTTCTATTCTAGCAATATCCCTTTACTACAATAAAGTATTTTTACTTACAAAATGCAGTCCGAACAATTTTGTTCTCCTGTAATACTTTGCAGACAACAAATAGGACTCCACACATAAAAACAAGCGGGATCAAGGACAGCCAGATTATGCCAAGGGTTCTTTTATAGTCTGCATATTAATAGAAAATAAATGATAACTTACTGTATTCACAATCCATTTAAAAAAAAACCAATATATTTAAAAAGTACTTAACCTTCATATTTTCCTTTTAAAGTATCTCAGCATTAAACTGCATGTTATTCACATTGATCACTGTGTATGCTTATGGAAAATATTCAATGGCTTAATTATTCTATGAATAACATTCATCTCTCTACATGTGCCTTATAGCCATCTCAACCTATGTCAGGAAGGGGGACATCACCTAGAGGTATTATTATTATTATTATTATTATTATTATTATTATTAATAATAATAAACACAATTTATATAGCACCAACATTCAAATAAACATTCACTGGTGCAATAAAGCTTGGACTACTACAGATTTTGTTTAAATTAGGTACCTACTTCAAAAACAGTTTAATCAAACCAATTTACAAACAACGTATCCATGGTAAGTGTAATCATATAAAAATAACTATAAATAAAGGGTTCATTGGTTGGCAAACATTCAATATATTGCAATAAATGCCAACATGCCACATCCCAAATATAGACCAAATTGGAATGTGAAGATAAACAGGACTTATATAAAACTCTGCTTCCAACAGGGCAGAACCCACGGGACATCTTATGGAGGATTGTTTCATCTATCCCAGGCTGACTTGAACTCTTCTTGGCTTCTGGTCTTACCATTTGGTTGCTGCTTCCTGTTTATTGGCACTCATCGCCCTTCTGTGCTCCTTTCCTGTGTGAACATGCTTTGGCGCTAGGAAAGTAATACTAGAATTTGATTTTATGCTGTATCATTATATTTACCAGTCTCATTTAGCCTCATCCTGAAGAAGTGGTGTTACACCACGAAACGCATCGATGATACACTGGCACTCTTTGTGAGACTTCCTTTAATGTTTCAACTATGTATTTATGTTGATACTTTTATGAAAAAGTGGATTTATGTCTGTATATTGTAATATAGGGACACAGTGGTTCCCATTCTGGGACACTGTAAAAATCAATGTCTCCTACTTTACTTTTAAATATGATGTTCCAATAAAATATTTTAAGAGTTTTAAATATGACGTTAAGGTCCCGTTTCTCTGCACATATCAATTTGGTATATAAAATAACTAGACAAACAACATTTTTTTCTGGAACAACTATGTTTTATATTCTAATACCAAAATAATACAAATATCATGTTTTTCAATACAGACCAGACTTCTATTTCCTTCATTTTAAAACAAGATTTTATGTTCTAAGCAAAAAAAGCCAAGAATATATAAATTTAAATAGTGATACAGTAGTTCCCTTTTTATCACGGGGGTTGCATTCCAAAACCACGCGCGATAAACGAAAATCCACCACACCAAATGCTTTTTGCCTATTGTTTAAGCTGTAAACTACCCCCCACACTCTTTAAACACACGCAGAAAACATTTGCAAGCTTATGGCGAGTAATATCTATTGCTAGTATAAAGCACAGTGAAGATAATTACATATAAACATTGAAAAAAGAATGATAAGATACATTTAGATTAATATAGTATTGAATGTTATTTATTGATCTAGGATTTTTTTTTCATTTGTGTTCCATTTAGTTACTCATTCATCTTTTGAGATTGTGAGAAACTAGGGGACAAAAAGTAAATAAAAATTAAAAAAGTAAATGTTTAAGGGGCCATTTCAAAAGATAGAGATGTGCTTCAAGCATAGTGAGTTAAGTGCCAGTAGGACATTCACTGAGCCCTAGACAAATACATAAAGGGTGAGATAGGTAGGTATGTAGTAGGTATATCTGGCATGAAAGTAAAATATTACAAAGTTATTTACAAAGTTAGTATCAGATCTGGTATATGAAACATAAGCTTGATTTATTAAAATTCTCCAAAATACTTCCAAATAATACCAAATGATTTTATGAAATCTATTCTAGGTTTCCTGGATCACCCTGGTTCACCCAAGATAATCTCTTCTTCAGCCTTTAATAAATCAGGCACATTGCTATTTAAAGCTAACATTTCCAACCCTTTATAAAGCAGTATAAAGAAATAGGCTATGTTCAATGTAGCGGTGTGGTTTCAGTGCAATTATTACTTTCTTTAGCCCCTGAACTGCTTCCTCAGATAAGACGTTACATGTAGTGTCTCAGCTGTGGCATATTAGAATAAATGGGGGTGGCAGTGAGTGGTTTAATACCAGACTCTACTGCCAACTGTAAGATATGCAAAATCTTACTGCAAAGAACTAACATAGTATCATGCTTGGGGAGACAGGGCCACTAGGGGACACAGGAGACGCTGGAAGTAACAGGAGGCAATGGTGATACAGGAATAACCACAGACACAGAGGAACTCTGGAACAACACAACTGAATAGGCTGGAAACAACAAACTGGGCAACAAGGTGGTAACACACTGGACAGAGTTAACACACTGGACAGAGCTGGACAGAGAAAACACTGAAATAGGCAACAGGTGTTATAGGAAATGCTCAGCAGAGCTAGGGGGCACGGCACTAGTGGAGACACGTTGCAGAAATGCTGAGTGCTGTGTCTGAGCTAGCTAAATAGCCAGGGATGATTGAGAGGTTATTTCCTAAATAGCCAGCTGGATGGGAGAAACGGGTAAAGCTTGGAAGTATAGGCACGTCCAGGATCAGAACTGCCCGCATGTGCAGGAGAGAGATGCCTGCGGTTTAGTGAGGAAGAGGTAAGTGTGAGACAGTAAAAAGAGTGGCTAGCAAGGTGCCAGCCACCAGGACCTGGATGGGAACCCATGTTCCAGAAGCTAGTTTAAACATTCGTTTGGTTGTTGCTACGTATTGCAGGCAATATAAGCACTGAGTTGATGCCTGTGCCATTATTGCTTTTTTAGAAAAGCTCTTTAAAATACCCAACTGAACAGAAAATATGAATATTATGGAATATCAAACACTGGTATATTCATCATTTATATATACTTATTTTTCACCAATCTGCATCTGTACTTACATGGAATATGATGTTCAAATTTTAGTAATATATTGATGGCAACCTCATGATTCTTCACTCCTTTGCTTTTACCATTACCATCATTATCAGTCCTATTAAATTTTGTAGTATTTTTAACATGCATCTTAAAGGAGGACGGAAGAGATGGATCTCTATCTCCTATACTCATCAGTGTGAAATGTGACTCTTCTTCTGAGTAAATCAGATAATTTCCCCTAAGCTCTACCGGGAAATTTGTTGCGTTTTCTGTGTCGAAAGATATGAAAAAAATATTGTTCATGTTACAAAATTATGGAGTTAATCTGGTACAGCAAAAAAACTGATACAATGTAGTTTACTTTAAAACACCCCCAGGAAACAGCCAAGTATTTAATTTCCTAGCCCATGAGGACCTGTCAGTGGGCTTTTGGTTTTCATCAATGAGCAGCTTGCTTTCAGATGCATTCAGCTTGTATTGAAGGTTTTTTTAGATGCTTCAGCATTCATCTAAAGTTTACTGGAAGTTGTGTTTGAGCTGCAAATTACTTCCTTTTACTCTGACCTCCTTCTAAAATGCATTAATCTGCTTCAAACTGCTCTTTCAACTGAGTTCTATGAAAAGAATACAGTTTTGATGCCAAAAAAGCCTACAGACATTGGCCTTTACAGTGGCATATGGAAATCAATTATTTATTCTAGCAACCCAACAAATCCTTCCTCAAGTTGTTTTATGCACGGGCAGTCTATATATACATAGGGCCTGATTTATTAAAGCTTTCGAAAACTAGGGGAACCTGAGTGCATACCCTGAATTGATTTAGTCCAGGATGGAAAACATTTGCTAAATAATAGCAAACAGTTTTATGAAGTCCACCCATGCAGGTTTGCCTGATCACCCAGGTTCACCCATGACAGTTTTACCTTCTCCAGTCTTGGAAAGATTTAATAAATCAGGCCCATAGATTCAACACCTGATGCCTACCTGGTATCGCCAAATCTTGGAGTAAAGGGTGAAGGTATTTTTGTTGTTCACAGAAGTAAAGGGTAGAGGTATTAACGTACATACTTAGATTTACAGTATATACTGTATTATTTTGTAAGGTATCAGTCTCTCGGACATCTTTAGTGCTGTTTTCTTGTTTAAGACATATTAAAGTCTTGTTTACCACGGTGGAAATATAGGAGAACCCTTCAAAACAGGCATCAATACAGAATAAGTACACAACATTTCCTGTAAAAAAAGAAAGTTGTAAATTAGTTTATTAATGTGCAACAAGGTAAAAGTGTTCAAAAATATACATATGAGGTTCTTTACTTGCTGAAAGGTTTGGAAAGAAATGTCTAATTGTTGAAAATCACACACTTCAGCATTATACTGCTGCATTGCTTAACATGGGTGACAACACGATTTGTAGTTTGAAGCCTTGCAAATTCCATAGCACCATCTACTTCCCTGGTTTGCTCCTTGGTTAGAATAATTTGGAATATCACTACACCAATGGTGCTGTTGGTTCTCTTTTTCCTGTAAAATTACCTTTATTCCTGAGCAGGTAGTCTTCCTTAAAGTCTAACTTCACAGCTTTCAGATATTTAGGCACAGATTAGCATCATGCGAGTTAGAAGTAAAGAGAGGCAGACTCCTTGCTTTAGTTAATATTAAAGCTGAACTTCAGCCTATCTTCCGCCTTGCAACGTTGTGCATACCCCTCTCCTGTATTTCTGTATCTGTCTGTCATTTGCAACCCCTATTTAATGTACAGCACTGTGTATTATGTTGGTGCCATATAAATACTGTTTATTATTATTATTATTAATAATAATAATAATATTAACAATAATAATAATATGTACTTAAAAGCTGCAACACGTTAGATAATGCCCACCTGGCTTTATTTATGTACATTTATTAACTAGAGAATCTTATATGTCATCCTAATCCCCCCTCCATCTTCCCTACCTGGCCCTTTCATTAATTGGATTTTCTTTATTATTAGGGGCTCAGAATCACATGTAGGAATTATACAGGGCAGGATGCTATAATGTTTTTAGAAGTTATGTACGGCACCCTGCCACCCCTCCCTCCAGCCATGTTTCACCTATATTAATCAAAGAAGCACAGAAACAAAATTGATAATGTCACTGGGTCTAAAAGTACATAATGAAAATAGAAAGGTAGAAAAACTATTAGCAGATTAAATTGCAACTTTAACTTATACAATGGTGTGATTCAAACTTAATCAGTTAGTTATGCATCACTTTATTACCGATTTCCATTGTTTAACCACTACCTGTAATGCAGCAATTCATAATTTAGAAGATAGTTTCTGTTTACTACAGGTTCATACTTTCCACACCCTAGTAACCAAAGTTATCAGTTGTACTTGCTCACACCATCACATCCCTGCATACTTCTATTTTCTGCTGCATAACCCCTATGTCACTATAACACAATTCTATAAAAAAAAAAATGAGAACTGGAAGCATACACTTCAGTTCTGTAGTTTACTCACTATTTCCCCCCAGAGACTTGTAACTGTCGCCAACATGAGCACATTCCCATACAAGAATATTCTCACTGTTAAAATGGCTGTTAGGATATCAATGCATTATTAGATTCCGTAGTTATTCCAAGGGTTACTGCAAAAAAAACTCCTCTTTGGGTTTTCCAAGAATAAACAGTTTGTGGCAAATAGATAGATGCAGGTGAAAAGTAATCTTTGCAATACCTTGAACCATTGATGATCTGACCACAGACTTGACTATAAGTGGTGTTAAGGTCGAAATGAAGGAGTAGACCCCCTCCTAGTGTGTGCTGCTTCCCCACCTCATAGATTGTAAGCTCTTCAGGGCAGGGTCCTCTCCTCCAACCCCTGCATGTACAGAGCTGCGTAATATGTTGGCGCTATATAAATACTGTTTATTATTATTATTATTATTAATAATAATAATAATACATATAATAATATTAATAAAGTTTCAGAAAAGGGTGAAAGAAGTGTTTGTTGCTTAACAGCACTTATATATTACAAATTATGGGATCACAAATCAAGGTTATTGTGTCATGATGAATGCCTCCTGCTACTAGTGTGAGCTAGAAGTGAGCCATGACAGGGGGTCCTGGCACCCTCCTGACCCATATTTATTAAAGGGGTCCCTCTATGACCCAGAGGGACCCTGTGCAGCTGCACAGTTTGTACAAATGTTTGTGCATGTAAAAAACAGATAATGTAGCCTGTACAACATAATGATGAAACAGATCAGGCTGGTCCTGGTGACAATAATGACTAAATATCTCCAGGATGTCAGCAACTAACGATGAATAAAAATACATAAAAATGTTTATATTCACTCTATTTTCTTGCTAGTAGGAGGATATGCATAACTTACCATCAGTAGCCTTGAACCATTCAGGAATACAGACAACACAAAGTAAAATGATTCCTATGAAGATTTTAAGCAGAGGAGATGTTGCCATTACCAAACACGTGTAAATGAGACGTCTCCTACAACATTCTAACCTTGCAGTTGTTCCCCACTTAGGCAGAGTCATTTCCTCATTGAGAACAAGCTTTTTTTTTTTTTCGTTCTGATCATACTTAACAGAAAAAGCCACATGTGCGCTTGAAAGGGAAGTTTTAGAAGATCAGATACAACTTGCTGTTATGTGAAACAATAATGTTCAGTGTACCATCTCTGCTATCTTAATTTTTATCATATTCTTGCACTTTTATATTGCATTTTAAACTTTTATAATAGCGACTGAGATGTAATCTTGGGTTTAATGAGAAATTGTCTTTTTGTATTTTGCAACATTTCAGACTTTTTGCAAATTTCCTATGGGCAGAAATGTACAACTCTTGTTTACGTATTTGTTTCTAAGCACTGACTCACTAAACAGTGAAATAAAAATGTAATTATACTTGGAAATTGCAATTGTTCAATCAAGATAGCAATGGAATATTTAATCTTTATACCTTGGTATTCTCCAAGGAGGATCTTAAGGAAACTTGATCTAATTTCAACCACGTTGACATACCTAAACAATATTGTTTTACTAAGACACAGTATATTCTCACCATGGTGAACAGCATTGCAAAATGCGTTGTACTGGTTTCATACGGCTGACATCTTGCAAATTCTGAAAGTTACATTTCCTTCATAGCTCATAATCTGGCTTTTCCTAACTCTGAAACTTTGCCGTGCTCTTCTAATGTAAAGTGTCAGCACTGTTGAGTGGTTTGGCTAAAAGCCATTATTTTCTGAAAACAGCTTGAGATGTACAATTAAAGATATTTGACTTGTTGTCTTTGTAAAAAAAGCTCACCAATATTTTTTTGCAAATGTGTTCCTGAGTTCAGGTATACTTTAAAGCGGAACTAAAGCCGTGTGACTCACCTTTCCACATTCCATCACAGGGCGCTGCTATCATTCTTCTCTTCTTCAACCCAGAGATGATTTTCGATAACTGCTTGTACTGGGATGACATAACTCCTGTGCAGATGTGTGGGAGTTCATTCATCCCCCTGCACATGCCACAAACCTGTATGGATCAGGCAGGTAAGTCACATTTTTGCAGAAAGGACGTCACCTGGCCATTTCTGCATTATTGTCTTAACTGATCAAGCATTTGTAAAAGTGAAACTTTAGCTCCACTTGCTGCCAAAAAGTTTCCCACAACTAAATTTGTATTCAGGGTCAATTCATTTCCTAAAATCTAGTTTATAAACAAACAATGTATTGGGGACAATGGCTACAACTTCAAAACAGCCTAATGTAAGAAACATTTGTAGGGTGAGAATTGATTCATTTTCTAGACCCAACATTTCCTTAATACCAAAAACAGTGGTTAGAGACAAGAAAACTCTCAAAGTAAATCATCTGTAAAAAAAAAAGTAAACTTCAAAAAGGAAAAGAAATTGGGAGAAAGAAGGCAGAACACAAATCAACTGAACATCAAAGAATCTCAGAATTCAAGAGATGGAGCCAATTTTTCTGAGCCCTGAGATATAAAACACCACAGCGTCACCTCATCACTTCATTATCAAATAATGACAACCACCATACACACCAAATGCATAAGGAATTTAAGAATTAGCATGAAACTTTCTTCTCACTAAAGCACATCACGTAATACTTGTGCAACAAGTAAGATAATACAATAATAATACAAAACAATAATACAAGAGATCAAAGAGCCTAGGCACATTCACATACCATGAAGTACCCTGATATTCTTAGGAAGACTGAATACTTTTTAAAAGGGGCAAATAAGCACAAAAACAAAACATTTCATCATCACTTTTTGGGCATGATTTAGTAATGATATTCAATGACTAACACGGCAATACATTTGCTACAGAAGTAGGACAGTTATTTATTTATATTTATTTCATAACAGGTATGTATATATATATATTTATATATATATATATATATATATACTTTTGCAATTATGCAACAATTATACATAGGCGAGGGGGGTCCAGGAAATTTCTTACGGTAGCTCTGCAAAAATATGCTGAATTTTAATTTGCATACTCTTACCAAGTATGCTAACAAATTGTCTTTGTCATTCAGCAGCCTACCTAATCTTTGTTGTAAATTAAAAATGCCTTACATTATACTGCTAGCTATCATTACATTATTAATGAGGCTTTTTATAACTAAACGATGAAAGTATGAGTTTGTAAAATACTACATAACACATTAGTTCAGTGTATTGCTATCTCGTATATTAGAGAAGACCTGCCTGTGCCTGTGGCCTGAGCATTTCAAGGCCCTGACCCACAACAAGTACACACCAAAGTCACACTGGTTAGGGGTCTGGGACAGGAAAAGTAGTGAAGAGACGATCAGTTGGAAAACCAGTCAACTAGCATTTTCAGAAGAGGCTTGTAATATCAGCCTTCATACTTTCTCGGTCCAGATTTCCTTTAATCAACTGCAATCTGTAAAATACAATTCTCTGTCACAACTCTGAATGCTGACATACTGTTATTGCAGCTAGCTGACTAGCAGTGGATTCTACTAATTTAGAGCTTGCACTGAACTAGACAAATGGTTGAAAAACAATGGTTCTTATGTGTGATTACTATAACATCCAATCTTGGTGATCATGCGCTGGTTTAAGGGTTGCTCACATACAAACCTCTCCAAACTTCTAATGCCACCGCCTATTGACACAGTGAAAAAACAAGTGTTGAAGATAATCACAGTTCTAAAAAAATAGTTTTAAATATGTAAATGTTTAAAGATGTATGTACACAGTTCTGTCTATTCCTCAATTTAGACTTAACACTTAACAATTTAGCATTAACAGAATGTTATACTGTAAATTAGTCATAATGTTATTATTAGGTGTATATTGGTGGTGCTAAATGTTATATAGATTAGATAAAAGGCCAGTGCCACTGCTACCACTCACAGATAATCTGTCCAACAGTTTTCAGCATCTTTAGCCTCCCTTTAGCTGTGCAGCAATGTGTCTTTCTTGGCATACCCTGTGCACAACTGGGGATTTCAGAGTTTGTGCAGCAGCCATTGAGCGGACTAGCCCCTGGTTCCAACCTTGTCCTGCTATTGGTGGCTAGTCTAATTGATAATTACTTGTGCCAGGCTCTAGTTCTGGATCCTTCTGCTAGCTGCACCCCCTGGTAGGTGTTGTGGAATTACTTGGGTCATAGAGTCCAAGCATCTCTAGCTTTTACCAGAACACCCTGCAAGGCGCTGGAAAGCCTATGGGCCACCGGATTACTTTGCTGTGGGAGAACACCAGGTCGAAGCCCCCAGGCTCTCTACCAGCAGTCAGCAGAAGAGAGGGCTCTGGTGCAGGGACAGCCAAGATCAAGTAATGGGTAGGCAGCTAGCAAGAAACAAGGACAAGCCAGACCATGGTCTGGGAACATACAGCAAGGGAAGAACACGGTCTGGACAGTCCAAGGTCAGGGCAGAAAAGGCAGCATTCATGGCAGAGTTCAGACTGAGCTCAGGTATCCAAAAACCCTCAATATGGCAGAGTATAGCTGGGCTAAGATTAAGATAGCAAACTAAGGATCCAGCAATCAAAGCCAGGAACAATAGAGGTATTAATAGGACAACAGCCAATAGCAGAACAAGACTGATACAAGAAACTAGTCCTCTCATTGGCTGCAGCACGTCCCCTTTAGCTGTGCATAGACTTGGAGTAAGTGCAGAGGATGCTATGAAAGGCACAACTCTGCACAGCTAAAGGAAGTCTGAGGATGCTGTTAGCTGCTGGACGGATGATCTGTGAGTGTTCACAGCCACCGTACATACCACACTTGTTTCAGCAGCTATCTATAACACTAACGTAAAAGAATTCTATACATCAATGCTGAACATTTGACAGGTGCCTGTTGTGTCATTGTGCAACAGGAAACAACACGTGAAGAGGAAGCACTATTGTATCTAAAAAGCTATTTTTAGCAAGGTTTTTCTTGTGTGTTTCTACTTTTATGTAAATTTGAAGGGTATAAACGATTTTTGTGGGTTTTGTTACATTTGGTGTCCTGATGTGCTATGTGGTTGTTAAAGCCTATACAAAGCTTTAAATTGAGGCACTGCCTTACTATTGCAGACTGATTTGTATCCCCTGTTTGGGACCTTGTCCCTGAAGTGTCTTTGTAAGAATGGCTTGACCTCATAATCCTTCCTATCTTTACTCCATACTGGCAAATCCACCTGGAGCCAGAGATAAAATGGTCAAAATTTAAGAGCAGTGAACTGTAGGCCACGATTGTGGCCTGGTTGTAAATGTCCCCAGGCACTGAAGTCATAACAGGAATACTCTAGGTAAAACTAAACAGCAAAAAAAAGAAAGTCACATGCTCTTTTAGGTTACGGTACATTGGCAACCAATTTATTTTCAATGGGTTGCCTTAATGCAATGCCTATTAGTGAGCATAACATGTGTGCTTTAAAATAGCGTGAAGATGTAAATCAGCCCTTAGGGACTTTTTGATGATGTTCCAGTTCAAAGTTGCATATGACTCTGCAGATAGAATGCTTCAATAAAAGACAGGCTTTCCCTAAAATATGCTGGGCAAGATGTAGGTGTCTTAAACACAAGAGTCATTTATTAGGTTTAGATCAGGTCATGGGTATGTCATCTGATAGAGGAACCTAAAATTACTGGCTAGCTTTGAATATTTATCCTTCCCATCTTCATACAACAGTGTACTATGGTAAACCAGTAAAAAAAAATTTAAAAATTTGCACAAAACCTTGGTACATATAAAGTCGCAAACGCAACAATTTGGAATACTTATTACACATCAATAACCACACACATTAATTCGCAAAATGCTGCAACTAATGTGTGCCTTGTTGTCTCTTCTTTACCTGATTAACCTCAAAACAGGGTTTATTACTGGCATTTCACTTATTGACTGAAGTCCATTATAAAGCATATCTAAACCCTAAAGCAGGTCTTACATATATTGCACCATACCAGTCCTTAGATGTGGTGGTTGTGTTAGTTTTCTGTTGTTTTTTTTTTTTTTTTTTTTTTTTTTTAATTTTCACCTGATTACACTGGAAATTACACAGTCCTTGTTCTTCCTGGGCGGCTATGCTTATTCCTTCAATGTATATATGAAGGCAGCCATGGTTGCCCTCATAAGGTTGGACTTTGTCCATATTTATTGCATGGGATGGGGAGATTAGTAGTTTACAGTTGGAAGATGTGATTGTTTTATGTGATTATGTGATGAAGATGGGATTGCTTTCAATTTATGTCAAAGGAAGTGGCCAGATCAGCTATTTTTTGTACTTGTTGAGAGCATTTATATCCTGAAAAGGGAAAACTAGAACAGCCATCACACATCTAAGGATTGGTAAGCCGCAATATATTACATTTTCATTCTTAGGTTTAGTAATCGTTTGATTAAAAATGTTCTAAGGTAAGACTGGTTTACACATAAAAGCATTGCTATAAGCAAATGGTCTCTTTGGAGAATGCGGTGTAAACAACAATATCTGTAGTTACTGAAATGCACCTATTTATAAAAGTATTGGCAAATCCAATGCACTATTTTGTGAGAACATACACTGAATTGTAGCTGGGACACTTATCAAATGCTGCCAAATATGTCATGTACAGATGAGTCATTTCTTAGCAAATCTCTATAAGTGGCATAGGATGTAGAAAATTCTTCCTGATCTGTCTTTTTAAATAATGTTTTAGCTTTTTAACATGATTGTATGTTATTATTTGTTGCATAATATATATTATGATATTGTTTTCCATAATAGAAACCATAGAGAAATTAGGTTTATATGTTTTGTAAAATATTGCATATTGTGGGTTTCTCCCATTTTCTCCCTGTATTTACCCTCCTCCTTTATTATCCCCACCTTCTCTTCCCGGGAAGGATGAAGGGTTCTTTTCTTCTCCTTTTCCCTATTTCTTTCCTATTTCTCTCTTTCGTCTATTTCCATCTTCTACTCATCACCTGCTCCATTTCTACCCTTTCCTTTCTTAAAAAGAAAATAGAAAAACTAGCATTGAATACAAATTGTGGTTATTCCAAATTATATGTCAGGTTACTGAGCTGTGGCATGCACAGGAAAATGTAGCTAGAGATGAAGTACTGCCGGGGAAACAGGGGTGTATGTGGTGGGAGAATGGGTGGAAGCAGCCCCATAGCTCTCACTTTTTGTCTCATTTTCTTGATGTCATGCTGCGTAATATGTTTGCGCTTTAGAAATACAGTTAGTCCCTGAGTTAAGGACATCCGACATAAGGATGGGGCTTCCCTGCTCGCTGGTGTGCAAGATGGAGGCTTCAAGGGGTGGGGTGGAGGGGGGGTTGCATGACTTGCAGAATAAATCTTTGTTAAACACATCTGAGGTTGTGGATGATCTTGGGAGGTGAGCTCTTTCTGTAGCCTCTTGTAACTCTTTAATGACCAAGACAAAATCTGCAGTTGTTTCTTTTTTGCATATCATAGCACAGCTTGCACCAGAAGTTAATGAACGTCTAGGCTCCATAAAGGTTTTTTTTTGGTTTTAATAGTTTTGTTTGTGATTAACTCACATTGAGGATTTTATACAGTAACTGACACCACGCTGCCCAATAATATGTTGAGACAAACATCTGTCCTAATTGCATTTATTAAAACAATGTACCTGTTCCGACTTACATATTAATTCAACTTAAGAACAAAACTACAGTCCCTATCTCGTATGTAACCGGGGACTACCGCTACTGTTTATTATATAATAATAATAACAATGTCTTTCTGCTCTTCTGCCCTCTATTGGCAGGTGATCCTGAATGCTGCAAAGACTAAGTACATGGCATAGCTTTCTACTATACAGCATCCTCATGGTATACCGTATTTTTTGCCG
>NC_092860.1:127151630-127159081 GCF_032062135.1 Pyxicephalus adspersus | reverse complement strand
GATCAGAAGGGGAATAATCTTTCAGAATCTTTTTTTTCTAGATTTTCCTCCTTTAAAATTGGGTGCGTCTTATATTCCGGAGCGTCCTATACGGCGAAAAATATGGTAATTAAACTAGGAATTACCTAGAAACATTTTTCAATATAAAGTGACAAAACCCTACCTCCTTACCGAGTTTCTTTTAAGTAAGATTATTTTCAGACTTTGTTACCCACACAAATGAACCAAACTTGTCTAAACACATTTTAGCACACATATAAATGAAACACTGTTTTCAGGCCTATGTCTTAATTTCTGCAGCATGTAATGGGATCTGCCTTTAAAGGTGAAGCAGGCATGATTTTGTTGGGCAGTGTGGCCATGGCTGGAGAATACCTAACCATACAAGATATACCTGTAGCATCAGTCATGTAGGCAGATGTGGTCTTCCTAGGATCCTTGCACCCAGATGGCCACTCAGACCATTCCCAATGGGATTCAGCACTGTGCCAGCCTAGCAACTGTGAACTAATGCCAAGAAATCTGCAGTGACACACTGGAATGCAGCATTTCTTCTACAGTCTGAACTGCAATGAGCTTGATCAGTGAAGGAAATGTTATTCCAATCTTTTGTGGCCCCAGATCTGCTTCACCACTTCCTTACTAACTGCCACTACTACACTAATGCACTTTATATTACAATCCACACATTTATATGAACTTTTGCATTGACATTGCCCCCAATTATTTCTCCACTGCACCCACACACTTTCTCATTGCACCCAAAGATTTCTGATTTAAGTTCCACTAACTTGTCTACTCCACCAATGCATGAATTTATTACCTGCTACTGTAATAGTGCTCCACTATACCTGAGCATTTCCCTGCTGATTGCCACCGTACCACACACGTGTTCCCTGACCATGGAAGCTGCAATCCTCCATTGTATTGACACACCACAAACTTCTGCACAATACACTACATTCCCAAACTGTTAATTCTGTATGTTGCACAGTACATTTATACCACAATGATTTTTTTTTATAATACTGTATTTAATTCCAATGAAGGAGCATGAAGAGAAGAACTTTAATGGTAAATCTTTCAAATTGAAGAGTTAAAGCATGCATGGAAATCTGTATTATGTTGCTTTAACTATATTTTATGCAATCCATACGTCACCCCACCAAGTCTGTCCAATGACATGTCCTGATCAATAAGAGGTAATAAAAATGGTACTACTGTCTGAAGAAAGTGATGTCATTGTTCTCACACATGAGGTTCTTTTGTAGAAACCATTTTTATTCTTTAATAAAGAAAGGGTGGTTCTGCCGCTACCCTAACCCTTCCTCACTATTTTTTTAATCCTTAACTTTCCTGAGTAAGCCGCAAAACTAATGTGTTGCAGGGGGCCCGAGGGCCACACAATCATTGCCAAAGGCCAGGCTGGGTATAAGGATCATACACAGACCTGGGAATCCTCAAAGACTGGGTTGTCAGCTGTGGCTTTTCATCTTGTTTGTTGGTCATTTAGATCAGGGCTGCAGATCTCTGGTTGCAAAAAAGAAATCACAGCTGAAACTACTTGCAAATGCAACTACAGCAGTTCAGTGATGTAAGATTTAATGCAAAGCTCTCCATGTTTTGCATATCAGGTATATTCCTTATGTGCAAAGATCAGATGTCTCAGTGTTATTATACGCATAATGTATTGGCAGGAATTCACTCATCAGAGACTACACTCTATATCAGTGTTTTTCAACCAGGCTTCCGTGGAACCGAAAGGCTAGGGGTTCCTTGAGCAATTTCTGCCTCTCAGGTCAGGTAAACTGAGACCAGTGATCTTTATAGCAACATATCTGTAAGGCTGGCAGTCTTCCCACTGGCCAGCAATGTAAGAGACATTCTTCTCAATGACCACAAAGCCAATGTACTGTGATCTGTAAATAAAGTACCGTATTTTTTGCCCTATAAGACACTCCGGAATATAAGACGCACCCAATTTTAAAGGAGGAAAATCTAGAAAAAAAAGATTCTGAAAGAATATTCCCCTTCTGATCACTCATGTGCCATTCATACCGGTATTCCCCTTCTGATCACTCATGTGCCATTCAAATTCCCTTTCTGATCACAATATGCCTTTCAAATTCCCTTTCTGATCACTCTGTGTCATTCAAAATTCCTTTCTGATCACTCTGTCATTCAAATTCCCCTTCTGATCACTCTGTGCTTTTTTTCCACTGTACGGCAGTTAGGACAGGGAACAGCAGGTGGCGCTGTGCCGGCTTCTTTCGCTCTGCTTTACAGACAGGAGAAGACACGTGCTGCTGCCAGAGAGAAGAGGAGACAGACGCTGCTGCAGCCAGAGACACACGCAGGATCGGGTATGGGGTGAGTATATTATTTTAGTTATTTTATCACACCTTTGTCGTATAGGACGCACTAACTTTTCCCCCCCAGTTTTGGGGAAGAAAAAGTGCGTCTTTACTGCAAAAAATACCGTAAGTTCCATAAAGACCAGAAAGTGATTTTAAGGGGTTCCCCCAATCAGTAGGGATGAGTAGGTCAAACTAGAGATAGGAACTTAAAGCTCCTATCTGCGGAGAGCGATGGCTACTTTTGTCATACCTGATAGTAGCTTCTCAGTGCTGCTGCTGTCTTGTAGCACAGCACAGACATCTCATTATCATAAAGATTTTTTTCCTATTTTACTTTCACACAGAGTTTGTGAGAAAACTACATAGAGGGATTAAATCTATTCCCTGTAAAGTAAACTCTTTGCTATTACACCCAGAACTGAACTATTTCTAAAGTTAGGAAATCTGATTTTAAATCTAGGTTTATATCTGTGTGCCTGTTGTAGTGCGGTGCTTAATATCAGTGGTGGAGGTGGCTAACAGTGGGTCCTGTTGGCTGATAAGAATCTGTGGCCCTAGTACAGTGGCACACTTTGCACCTCCCTGTGCTCACCCCTACCTAATTCTTTTTTAATTTTTACAACAGTGCACATTGGTATGGCTACAACAAACATCCATCACCAAGGTGCATTGTGATGCCTTTCAGATTCAATTAGATTACTCCAATGAGTATTACCATGCATCACATTCACTGCTCAGATATGAACCCGGCAGTATATTATCTTGTATTTATATATCCCCAACATGTTAAACAGTGCTTTACAAAGTTTACAGGTGAACTTCACAAAGCAAATCAGGAGCTTTGCGTCTAGCACATGAATTTTACAAAACTTTTTAAAAGAATAATGTGTAACTCAAGGCTTTTCTAGAGCCGCCCCGACTCTCTGGAATGCTCTTCCTCGTTCTTTTCGGCTTGCTCCTACTTTCTGCTCATTTAAATGAACATTTAAAACCCACTTTATCAAACTTGCCTACCTGCCTTCTTCTGTCTCTCAAACCCTCACTACTTCCCACCACTACATATCTCCCCTCCTATTGTGTCAGACTTCCCCCACCTCCTAGATTGTAAGCTCTTCAGGGCAAGGTCCTCTCCTCCTCCTGTGTCACTGTCTGTATCTGCCTGTCATGTGCAACCCCTACTTTATGTACAGCCCTGTGTAATATGTTGGCGCTATATAAATCCTATATAATAATACGGCAGGTTCACAGCAGCTGGAGGACTCGCATGGCTGTGCTGGTTCGAAAAGAACCGGGGGTTATGATTAATGACAGACTCACCCACTCATTAAAGAACTCCCTGGTTAAATTTGATGATATCTGTAGGCCCTGGATCCCCTTTACCAGTACATGATAGTTGATCTGATAAAATTGTTCTATCATAGATTATGAAGTCTTCCCTTTCCTTTCCTTTGTTCTACAACTTTTTTCTCTATCCTTTTTTTATGGGTATTGTTAAGGGACGCAGCTATAAAAACTGTTCCATTACTTTTTATTTTTACTAACTGTTCACAATAAAGCAATTTCTCAAACCATTTTAATAATTTGGATATGTATTACAATTGTCTGCAATAAAATTCACTGTTGTTAAAACTACATCTGTGACCCAATAAAAATATTGAAATACAAAAAGAACCGGGGTCTGTACACTGAAAAGCTGTTCCCAATACTGCAGCCCCCATTTATTTCCTATGGGAGCTGCCACAAGGAGAACTCTCCATAAGGCTGCATTTCCTAGTGTGAGGAAACAGTGTGAATTGGCATTGACAACATTGTAAAGCAAACACCCAAAGTGACTTCTTGGACCAACTTCAGAGAATCCTCCCTGTCCCCACCCTACTCAGTCACCGCCCCAATAGGTGGTGCTGGCTTATGATTGGATGGCACCGCACAGCTCCGCCCGTAGTGCATTCTGGGAATTGTAGTCTGTTGTTGTCTGGCAAGGAGAACCACATTCAAAGAACTTTTCCTTCCCACAGAAAAAGTACCTAAAAGCCATTACCGAGCAGCGTGCGACAGGGTAAAGTGCTTCTGTGTGTGTAAGGGGGCTTCTTACATAGGTTAGTTCTATAAAGGCTTTAATATTCAATGTTATTCCTTCTTCCTTTAGTGACGTCAAGTGTCCCCGCCCCCTGGGAGATCCCTGGATGGAGTTCCCGGGCGCCGAGCTGTCGCACTGGATGAGCTAGGAGAAGAGGTATGGAGGAAGGAAGACCGCAGCCTCCGAACAGCTCAACACAGACCAAACTACGTGTCCGCCCTGCACAGCCGCCTCCTGGGCTCCCAGACAGCCAGGTACCCCGGGGTCACGTGAGGTTCTACTGATATCCGTCATCCCCGCTAGGGGGGGCCAGTGTGCGCTCATGATGATGATAATAATGATGATGATGGGGGTGATGATGATGATGATGATGATGATGATGATGATGGTGGGTTAGTTCAGTGTTGTGGGTTGTCATTGCAGAACAGTACAAACACTTTCTAAAGCAATCAAATCACTTCTCACATGTAAACATCATCTATTATTATTATTATTATTACATCCTGTATCTGTTTGCTTCTTCATCCTTTTCAGTTTATTAATGCACATTTATGGCTTAATGATCTTTTAACCCTGATAACTTCCCATGTGTTTGGAAAGCAGAGGGCCTATAGAATAAAAAGATCATGCTGCAAATTTTTATGTTGCTTTTATTTGTAGAAATGTAATGAGCTTTAAAGTACTGTTAGCACATGCAATCTCAATGTGATTCTAACCTTTCTTATTCTCAGATGTAAAAGTGAATCATTACTAAATAAGTCGGGCCTCTATGTAAAGCTGGTGTAGCTGTGATATGTTTGTGATGCTTTCTAAAATAAAAACCTTTTAGATTGTAAGCTTTTCAGCTCTCCTGTGTCACTGTCTGTATCTGTCTGTCATTTGCAACCCCTATTTATTGTACAGTGCTGCGTAATATGTTGACTCTATAACAATCATGTTTAACTTCCCAATCCATGAGCCCAAGTGTGTAAAAAAAAAAAAAAAAAACAAGCTGAAAGCGACAATCCTGAGTCATACTCGGGGTAGCTAAAAAAGTAAAAAATAAACATTTACCTGGTCCCATTGGCTTCCTGACACCCTCTGGCCACATCCTAATCCATCGATCTGTCCCCCGGGGAGTGCGTTGACGTTCCCCAGAAGTCTCGGTGACTTAAGCTGCGTACACACGGCAAATTTTTCTCGCCTGATAGTCGGTATCGGCCAATTATCGGCGAAAATCTGCCGTGTGTACAGTCGGTCGTCGTCCATCGTCCGACGACCGTCCTGGCGGATCCATGGACCATGGACGACGACCGATCCTAATGAAAGGGAAGGGGAGAGCGCGCAGCAGGGTGCCGCTCCGTCGCTCTCCCCCTCCCCTCTCCATAGAGCATGAACGGTGCTGTATGTACAGCATCGTTCATGCATGGTGCAGTCTTTTCTCGTTGGAAAGGATCGTGAAAGATCCTTTCCAACGAGAAAAATTGCAGGTGTGTACGCAGCTTTAGGGCTGGTATCTCCAAACAGGGTTTTGTGGAAACCAGGATTCTTCCAGTATTATTGTTAAACAGCATTTATATAGGGCCAACGTATTATGCAGTGCTGTACAATAAATAGGGGTTGCCAATGACAGACAGGTTCTGCCCTAAAGAGCTTACAATCTAAGAGTTCCATGAGCTTTGGCTGATTGTCCTCTCATCTGAGGGTGCCTACATACCTCCAGGTTTGATGCCGGCAGAGGTCGGTAGGATGACATATCGGTGATCTTTTAGCTATCCATAGGGATGACATTTTTTTCTTGATTATCACCATGATGGGGACATTCTTCCTAACATATCTTCCTGAATTCATTTGTCAGGGGTTCCCTGAGATCCAAATTCATGGGTTGCTCTGGGAATGTTTAGCTGTCTACAAAGTTGGCATTTTGTCCAACTTTGTACAGAGAGCATTCTTTTTTTTGATTATCACTAAAATGGGAGTATTCTTTAAAAATATTATTTTATCAGGAGTTCGCACAAATTTAGTGGTTCAGGTTATATTTAGTAAATTTTGCTGCAACTCTGATTCTTAGTCTTAGAGAATAAGGTACAGTATTACCTTTTATTAGCCAGAAAAACATCTGTGTCCCTCTTGATTTACTTTTAAGTTACTAGGGCAAAAGTTTGCCTTAATTCATGGCTAAACTCCAGTAAATGTTTGCTTGAGGTACAAATACTGGGAAAGTAAATTACTAGCATGGTCAGACCAAGGCATAGGCAGAGAAGAAATCCAACCGTGCTGTAGGGGTAAACCTCTCCTGTCTTAGCATTTCCTTGACTATTTCCTGCTCTGCGTCAAAGTGACTGCTCATTTCCTGCAGGCGAAATCGCTGAAGCTCTGCTGTCAAGTTTACAGCCACATAGAGCGCAGCAGATCAGCACTTTACCCATTTTTTTCAATAAAGTTTTTTATCTTCATATTATTCATTATATTTTTGTTTAACTCACTCTGATTCTATTTTTTTCTATCCATAATATCAACTTTTTTTGTAGCACCTTGTTCAAAACGCTTTGTGCAGGAAACACCATTTCAGTTCCTTTTATGAAGGGGAGAATCAGAGTGTGAATTGCACTTTGAGTTATAATCTACTTTGATACCTAAATGTAAGGATTTTTTTAAAATGCTTTTTAGATGTTAATTATTTCTAAATTACAATTATTTAAAAAATGTTGCCACAAATTCTCCAATTCTGTATGGTTTTCAAATAACTAAAAGTTCCAGCTGCGGCTGCTGTCATTTCTGTAACAACACCCCCCCTGTTGTGTGATATTTCCCCCACTTTCTAGATTGTGAGCTCTTCAGGACAGGATTCTCTCCTCCACCTGTGTCACTGTCTGTATCTGTCTGTCATTTGCAACCCCTATTTATGTACAGCGCTGCCTAATTTGTTGGTGATATATAAATCTTGTTTGTTGTTGTTGTTATTATTATTATTAACCACCTGAGCGTTACACTGATGTCTAGATTTCTGTACCAAAAGCGTTACAGGTTTTCATGAA
>NC_092860.1:127095052-127150352 GCF_032062135.1 Pyxicephalus adspersus | reverse complement strand
TAATAATAATAATAATAATAACCTGCATTGACCTAGCCTATACATGAGGATGTGCAAGCTCCATAATTCTAAGTTCTGTGGGAACAGGGGAATTAAATGTTTGCAACTTCACCTTAGGGGACAGAGGACCTTGATCTGACACTGTAAGTGGTAACAAAGACAATCATAAAGGGCTACAACAAACAATTCAGCTAATGTAGTTTGGTACTGTTAAATGGCTGTAATAATGAATGGAAGGAACATCTGCTGCCTTGAAGGGTTTTGTTGAGGCCTATGTATGAGTAATTTAATTAAATAAGATATATTTTATTCTGATATTTATGCAATGAACCAAGCAAAGGTTTGGGAGACCAAAACTATTGCTGGGTGATATTGGGGCCCATGTATCAAGAAGCAGAAGGGATTTTTATGGGTTGTAGTGAGGAATTCTTACTTTGCAGTACATATTCATCTCTCCTTCCCTCTCCTGCAGCTATAATTAGTCACTGGAAGCAAAGAAGTTACCTGTCACATCTAGCTAATAAGGAGAGTGTGACTTACCCTCCTTCTTTTCACGTGACAGCACTGTGATTGACAATGCAATGTCACATAGAGGGCAAGGAAATAGTTCTCATTTACACTATAGTAGGTAAAAAAGCAATCTTTATGTTTGAATAAAACCTACACCTTTTAGACAGAATCTTGCAATTGCTTACTTGTTTTTCCAAAGGCTCAGAGATGTCATTGCCATCCTGATGTTACTATCTAGTGATACACTTACACCTTTAAACCCAACAATGTAGACATGGTCAGAGCCTACAGGTTCAGGACTTCAGGAAAATTATGAATACACCAGGTCGCCCCGCTGCTTGTAATCTAGTTTTAGGAATCCCTTTTGCCTGCTTGCAGTGCAGGATTGCATTGCCAGACACTCCCGCTTCAGGCTGCTTGTTGTCTCTTGCATACAGAAACCTCATGCATTAAATGTCATCAGTAAAAAGTTACCAATTGGAATTCAACCTGTCAAGTGAGTTTGAAAATAAGTATACATAAGACAAAGAAACAATAGACTTTTCACTACTTGCCTTTCAGGAAACAGACCCACCCACCAGCACTCATTGTAATACTTTATACTCTCCGCCTGCCTGGAATTACATAAAACAAAAGCAAAAAGTTTTGGAGTTTAAAATATCCTTTTTTTACTGGCAGGGTTATTTTAGTAACTACTTAAAGCGGACCTAAACTTTTACATAAAAGTGTAGACACGGTGTTCCAAGACAGAATGGGAGCGCAAGGCCTCCGGGAATACCTACGTCATGAATCCTGGGAGGCTCCTTGGGTGCTCCTTCTGCGCATGCCCTTATCTTGGGCATGCGTGGAAGGGGCCCACGCTTGCCTGACAATCTTTTTTCCCCAATCTCTGTCACTTGATCCCGCGCCTGTGCAGTGCGAGATCAGGTGACGCAGGAAGAAGAGAGAAGACATGGTCGAAGACAGATACTGGGACAACGCAGGACCCAAATGAAAAAACCTCCCGACTGATTGACTGATCTGCAGGATTAAAGGTAAGAGTTTTTTTTTTTTGTTTGTTTTAATTTTGGGTTTGGTTCTGCTTTATATGTATTGGGTATCAAGATTTAACCTTCAAAGCCTAAATGTGATTTGTGGTACAAAAAACAAGCTTAATCGGCGTCCTCCAGGGTCCTGCCATCCTCTGGCCCTGTCCCTGCCTTGATCTGTCCCCCAGCAAGTGCGCTGACGTTCCCTGGGAGTTCCCGGTGACGTTGGTGTGTACAGGTGTCGCTAGAGTCGCGGTGGGAGTTTCAAATTATTTTGTATTGCATTCAATACAGTTATCACTATTATAACTGTATTGAATGCAATACACTGGATTTATATGTCTAAAAGCAGTACATTGTCTTTCATGAAAATGTATTTTACAGTATAATATAATAGTCTGAGTAAAATAAAGTTTGAAACACAAAACCATGTCAGTGTATTATTAAATTATTTTTAAAATGTTTAAAATCTATTTAATTTATTATTTTGACATGATTTTGTGTTTATACTGTTAAATAAATTTTCATGAAAAACAATGTACCTCTTTTAGACATATAAATCCGGATAGAAATGAACTGCCCAGGAGGTTAATAAAAAAAAAATTTAGTTGTGTAATTTATATAAAGGTAATAATATTCAGAATTGCAGATGTTGCAAAACTTGATGATGTTAGTCCGTATAGCAGCCTTGTTTTATGTTCCAAGCCAGTTGTCCCATGGCTTATTCTGTGCTTAACTCAGAACTCTGTGATTGCACTGGAGAACATTCATGTGTCTTTACCAGATCACTCAAGCAGGCTCTCCTTCCTCATCTGTGTTTATTCTTTTAAGGAGGGATAACTCTTCTTGCCCCCATCACAAGTTGCCTACTGCACCAAAATCTGTTTGTAAAATTTTAGTAATGACATTTGCAAATGTGCACCCCAATCTCATTCATGTCAATGGAAATTCTAATAAGGCTCTAACAGGCTTATGTGTACACTTTATGATGCACAAAGGTCTCTTTTGTTTGCCCTTTATATGGTGTCAGCGATAATGGATTTTATTTTTCCTGCTAATGGCCTTGCATTGTAAGCCAGTGAGGAATGGGCCGGTCAGAGTATCGGGCATGATTGCAGAATTTCCTCCACCTCCACAATTTTCTTCGGTCAACCTATGAATTCTTACATGTGAAGCTTTGCCCAGTATGTGTACTGTATAGCTGCCTACTGTACAACAATTTATGATGTAGTTTCCGGTAAAGTTGGAAGGAGAGCTAAAAAAAAATGAGCTGGAAATAGGCCTTTATCTAATTATGTATACCTCTTGTGCAGTTGTGGGAAATAGAGAAGCAGTTACCTCTCACATGTTCACAGATTGTGAAATCCAAAAATAATTTTTTTTTTGGTTTTAGAATTAATTTGAATAGGAAGTAGTTAGTAAGTAATGGGGGGATGTAGTACATTTTAGCATTGCTATCATGGAATTTAAATATATCCAAAAAGTGAAATTACAAAATAGGAACATTTCTGCAGTGCGTGCACATTTTTCCTGGTTTTTGTCTCTTGAAAAAATGTTCCAGTTATGAAAAAATAAATTCTGTACTTATTGACAACACAGTGAAAGATGTCCCGACAGCATTCTCCAGAAACAGGGACAGATTCCTATTCTGTATTGCTGCATCTAGAATCCTACAGAGAGACGGTATTAGTACATTACTGACATAGCCAGAAATGTTTGCAGAGACGCAAACAGCAGTGTACTGAGGTAACCAGAAACATGTAAACAGTAATACAAGACCTAAGGGATACTTCCCAGAGACACTGATTTCACATGTTTCTATAGATCCTGCCACCATGCTCTCAACCCCTTATTTTCCAAACTGCAAAGATCATTTATTTGTGGGCACCAATCTGACCACCATGTAATGTCTGAAAGCAAAAATACTATAGCATGGGTCTGTCACCTAATATGATATTCTTTCCTTCTCTGATGCAATCAGTGTTTATGGATTTTTCATACCTGTCACTTGTGTACTTTCGGGCAATATCTACCAACATGTCTGATTGTTTTGGTTTTCATTCTGTCATTTGCGATTGTTTCACTTCTGATTTTCCCTTAGATTCACGTATGTGTGGTTTAAAGAGAAACTAAACTCAAAACTCAAAAAAAAAATCCACTTACCTTCAATCCGGCAGGGCAGTCAGATTGCTCCAGGGGTGTCCTGCATCAGGTCCCAGAGCCGGCGCTCCCAGCTCTGCCATCTTTGTCTTCTCTTCTGGGTTCTTCATCCTACACCACCTGAACCTGGTGCGAGATCGTATGACATAGGATGGCTAAATATTGCTGATCTCACGCATGTCTTTGCGCAAAAAAAGCGAGATGCTCAGGCATGCACAGAAGTATCCTGGGAGGCTTTGCGCTCCAATTCATTCTCAACCGCCTAGGCGTGCAAGAATTAGTGGGCGGTGTTGCACCAAAAAAAAAAAAAAACAACTGAATTTTTATCTTTACATAAAACAATTGTCCCTTTTATGTAAAGTGAAAATTCTGAGTTTAGGTATGCTTTAGATTCCAAATCAGATTTGACTGTGACTTTTGATTTTTTCTACACACGACTTCAGTATTTACCAACAAGCTGGTCTATCCACAAATGCTGATTTCCCTTTTGTTTAGGTTTGGAAGTGAAAACCGGCACATATGTACTGGGTTTTAAAGAATATATAAATGGACCAGACATGTACACTGCACTCGTATTTGCCACAAACATTGTACATACATTATTATTTTTTTTATGTTTTATAGCTCCGACATATACCTCAGAGCGGCTTACAGTCTAATGTTGTCCCCATGTCATTATATAGTCTTAACCTGAAAATTTTTTTAATTTACCCTAATTTGATAATTATTGATTATTTGATTATTAGCCCGAAAGCAAGGCATCTGAAAGTACATGACATGTAATATATGGTCTGTTGTGTCGTGCATAGCACCGCAGAAACCATAGATACGCATAACAACTAAATACGGATGGCACTATATAGAGATTTATTTGTATGCCCTACATTTATTTATTTACAGTATTCGTTTTCCTTAGCAAATTAGCCACCTTCTTTAAAATAAAATGCGGCGTTGGTCTTGGTTTCTGTGGTGTAGTTCAAAGTAGGGCATGAGAACATAAAATTCATTCAACATAACAAATTTAATTTCTTGGTTTGCAAGGAACCATGAGAGCATAATCTGTTCTTCTGCTAAAGACACAGCCACTGCATTTTCTATTAAATATGCATCAAGTGAAACAATTTCTTGTTTCACAACATAACTTACATTTTCTTATTTTTATTCTATGCCTACATTTTTATTCTCACACTATGCAAGAATGTTTGTGTTGCACTTATATATAACACATACACATTACATATAATCTGTTCCTACAATCACCCTAAAGCACCAAACCATGCTCACTGAGGTTTTCTTTATACCTTTAGTCATAGCTTTTTCATAGCTTGTGGTAACAGGTGTGATTTTAAAGCTATCCTTGTAGTGGGCTACTTTTATATTTTGTTTGATCCAGGACACGGCAAGCAAAATAAACCTGTAACGTACCTCCTTTGGCAGCTGGCATGCTTCTTTTCCCTTGGGGTTGGGCTGCATTTTGCTACAAAATTCAGGGTAACCTATTTAGTGCAAATGAATACCCAGCTGCAAAGCTACAAATTGTACATCTGCATATGCACCCCGGTGCCAGATAAGACCCAGTGCTGCAGTGATGTACAGTTTAAGATACATTATTTTTCTAGATCAGTATCTTGGCAAATAATAAGGTACATATTCCACCACACTGGTATCTTTTCAGAGGTCCATTTTTTTTTTCTAACTTTTTTTCAACTTCCTATTGTCGCTCATTCAGGTTCCTCCTGGCAGCTCGCAAGTCATGCACTGAAGTATTTAAAGTTTTTTAGTTGGAGTTTGTCTACGTACCTGCCACTGTGAAGTATGTGTACTATGGTAGGTAGATAGTAATACTCCGTAACTATTAATTTTAGTAGGAAGTCAAGAATGGCAGGCCACATACTTTCATGATAGCCTAACTTCAAAAGATTTTCTGGAGATATTATTAACCCCCCCTCTCCTCCATCCTCGCTGGCAACTAAAATACCTTTTTATTCACTTAAAGCTGAATTCACGTGATGCCCCAGCCTTGTTTCCTACTCTTTGGGTTTCCTTGTCACTGACTGCTTGGCGTGGCCATTTCCTATTGGCTTTCTGAATGAACAAGGGGCAAAATCTTCAGCAAAATGGTCCCCCAAGATGGAACTGTCAAGAGACCTGGATAGTGGATTTAGAAGTGTATATCTTTCAAGGTAATAAAGAGTTAGATCTTCTGGAATATATTAAAATGTGTGGACAGAAGGTGTTGGAGAGGTTTAGGTTGTCCTAAAGCTAAGCCACTGGCTTCCAATTAGCAGTCACATTATCAGCCTACATGCTTCGTCTTTGGGTTGCAAGTATTGCAAGCATGTGTAGCCTAACAACCTACTAGTAAAAAGGCTAGAATATCTAGAGGAGGCCAACAATACTGTTGCTAATTTAAGCAGAATAGCTGTTATTGGCAAGATCTCTAAGCATGAAACTTTGGAAAAGAGTTACAAATAATAATTTGCTGAACATACCAAAAAACAGATTTTTTTCTTAACATACACTTTTAAGATTGGCATTTAACATCTGGAAAAATCTGACTGATGGAAAACACAACAGGCATCAATGGTACCTCGCTTGGTAGCCTCAGATGGCTCTAAAAAGATTTCTGCAACAATTCACTCCAGTTCTTTTTCTTTTGGATTTTCAGTTTCTTTTGGATTAAAAACTAGGGCAAACTGAACTATATCTTCTAGAAGTTTCATTATTTAACAGTCGGTTTTAGTACTGGATTCCAACTCAGATGCAGAGATCCTCAAGATTTATAAGAATTGATGGTTTAAAACAGCAGTCGCCAACCTTTCGGACCTCACGGACCTCTAAATTCATAATTTTATATCCCTTAGACCATTAATATGAAATTTTTCAAAAAGATAAATACATTTGTAAAATATTCATCTTCCTAATGGTGCCTGACAAGGACTGTGCAGGCTCTGATTCATTGATAAGCTAATGGTTAAGTGAAGTATTACTATTGTTACTTTTATCATTCGTTCCATTATTAGTTCCATTATCTTTGGTATTACTAAAAAATGCAAAATATTAGTTTGCTTTTTCTCACTCAATATGGGTTTATTTCATTCCAATCAAAGACCAAACAAGAAATGATAGTTATCAACGTCAAATTATTTGATGCCATTACATATAACGGTTAAAGAAAATACAATAGGGTCATACATACCTAAAAGAGCGTCTGAGAAATGAACAAATAAAATAAAACAACCCAATGAAAATCAGTATTGGCAGAGTGGGGTGACTGTTGTAATGATGGAAACAATACTGAAGCGTACGACTCGGTAACGGTTTCCTTATACAACTTTAGACTACACTGATGTCACGCTGCGCCTCCCTTCCCTCCCTGCAATATAAAGGCAAAAATTGTCATTCAAAATATAAGGATTTACTAGAACATTATTTTTGTTTTAATATAATTAAAGCATAAAAATTGCAAATAATGTCCAAATATTTCTGTGGACCACCAAAATGTTCTCGCAGACCACCAGTGGTCCATGGACCACCGGTTGGCCACCATTGGTTTAAAACTCTGATCCTCCTCTAAAAATTTGCATAAGAACTCTTTGTTTCTCGCACTCTGCTGGAAAGTTTTAATGTATGGCAGGGATACGCATTTAGAAAAAAAAAAGTAAAACTAAAGAAACTTGTTCAGTATCACACTGCATTTATTAGATTACAGTACGTCCACTCATTTATACTCTTCAAGCCTTATGCTTTGTACCTTATATCAGCAGGAACCCTGAGATGGGAGCTGTGGCCTACAGTCATGCTCTTCTTCAGTGGGGCAAAGTGATAGTGTGCACGAGGCATTTCGTTCTTGGACCTCAATAAAACATCCATATTTGAAAACCTATATTATTACAAATAAATAACAGGTAACAATTTATTACATTTTAGACAGTTGAATTTCTCCCATAGCAACCAATTCATCTCTATTTTTAGTATGGGACAGCAAAGGGGAAAATCCCATTTAACTTACATGAGACTTTTTTTTTCGATTTATTAAAAGAGACATAATTTTCCTGTAGCTGTCAGGGGCTATAGAATAGTCCCATGTTCCCTTTTATGACTTTATTTACATACATTTGTTCTTCCTACCATGTACTTAAGTACAATGGAAAGTAATTGATTCCTTTTCTAAGATACTGTAAGATACTTTCTAAGATACTGTATGTAAAATTTATATATAGTAATCCTGGAAACACCACAAAAAATATTGATTCAGACTGGTCTTCTCCCAGAATATTTGTGTGTGTATAATTATAATTCAGTGCATCTTGTGCCAAATACAGATCATGTGTTCACTATATTGTTGCACAACAACAAAAGCATACGCTGTAATTTCCCTTTTGCTATTGTGTACTGGGTATTTCTTTCATTGTCTTTTTCTTTCTAACTGTAACTTGCCAACAGACTAAAATATTGTACTTAGTAAATAAAACTACTCTTTACTGGCATACTTCCCTTACAATTGAAATATCAGTAAATACCGTGGGTGTCACTTTCAGAATGATATTATACTAATATGTAACCCATGATTTGAGCAGCGATATTTGTTTTGGTATTTCTGACTATTCAGCTAAATATTCATTCGCAGACCATATTTAAAGATTTTGCCTTTTTCGAATGGTAATGAATTTGATAACCTCTTTCCCCAGCATTGCAGCATGAAAGACAGATAATCTTTTACAGTACTTTTTACTTATTGTTGGATAACTTGATCCGAAATCTGCATTTGCACATTAGAGATTGGCAACCTTTAAAAGAAAGTGAGTGCATTCCATCCTTTAACATGTCCTTGGCCAGATAATGCTATATTTACCCCATCGGCTGAAATATTGTAACAATTGACAGGTACTGGTTTAGATGTTTTTCAGGTCTCTCCAGTGTTCTCACCAGCCCCTTTTAGCTGGGCACACCACACGGCACTTTTCTGTAACCACTCGGCTGTTTTTGGGTGGTTACTAAACAGCTGGGTCACAATACAGGGGCTGCCTTTCTACAATTTCTTCCCACCCAGCTTAAAAAAAATGTTTGGGTGAACACTGCTCTTTCTTATGTAGGTGCTTTAATATAAGGACTTAAACTCTTTCAAAGCCTAAACCTATAATTACAAACTATCTATGCAAACCTCATCCTCTCATATGTATCAATATTACTTCAACCTTTTATACACATCATACCTAAGCTTTAAATATGTGTAATGGACTCCATGAAGCGTATGTTAAATGTGAAGATCCAGGTAAAGTTATTCTGACAATTGAAGACATATTGAAGGAATATCTGTTTATCTCCTCTGTGGGCTAAAACTTATATTATACACATGTCTTCGTGTTGATGTGTTATGTTTCATCTAAGGTCTTAGAGTTCAGCTAATGAAAATCTCAATAATGCTTTGCAGATGTTTTCAAGCAATCCACAAAATGATGTGATAATGAAATGTGCGCAATACGGGTGCAATCTCTGTAAATGACAGGGGTCTGCTATGACACCTCAAGTAGTGTTTGAAGACTTTTTTTCTTTCTATCAATTACATTAAAAGGATGCTTCAATGAAGGGAAGCTGAGCAAAGCAGCTGAATACACAGCTGGACACATACTGGATATAGGAACTCTTTTACATGCTCTGATTTCACTAATGCGAGTTTAAACATTGCCACATGGTCCTACCTGAGTACAACCCAATAATAGAATTTTTGCTTGAATTGTAACTCTCAGGTGGTTTGGATTTCTTGCACTTGCTCCAGGTAAAATGAAAAACAAAGTATTTAGGCTTTGATAGCAATACAAAAGTGACCCATCACCACCCCTGAAAATGTTTTCTAAAATAGCTTAGGGGTTCTCTTGTTGGAGAAGGTTAAGATGCAAATTGTTCTTGTCCAGGTAAAATTAGTGAGTCATGTTTTTGTTGCAAGTAAAGTTTTTCTAAGCATTTATACAATTCCATAAAAAAAAATCATTAGCACAATTTGTCTTCCGGAATTGCCTGTGGTTAAAAATTGCCCATACTCAGAATTGAACTGACCTAGTTTCTAAACCTCTAGAATGAACAGTTACATTTAGCCTTTTTGGCATATTGAACTTGAAAAACGATGGTGAAAATTGATTATTTTATAGTTCGTAACATTTCTCTTCTAAGGTCACTGTTATAGAGAATATTGATCTTTACTAAAAGCTTCAGTGGAGTAGATTGACTTGTGAGTTTTAACCTGGGAACACCATTATGGAAAATTTGGCTCTGGTTGTAATTTGTTATGGCATGTATGAAGCCGCGTACAAGTGCAAGAATTTTGTCTCCTGAGATCATCTTGGCCATAAATCTAAATTCTGTACACCAGTCCCTTCTGTTTTTTAGTGATCGGTGTTGGGCACCCTCTCCTATCCATAGAATAGAAGAGCATTCTTTGTGTATTGCTCATTTTTATTACTGTTTGCAAATATTGAGCATGTGTAGGTTTACACTTTATTGTACTGTATTTGTACTTTATTGTACAGGTTAGGTACCTTTACTCTGTTGTACAGGTTAAAGTATGTGTAATTACTAAATTCCTACAAATCTTTATCTTAACTTAACTCCTTATAAGTTTACTTCTTATAACTTTAACTCCTTAAGTTATTACAATAGTCTCTTGAATCTTAGATCTGTAGCTTTCGCGAAAAAAATCTAGTGGTCCTGCCATAAAGGTCCTTGTTGAAGAGAAAGAAAATGAACCCCAAAAAAAGGCATGGAATTAGAGGGGAAGAGACAAAAAGATCAACAACCCTTGATGATCCAGAGGAACCATAGTGGTTGGAGGAACAGATCCAGAGGTACCATAGTGGTTGGAGGAAAAGCTGACTATGGAACAATGATAGAGATGGCAGTTAAGCAGCTGTTTGTGGAACATCAGAAAAGATGGTGGACACAACTGTGACCTCAAAGAAACTCAAGAGCAGCCAGAGTACCAGTGAAACTAAGCTAAAGTACTGGGATGAGATTAAAAAAGTGGGCAAAGAGGGGACCTAAGGGAAAACAGAGAAGGCAGAATGAAAGGCTGTGTAGAATTGGGATGTAGAAGGCCGGTGTGAGTTGACCATGGCTGGGAAGGAATCCAGGAGGAGAAGTGATAGGACCAGGTAAGAATGACTAGCAGAAGGGTAACTGCCAGAAAACATAATCTAGATCGTGTATAGAAATCTTTTTTTAAAACATGGAGTGGATAAAAAGAGGAAAAAGGGGTACATGAAGATCAGAAGTAACCCCCAGCTTTCCCAGATTTAATGCAACTGTCTTGAGTTTATGGTATGCAGTTTCCTGTGCTCAACCGTGTAAGTCTGTTGGCAAAGTTTTTTCCTTCTCGATTCATTTTTACTTAGTCCTGGCAGCAGAAAGAAGGAAGAGAAAGATTTATAGCTTGGGACACTTTAGGGTATCAGTGTTTGCTGATGGGCAGTATTTTGCCCTCGCTCATATTTTCCAGCCTTCACTGGGCACTATCACTGTTCCTCCCTACTCTACTCCCCCACCACCACCACCTTATTGATAGGCACTATTGATCCTGCCCACTTTTTGTTTTTTTTTTTTGCCCTCTAACACTCGGACATTTTTTCCTCCTACGAACCAGAAATAATAGGGGGCCCTACGATACATCCATGTTACTGCTACACTCTGTACACTGATGTACATTGCATTGTTCTGCATTGTGCTACACTTCATATGTTGTGTAGTACATTACATAGACTTTACACCTACGCTTTATATGCTATATTGTGTAATACATGGTCCTGATCCTTGTACTTTATACGTTGTGTTACACTTGATATGTTTTGTAGTACATTACATAGACCTTTCACCTGAACTTCATATGCAACTCTGTGTTGTATATTACATAGCCCTGATCCTTGTACTTTATACATTGTGTTGAGCATTACATCGTCCTGACCAAAGACAGTTGCTTGCTGCGGTGTGGTTTTTGAAGCTAATGAAGTGCTTCTTTAAAGTAGGCTCTGACAAAGTGTCAGCTCTCTGTGGGTATCTTCTCTATCTATATGTAGGCTCAGACTCGATGTACCCATTCTTCTTAGAACATTTTACCCATGTCCATTTTCAGGACAGGAGCACAATATACATGCTGCATGTTGGTTTTATCCCAAGGTGTCCATCTTTCTCAAATTCCAAACTTAGGAGGTGTGGTTATTTTGTCTCTGGGGAGGAAATAATGTCAATGGTGTGGAAAGAGGAATAAATAAAGAGTAGCAGAGCTGTTGAAATTAATTTCTTGGAGAAAGTGTCGTTCAATGCTTCCTGCAGTGCTGTGCATGTGACCACAAGCCCAGGGGATTTGGTCACATAATCTCTTAAAGAGTGAATTCAGTTTAGCTAAGATCAAATGACCAAATGCCTAGACTTTTTGTCACGTGACCAGAGGCAAGGAGGCTGGAGCAGCATTATTTTTTCCAGGAAAAGTAAGCATTTAAACACTTGTCACTCTTTATTTGCCCCCAAAGGGCTATACAATTAGTGGCAGGTAACATTTAGTTCAGTCCTCTTTAGGAACTAGTGACCATGTTTTCAGGGTCAGGGAAGGGCTGCATATAGCACAAAACTTTTTACAACTAATTTACATCTGAAACCCCTTGATCTGTTTTCTGAAAGATGCACACAAATTTTACATTTGTGTTATCCTTGTTAGAGTGCAGGGCTGTAAATCTTATTTTTGCAGAATTAGAAAAAAGTCATTATTTTCTGAATTTCCTAAAAGGATTAACCACAGATTTGAAAGATTGTTCCTCCGTACAAATAAAATTCAGTTTTATAATCTGATTTTTTTGTACTCCAAGTAATACTCGGTCATGCTGATTGGCCGAGTTTAGTCCAGTGGAATGAATGCTTGCTGGGGCTTTTAGTTCAGTTGCATGCTGGGTTGTCTCTGTGCCTTTTTCCTAGCAGCACTTCCCAAACATTACACTGGCTGGAGAATGAAGTACTCTATTGATCTGGTCCATTATGTTGAAATATTAATTAAGTATCCATTAGACGTAAACAAAGACTTCTTAGCTAGAATTACTTACATTCACTAAATGTGTGCTTTGTGAATTGTTATATGCAATTTTATTATTATTATTATTTTTAAAGGCTTGCTTGTTAACATTTTGCAGTAATGCAGAATTAAAAAAAAAATTCTGTCCTTTAAAAAGATGCTGGATGAGAGTTGTGCTGTCATTTGTGGGTTTGAGGAAGGGGGAGGCGTTGATCATCTGAAAGACTTAAATGAACGCTGTCGGTGTCTTTGAAAGCAAATAGTCACAGACACAGGAAGAATGCAGTGGAAAGTACAATGCTAATTCTACATTTATGGCACACAGGCTGCATCTGCATGGCCAGGTGATATTGATTAATTGCTGGCATTCACAAAAAAGATCTTTTCGATTTTTTTTCGGCTCCTGGGTTTGCCTCCAGCTGGTACCCTTATTCTGGCAGGTTGAATATGTAGATCTTGTATGTGCAGTATTTTTTTGCCTAGTTGCCTAGACAATCGCCTGTTCTCTAAGAGAATGTCTAGCTCCCGCAAGGACTTTGATGTAAAGCAGATACTGAAAATTCGATGGAGGTGGTTCGGACATCAGGCTGCCCCCAGTAATACCGGACATCAAGGGGACTTTTTAAATGGAGATCAGAACCTTGTGACAAGTGACAGAAAGTTCTCAGAGCCAAGTAACCTCCCTCTACCCTTGTCATTTGTGGGATTCCGGAGGACAAGCAATCAGGACTTCCAAAATTTGCTTTCCTATCCTATGGCATCTGCTTCTGAGCTCCAACAACCCTCAGTGGAAGTTGCTGCAGGTGAGGCAGTGCATTGGCTGAACAAACCAGAAGCTGAAGATGGAGCCAGTGAGGAGGACATTGACTCTGAAAGCAGTTCTTGCAGGTCAGGGTATGATTATTTAAAAATTTAATTGCAGGTTAAGTAATTTTGTATACGTAATTTTCTTTTGTATATTTTATTCTAATATTAATAGGGCTTTATATGAGTGTACTGCAATGTATATCTGTCAAGTTTCCGTGGTGTTATAGGCTTCTCTTTCATACATTTTGTGCAAATGTGGAAAGTGTTTTGTATGTGTTTCTGTTTTGCAGAAAGGCATATTCATTATATATTGGTCAGTGTGCTGTGTGAACAAGAAAAAGGGATGGGGCAAGTAAGGTCTTGTTATGGCCGTTATATGTTTATATAAAAGCTGCTTTTTGCCTCTAAAATATAGGCTGAGAAATGGTAAAATGTATGTGTATTTTTATGCGCCTATATATATGATCACACCAAAAATATTTTATTACTATATTCCATTCCATATTATATTACTATAATCCATGTGGCTGGTCCATTCCTAGTGCCTAGTATTATGTAATGCCTGCAAGCCTGATCTATTGAAACAATTGTATTGTAGTTCTCCCAACTGGATATAATACTTTGTCAATGCCGTGGCTCTGGTTGCCATTAGATGTGTCTGCAGGCTCAGGTGTCCCGCGGCTATGTCGGTGCTGTGGCCAGCGGCCATGTCGGTGCCGTGGCCAGCAGCCATGTCGGTGCCGTAGCTCTGGTGGCCAGCGGCTATGTCAGTGCCGTGGCTCTGGTGGCCATTAGATGTGTCTTCAGGATATTTCAGTGTAGTATCTCTGGTGTCCAGCGGCTATGTCAGTGCCAAGTTTCTGGTGTCCATTACATATGTCTGCAGAATCTCCCTGGTGTTGAGGATATGTTAGTACAGTGTCCCTGGTGTACAGTGGTATCCAATGTAAAAGATTCTGTTATTTATCAATTTCACCAGAACACAGTAACATTGGCATTAACTGATCTCATGATCTTTTACAAAAAATGGGGCAAGGGTGCCAAAATAGGATAATCTGTTTTGTTTCATATCCTGACCCCTTTAACCAGAACAATTATTACAGCTGTATAAAATTTCATAGATACAAGACAGAATTTTCATGCACATTCAGTCCTGACAGTGACATGTGCCCTATGACGCCCGTTCCATCATCTGGATACAATTATGTGAAAAACCACATACTTCATTGACTTGAAGTAATGTAATGTGACCATAATATGATCTCTGTCGGCACATATGATAATTTTGTAACCTTTTTTTTTTTTTTTTTTTTTTTTTTTTTTTTACAAATATATAGATAGAGAGAGAGAGAGAGAGAGAGAGAGAGAGAGAGAGGAGACTTGGTAGCTGTTGTATAGCCAAAGCAGACCCTTCACATTTTTGAATAATGATTTCTTTTTGAATTGAAGAAATGCCAGTCTGATTTCAGCCTAAATGCTATATATCATATTGTGTGTAGGTTTCCATTATACTTGGGTTAGGAGAGAAGTGGTTCTATATTTCCACATATAAAAAATAAATAAAGGTAATATTTACATAACTCAAAGACTTCTTACCAGTGAGCCACAGTGCTTGTGTGTGTGACTTGTGGTTTCTGTTCTTAATACTTTTTGAAGCAGGACTGGCAGGGCAGAGATCATACAGGACTCTGACAGGACAGATCATACTTACAGTATGTGATATCTTGATATTATTTCAACTTTTTAATACTGTATAATTCTGTAAAATTCACATTAAAAACCACATGACAATTATGTGTTGTTGGTGAATCTGCAGGCTTGTTATAAGGGCAATAGTAACTTGTTATATTCACTCAGGCGAGAGGACGCATTTTCTACAATAAATGTGGCAAAACTCAATTTGTGTCCTATGTTCTTAAGCAGTGATCCTGCTGTGCATGTATGCTGCAGATTTGGTGGCTATTAGGACTGAAGGTAAACGCCAGACAAACATTTACACACAGATAAAATACATATATGATATTGCATTAGCTGCCAAATAGTTTGTATTTCTGTCTGTTCAGTTCTGAGACTTAAGCTACGTACACACTTCCAATTATTATCGTTGGTAAACGAACGACGAACGATCCTGCACGATATCTGCGAACGATCGTATAGCACCGATCCTGTACATACAGATAACGACACGATCGTTCGCAGATATTGTACACACGATAGATGCGATCGTTTGAACGATACAGGAAGTGACGTGCACCACAGGAAGTGAGCGAACGTTCGTTCACCGCGCATGCTCAGACCATGGACGATCAATGAACGACCGTACACACGATAGATGGTCAACAATCGTCGTCCAATCCGATCCGCCGGTCCGGTCGTTCATTTCCAACGACTATCCTTGTTCGTCGGCGTCGTTGGTTACTTTTTTTACGAACGATTTTTGCCCAATCGATCGTTCGTCGTTGATTTCCAACGATAAAAATTGGAAGTGTGTACGCAGCTTTATACAGCCGTGCCACAAATCACGGTTCTGCGTGGAAGTGGAAGGTCCCTAATGTTTCTCGGCATGGCTTTACTTTCACTTACTGGTTTCTTCCCCACCCTGTGATTCTAAAGTGAAAAGAGAAGCAGCAGTCTGGGATCATATCACTGTCAGCTTTGTCCTTCTATCCTCATTCTTCTTGCATTGCAGCACATCTGTCTGCTTCTTTGTGCTTCTTCTCCTCCCACCATGGGCTCTGCCCCCCCCCTTTGAAAATCTGCTGTACAGTAGATTGCAAGAGGCTGCTACCATGTCAGATTTATATAATTAATTAATCACTTGAATGCATATGAATTGATTAATTTGTTTCGCTAAACCCTCACTAAACATTGTTGGTAAACCTAGAGGATTTTGTACAGGCTGATTGCAATGTGCATATGGTCAGCTTCAGATACTTCAGAGAGAAATTTCCATTCAGTGGTTTTTGCAATAAATTGAACAGAGCTGCACGAAGTGCACGTAAGTGCGTTAGATGTGAAAGTAACATAAACTGGTTAAAACAAATAGGCTGACAAAGCCATGTCCAGAACATGTTGGCAGAGTTGTGGAGTAGTATCAAGGTGTTCCTACTAGTTACCAAAAACATTATTGTCATTATCCTTAATTGCTTAAAGCAACAACATGTAATGTAGTGCTGTACAATAAATTTGTGTTGCAGGTGATAAACCTGCATACTTTACATGTACAAGCATTGATACAGGACGAGGGTTTCTCCAAGGGGTTTCCTGAACAATGAGCAGTTTGTTCTTCTCAGGTCAGTTCAAGTGATAGCAATGATGTCTTTGGCTATCTGTATTGGTGACATTATCCCCAATGGCCGGTATTGTAAGAGGCATTCTTCCTACTGACCCCCACACCAATGTACTGTGAGCTGTGGATATAGGAGGGGTAACCTAGAACCCTTATTTCAAGGGTTCCCCAATGTTGAAATTGTGGAGAAAAGATGCATTAGAGCTTATTGCATTAAAGAGGTGATATCAGACAGAGTGACTCTCTGACTTTTTACACCCTAATTTAAAATATTTACTTTTGGTAGACACCTGCTTTAGAGCCTGGACATTGGACATGGCCTGGTTACTAACTTCTGTTATGAGAGTTTCAATTTTGGTTTCCTAGCTCTGGCTGCTTTAACTATTTCAGTCACTAATCCAGAAAAAAAATGCAGATAAAGACTTCTGATTTTAAACCTTTTTGAAGGTCATTGGCTTAAAAAAAATCCTCACCCTTAACAGCCAGGCATTGAGAATTTTCAATAAGAAGTTGGCAGCTACAGCCTTACATTTCTCAGGACAGGTGTACTTTGAACAAAATAGTGCTGGTGAGTATAAAATGATTGCTTTCAGACTCCAAGCAAGAATAACAGACTATAAATATAGCCCAAAAAATACAAGAGCAATTTTTAATACAATATTCAGCTTCAATTCAGTGATCTCTCCTGTCGTACTTTTCGTCCACAGGATGCCCATAGTCTGATGGCCAGCATCATTTAACCAACATTTTTTGGCCCAGACTGTTCTGAACCTGCTCCAGCTTGTGACAGCACTCTGATGAGCTCCCTTCCCTTCTTTCTCTTCCAATCTTTTCAGCACATGAACAGATTGGCTCCTTGTTCTGTTTTCCTCTTTCTCACTTCAGCTCTGCTGTATATGTACTACAATAGGCTGTTACTAGATACTTGCTTTGCATATTTAATAATATCTGCATTGCTTTCATCTTCAAACAAAATGTTACTGTTGAGCATCATAAAATTAAACAGCTGCTGGTTGCATAATACTTTTTCTACTTTTGTTTTATTGTGCATGCTAGATTATAAAGCTCACAGCAATCATATTTTGGCTTGTTCTATAGCAATACATATGAAGATTCCTGAATATAAAGGATTGTTTCCTCTATGTCTTCTGATTTTATTCAAGCCCAGCTTGCATGGTTTGCCAGGACAGTTGTGTCCATGTTGTGGATTTAATAAAGGTGGAAGATAGGCCTGTCCATTTAGTTCAGGCTGAGCACAGAAGGATGCCATAAAAGCCAGCTTCAGATATGTGAGCTGTTAAATTTATATTAAAATATTAACCAAACTAAGCTGGGTTCTGCCACTTTAAGCTCCCAAGGCTCCAAAATGTATTGGGTAGCCTCACTGACTAATGCCGGAAGGGCAGATCCAAGTGAAAGGTGAAATTTGTATATAATTTTAGCTGTCTATATATCCATGATTGCTTTGATATGGGGTTTATATTGATAATTCTGAATGGCTTCTAGGGAATTTGATGTGCCGTTTAACTAGCATCAGTAGCTGGATTAAAAAACATGGCTGCAGCCAGATTTTGAGCTGCTCTACACTTGGGGATTGTATGTTACTGCTAATACCTGACCAAACCTGGGACAAAAGAAGGGTCTTATTTGTTTACATGATTATTCTTTCTTATGAAATAGTAGATAAGATAGTTTATGGTAACAGAAATTGTCCTTCTTCTTACAAGTTTGTTTTCCTTTTGTAAAGCTATAAAGCTGCCCTCATTTAGACATAAATGATATTCAAGCTTTGTTTAGGTTGTTGTATTGTCCTGACGTTGCAGCAGTTTTCTTTGCATAATGTTCCTTTGGTAATGCCAAGTGTAACACAGTCTTGGCCATAAAATGCTTTGTGTTTTATGATCACAATAATGATTTGGAAAAAAAATAATGGCAAGAAAGTAATTTAATTGTTCACAGAGCATGTGGATACGAATTGTTTATCACCAAATATGGTTTTTCTGTGTTTGCGCTAGAAGCTTTAACTGAAGATGAGTATTTATATCCTTCACTGATTCAATTTGTAAGTTGTTCTGCAAAAGTGTATGTGCCTGTGTCTAAGAAGGGGGAGGATAAAGCTGTTTTTTTACCCCTTCTTTTAGAGGCCTGTACTAACATACTAGAATCCCAAAATCTAAGATTAACTATAAGGTATTATGAGTCGACAGCAAGGAAGTTTTAATATTTCATCCCGTGTAGGTTGGAGAGGTCAGTCAAGTTTCAAAAGCCACATCCAATTCCCAAGAAGCAAGTAGAGGTAGTCCCCAGGTTACATACAAGATAGGGACTGTAGGTTTGTTCTTAAGTTGAATTTGTATGTAAGTCAGAACAGGTACATTATTTTAATAAATGCAATTAGGACAGATGTTTGTCTCAACATATTATTAGGCAGCGTGGTGTCAGTTACTGTAAAAAAATACCTCACTGTGAGGTAATCACAAACAAAGTAAATGGTCAAGCCTCCATCCTGCACACAGCGAGCAGGGAAGCCCCGTTCGTATCTAGGAGTCGTCTGTATGTCCTTAACTCAGTGACTACCTGACATCGTAAAGTATATGGGAACTAAATGACAACTAGTTAGATAAAGAACTCCATATTAAAAAATATTTGTATTTTTGTTTTAATAAATTGGTGATGTCGCATTTTTGTTGTCGACTCTGCTGATTTTCTTCAGCTTTTTTGTAGTGACACATGTCCACATGTACGTACTCCAAAAGCTGCATGGTGTCCATTGAAAAAGTGTGTAACAGCCCTGGAACCCAGTTGGAAAAGAGGGGACAGGGCATGGTCACAAGAATTGGCTGGACAATTACTTTCATGCGAGGAGCACCAGGATATTATTTTATTGTAAGCTGTAGATTTATAAATATTTAGATGTAAGAACTTATAGGAATATGTAAGGACTAATAGGAATAGGTCTTAGTATTCTGTAAATTGCTCCGGAACTTGGCGGCACAATATAAATTTTTAAATCAAATCCTCATTTGTGTTTTTCTTTGCCAAATCTATTCACAGATTGCTTATCTTTCTCTCTTTAATCAAATTCAGAAATGAGAATCCATTTTTTTCAAGCATTCCACAGTAACACATTATGTATATATAATATGTCTCCCTATTGGTGGTGGAGCTCCAAGCTATAAATAGTTTTATTGTTCTAGCAGTTAAGATGTCTTGTTAATAGAAGCATGTGCTATTTGTTCCTTCAGGACTTCGAACAGCAGCCAAACAATATCTTCCTGCCAGACAATGGAGTCATGTGCCCAAGATGAATTCTTCCAGTCCCTCAACCATGCCGAGCAAACCTTTAAGAAGATGGAGAGTTACCTTCGACACAAGCAGCTATGTGATGTAATTCTGATTGCTGGCGATCGTAGGATTCCCGCACACAGGTAAGTCATAGAGGTTTAATCAGAAATAACGCACGCAGGCAAAATGGGTGCACATTACTTGGCAGTCTGTAAGATTTTAGATAAGTTTCCACTACAGTCAAATTATATAGGGAGTGGAGAAGGGTTAGATTAGTATTTTTCAATATTTTTATACCAATGGAACCTATAAAAATTTTGGGCCTCAGAGAACCCCTGAAAATATATGGAGGTATGGTGGGAAGAATGCCGCTCCTACGGTGATAATCCGGAAATGATTTCCTTTACAGTGTCAAAATCCAACCCCTCTAGACAGCTAAAAGAACATTAGTGTAATCTTAATGCCTCTGCCAAATGGGGTAAACCCAGAACTAGGCGGGCATCAATCATGTGGGAGGTAAAGCTATTACAGCTCAAGGAACCCTTGACAACTACTTGGGGAAGTTTCAGTTATCTGTAAACTTTATGAAAGTCTTTTCCCTGCCCCCAGACTGCGATTTGACACTTATATTGCCATCTTGCCATTTAGCTGTTCTTTTCTCATGTCAGCATGTTTCTTGTTAACATGACTTTTACAGTTTGTTGTTTAAAAATAGCATTTATTTTGAAATTTGTAGAAAGGAAAATTCACTAGAATGATCGCAGGTGAAAAATGGCCCTAGATTTTTAGAGTTGTGCCTCAGCAATACTTTTTTTATTTCCTATGTTCCTATTTTGTTAATATTCCTAATAGTTTCCAGTCCTGATGCAAACCTTTTAATAAGCTGGAAAGATACAACATGTGCCAGGGCCTCATACCAATCTTCTTGCATCCCTAAGTTCCCTTCCTTAAAGCAGACCTTGCCCCAAATAGCCAACCTAATGTATTCATTAGTGTTCCATCTCCATCAAATTAGTGAAAGGTACCAAATTACTTTTCTAAATCGGTGTGCAGAGGTGATTTTCTTTTACACGCACAAATTTAAACAACTTCTGTCAGCATATGGTGCTGCATTACCTACCAGCCAAATAATGCCAACCTTTCATAGCTTTCAGGTTATGATGCTTGATTATGATTTAAAGCAGCTCCTGCAAACAGCACTTGTCAGGAAAGTGTTATAAGTAATGCATCAACATAAGTAGTTTTGGCAGACAGATGTCTGATGTAAAATTAATTTGTTATTGCAGTCTGAAGACTGAATAAAACATCTCCATTAATCAGATTATTTTTTTTGTTCAGGCTGGTCCTGTCTTCGGTGTCAGACTACTTTGCTGCAATGTTCACCAGGGATGTTCGGGAAGCCAAGCAAGAGGAAATTAAAATGGAAGGTGTTGAACCCAACGCCCTTTGGGCCTTAGTTCAGTATTCATACACAGGTAATATATTTGCTTGTTGTGTAGTGAGTAGGCATTGCTGTGCAAATGAATAACATTGCTACAAAAAGAACAGTCCATAATTAAATCAGGGAATACCAAGCAGAACACTAGTAGCTGCTCCTGCTGTGCAGAATGAGCCTTGACTTCTGTTACCCAATTAATTCACTGAAAATGCATAGAAGACTGTGAAATAATAAAATGTGCATCTCCAGCTGTGTCCTTCGGACAAACTCATGAAGAATTTAGCTGCTTGTGACACTTTGGTAAATTATATGTATTTTTCTACAAGATAAGTGTTGCTCTTTTAAAGGACTGGAATATCAGTGAATATGCACTAGAAAGAATTTTTGGTAAAACTACCTTGTTAAATCGCCTGGCATAACTTGAAAGTAGCCTGCAGTTGGGATGAGATTTTAGCACTCCTAGGCTGGAACTGACACCCTTACTGATTTGTAGTGTATACTCTTTTAATTCTTAATATAACTATTCAAATGTTATTTTTACTGACATTTTTAAAGTAGACTGAATCCCTAATAGAATGCCATTTAGTTTGCTTATGCACTGTGTATCTTGACCCGCTATTTTTATTTAAATAAAATCTTGTTTTCAACTTTTTTTTGCTGGCATATAATTACAGACTGTTCTATCCTTTAGAGGTTTCTGAAAATGCAAATATTCGTGTATCACATCATGTAAGTGGGTTAAGCTTAGCTGCACCTTTTTTTTATTAATAAGTCTTTTATTTTTGCTCTATTTCCTTATACACCCATATCTTAAGTAGAGATTGATTGTTAGCTCTTTTGGGGCAGAGTTTTCTCCTCCTCCTGTGTCACTGTCTATATTTCTCATTTGCAACCCCTATTTATGTACAGCGCTGCATAATGTTGGTGCTATATAAGTCCTGTTTATTAATAATAACAATAATAATAATAATAGGGAAGACCAATTAAATAATAGCTTGAGCCTTCTGCATTCTCTGCCTTGGTGCATGCAGCTCAACGTATTTATTTTCAACTAGACAATATTGGATTTCAGCTGGCTTGAATATAGTTATATTATAGCTATACCGGATTAGATATAGTTAACGTATATCACATCCTTAAAGCAAATATGAAATCTATTGTAGCTATTTGATTTAGATTATTTTTTTATTTATTTTGTGGAGAGAAGTTTATCTTCCTCGACTTTTCCTGAAAACCTGGGTTTATGAAGGAACATAAATATTGTGTCCTAAAATTGACAGAACTTTATATTTTTTGATACATACTAAGTAATGTGTAAGTGTTACATTTGGGAGTCTATTTAGAGGCAGGGAATGTGACATTCACTGAAACATTTCCTGGTGAAGAATCTTCCAGGTCCATGTGTTTCATTGGCGGTAATTGATTCTTTACCAGGCTGTGTTTCAGTAAATGCCAGATTCACTGTGTTATAAATAGACCCCTTAGAGGTATTTATTACCTTTCACGGTATTTTCCCTGACAAGGTCTTGGTGTACAGCATTCACTACTCCTGAGACATAGATTCACTGCTCCTACAGAGACTGAGATTCACTACTCCTTGACACTGGCACGGAATGTTGGGGGGAGCCAAGTAGCTCAATTCTACATTTTTGCTATATACTTATACTATATACTATAGGTATATACTTTGTCTTAGAATACTTATACTATAACTTCAACTACTAATTACTCCTTCAAGGGCATGTAGAGAAAAATATAGTGACTTTGTTCCAATAGCTGATCTGCTAAATGTCTTTTGTTAGATTTTGCTTCATGGTGGAATTTTTTTTATTCTATTTTTGTGTGTTGATCTTAAAATACGACTAAACTAAACCAGTTCATGTAGGTGTTTCCTGACAGGTCGTCTGGAATTAAAAGAAGAAAACATAGAAAGTCTACTATCCACAGCTTGCCTCTTACAACTCTCACAGGTAGTCGAAGCTTGCTGTAAGTTTCTGATGAAGCAGCTCCACCCTTCCAACTGCCTAGGCATTCGCTCTTTTGCTGATGCACAAGGATGTACGGATTTGCACAAAGTTGCCCACAATTACACAATGGTGAGAACTTCCAAATGTTCTAACTGCTGTACAACCACGTGTTTAAGGGTTTTAGATCTACAAAAACAAGATGTTAGTCTTCTGTCCACCATCTGGAAATAATTAGCCTATTCATAGAAGGATGAACAAGGTTTTCACTAGAACAGTGTCTAAGTTATGCGATTTTTGTGTGTGCCCCATTTATAAAAGTAGCTGAACTGATTACCACTTTGCAGCATGTTTATATATATATTGGAGCTGAGTTTGGCTGTTGAATACTGAATGTAGAAATGTCTGATGTTAATCTTTGTGTTAGACTTCCGTTGAATCTGCTGATTCTTATTTTTTGGTATATGGTTTTTTGCTTCCTGGTTGCTTGCAAACACATGGTATGTGTGCGTTACTTAGGTGTACTCCAACATAACAATGTCTGTTAGTATTACAGAACACCCATATGTTACTTTCACTGATGATTTATCTGGCTTATGCAGGCAGGGGAAGGTAAAGTGTCTTCAGTGTAAATGTTTCCCACATACATAGGTGAAATACAGATGTTTGAACTGTTTTACGTGCCAAAAGATACCTTACCTTATGTTTCTCTGCTACAGTTTTACTCCACTACACTATCCTGTTATTGGATATTAAAAGTCCTTCTACTCTCGCCTTCTGGGCATCTGTGCACTGCATGGCACCTTGGCTAAGCCTCACGCTACATCATCCACCTCTTTCTGATTTATATTGTACAAATCTGTAATAAGGTTGCACTGCTTCTACTAAAAATTACATTTAATGATATGTTAATAATGACAGAACTGCATTCCTTATATCTGGCTGTAGCTCTGCTTTAAATGGCTTCCAATTATCTGCTGTTTTTTTGTCGTGTTTGCAGCCTGAGGAATGATATAAAGTCGTAGTCTTTATCTGCATATTTCTATCTTCCAATTATTGCATCTCTTTGATGTTATTGCTATTTATATATCGTGATGAGCACAGTACCAGAGGAAAAGAGACAAAGGCCATTTTAGAAAGTAATAAACTTTTCAAATTATATTCTTCCCCCAGGTCTCCTTTGATATTGTTAGCTGGAGAACATAAACTGATATTTAGTAATGAGTTTTGTTTTATAAGAATGCGAGTTATAAATAGTGTTCTACATAAAACTCATGTTTCTATGGGAACCATAATGTGCTTCTTAAATGTATATATTATAACTTCTTCTTCTCAGACCCTGACATTTCTATGTTTTATTTACAGGGTAAAAACAACTTGATAATTATAGATGGTAATGTTGTTTTCTTACTCAGCCACCAGCTGTAATTTTGGCGATATATATAGGTCCATTGCGATTACTTCAATCCTCTGTTCTGCATCTAAGTTGATGATCATGAAAATAGAAATTTTATTTTGGTTACTTTTTGGTATTATAAAATAAATTGTACATTATCCAATGTGTACTACTACTACTACTAAATATCCATAGTCAGTTGTTTTCCAACGACCAAATGAACAAGCGCTGTACATATGGCCCAATTCTGTTCTATGGAGAAGGAAGGGGGTGAACAAGCCATCAGCACCCCACTGCGCTTTCCTCCCTTCACTTCCATACGGTCGATTGTCTTCTGTCGTTCATTGATTTGCCAGGGAGGATCCTTAAACGCATCTCGTATCAGCTGAGAATCATCTAATGTGTGTACATACCTCTAGACTTTACAGATAGTAGGTGGACAACAATGGTCTGACCTCATGGTTCTAGCACAAAAATTAGACATCCGAGTTCCTGGCTGTGTGGATAGGTGCACAGATACATCCAAACACAGTAGACGTTTGAATTTGCAAAATTCAATAGTTGTAATTTACAATAATCAACGTGATTGCTTTGATAATTTGTCTTGTTTGTTTGGAAAGCGAGTTTACGATTTATCATCAGGCTGGCAGGGCGTATCTCACTTGGCGTAGGTCCAAAGAATTTTAACCCAGGAATTTATCATGTCTGCTATTTTACAGTCTGGTCTGGATCAGTGTTTGGCCCTAAGTACCATTAAAGGCAAGATGTCTTCTCTTGACATTTTGTTTTTGAGACCATAGATTCCTGAATGTTTGCTTCCTAGTTAGGAACTTTTTTCTGGGGAGTGTCCCCTCCTGCTTGTTGCCTGGGTGAGATTGTGGTAATTTGGTTTTCTCTATGGTAAAGAAAAAGCCTTTCAAACCTCTTAGAGGTGTTCCACATTACTCTCACCCACAATGTTGTACTTTTTGCCTCCCCCCACCTATGCTAGGGAAGTCTCTGATCTAGTGGCAACTTTTCTATAAGTTGCACCTTGTCCCTGTGTTCTTATATACCAATGTAATCTACTTTCTTTTCCTCCACCTTAACCAGAACACCCTGCTTCCTTCTCTTTGTCAGGCTTCAGGTAACCATAGAGAGATCTCCTTCTATTTTCCTTGGATGTGATTCACATGTATCTCAGCTACTGTATCATTCAGAAAAAATATTTTCCTGATGGTCACTATAAAGGTGCTCGGGCTTCTTGTTCCTCCATCTCAAAGTAGCTCAGACAAACCATTGTTCAGGCTGGTGGTATCAAGGATAGAGCTCCACCGTTCCCTCTTGGGGCACATTCTACCAGATATATATGGGTGCCTCTTTTTAAGCTTCTGTTTTCCAGATTTGCTGACACCTTGTCTTCTGATTACTCATTGTATCGGGTATATGCTAAGGTCTCATCTGATGCCAACTTCAGTAAGGTTCTTCTGGTGGTTCTTTGAGCTGCAGATTGTCTTCAGTTGTTTTTCTTGACCCTGAGAGTTCCCTCAGCTGGAATGCTTTGGGCATTTTGAAAGGGATAGATTTCCTGTGTCAACAATGAACACAAAAGAAAAAATATTTTTATAAAACTTTCCATCAAATCCTTTTCATGGAGTCTGCTATGCTCACGCTTTCTGTACTGTTGCTTGAGGGTTATCCTGGGCTGACCTACAGTTTTTCTGTTTTCCAGTGTCCGGTCTTCTGTAGGCAGCGAATAAACCCAAAGGTAATATACTTCCTGTGTCTCTCTATAGAATACACTAAATGTTTTTTATATTACCATTCTGATTATCAGACTTGGGTAAGCACATAAACATCAATAGACAGCCAAAAATATGTGTTATAGTGGCAGGATTTCTAAGGCTAAGTGTTAGAGAAATATGTGTGGAAAGAATTCAGATCATATGGAACACAGTGCTCCTGGCATACATCTTTCATCCATCTGCTAGAACAGGCTGTGCACAATTGTAGCAATGCCATGAGAAGAAATTATTTCTCTGTTATCACTGAACGGTACACAGGAAAGAAGCTCAAGCAATAGAGACATGGATATAAGACTCTGGTTCTCTTTACACAATATAACTCTTTAATACCTTTATGAAGTTACACTTCATATATTCTTACTCTGATCACCAGAATCTTATACTGTCTACAGCCAGACTCATAGGGCTTCTGCTAGTAGGCACGAATCTTTATTTTCTTTAATTCTTTAATTTCTTATTTCTGTAAATAGTGTTTGTTGAAGAATGCACACAATGGAGCTTTAACGAAATGCTGCCGGAGGTTCAAATGGGCAGCACAATGTTGTAGTCCACCTTTTAACCAAAAGGATGCATTCATTATAAAATATTTGCAACCACAATAAAGAAAAACATACTCAAGGGTGTTTGAAGGTTTGTTAGTACCTCTTTAAATAACCAGAATGATTCAGAAACTATGGACTACTGTTGGCTGGTAATAAATTGCTACAGTTTTAAAGCTTGTAGTACCTCAATTCAAGCTCCCAGCCTTCATCAGGCTGACCGATATGAGTGAGAAGAAATCCAGGTAGGATTGAGGCTGCAAAAACTCTGCAAGGCATTGCAGGATAGAAGACTCGTATCTGTGTATTGCTTGTGTGGCAGTCCATAGGCTTTGCAATACTTACATTCATTTTACATTTATATACATTTTTATTTCCTAATAGTTTGGCACCCTTTCATATTAAAATTTGTGAATGTTATGTATTTGACAAAGCCTTTGTCAAAATCCTGCCATCATGCTTTAGTGGTCTGTGCTGGCCGAGATCATACCATTCCTCACAGACTTGAATTGCAGTGAAAGGGAGGTCATGTGTGGGACCAGTTCTGTGGGAACCTAATGATGTACAGCTAAAGGCTTATCTAAGACAATCTAAAATTAATGCACAAGCCTTCCTTTTTTTCTTTTTTTTTTTTTGAGTTTCCCATGCACCCTCTCCCAGACAATGCATTTTACAGTGGTAGGGTTTTTAGCAACAGAGGCATTGCTATGAATCCAGAAAGCAGTGGGAAGGTAATGAAGGACAAGCTCCAGGCTTGTGAAGTGACTATGCTGATTTTTACATAACCACATTTTGCAACTTTTATGAAGGTCATACCTGTTTGCTCATCTGCTCTGAATTTAGGAGCAGTTTAGCCTTGTTGCCATACTATTGCATGTAGCTGCATTTGGTGATTTTTTTTTTTCTATTATTATCAAGATCGACGTAAATTTTACAGGGGGGCCAAATGAATATGTTTACTGGTATGCCCCTAAGTCCTGCCCAAAGTTTTACCCTAAAGAGGAACTAAACTGAAAAGTGCCTAAAACTAAAAATCCTAACCTAAAAATAAATACACTTATATCTTCAATCCCGCAGTGCAGTCGATCGGTCGCGAGGTGTTTTCCATCGGGTCCTGCGTCGTCCCGGTATCCGTCTCTGACCTGGCGTGTTGCACTTACAAAAAAACCTAAATGAACAGAATTTTTACTTAACATAAAAAGGTTGTCTACCCTTTTATTTAAAGTGAAATTTCTGAGTTAAGGTATGCTTTAAGAGCAGTGGGTCTTTTCTGTTGTTTGTTACACTGCACACCAGTTTTAAACTTTCTGCATAGCTGATATAAAAAAATAAGACTAAGAATATGGGAGTTGATAATGTATTATATTTCGGACCTCATGTCTGTTTCTGTGAATTCAGTTGGGCTAATACTCTGGTTTACAATTACTTACAAATGTTCAGGAATAGTTTTAAATCCCAAACATACTGATTACTCTGTAGAGATGCATTCTCTTTAAGGGTCTATCCACTCTATAATATATTCCTCTCTTTTCTGCACATGACGGCCCACATTTAATGGTTCCTAAAACACAGACCCTTATGGTGTGTAGCTTGTGGCACCGTATGACGTTCTCTTTAATTATTAAGCAAGAAGAGCGCATGAGATTGGAAGAAACCTGGTCATGTGACTTTGACACGTAAAATGAATGGGCTAAATAATTACAGGCAGTTTAGGCTGCTGGTAAATGGTGAAAGCTGATGGTTAGATGATACCTGAAAGCACATGAAAGAGTTTCTTTGTGTTTATAGATAATCCTGCTCCATATGTAAAGCCATTGACCTAATTCATGTAAATCCCAAATTGTTAACATTCTCTTGGGACTATTTTAGATCTTTGTGAAAAAATACCAGAAATATTGAGGCTGATTTACTAACAGAGTTGAGGCTCTTAAATATTATTTTCAAGTATCCAATCATGTGATAAACAATTTTTTTTAACTCCAATCATGTGTACATGAGTTTATTAAAAAAAAGATAAGATAATTTTAAGTGAATATTTACACGTTCTGCTATGTGAAGATTCTTTTATCATTTTGGTAATCCAGCCTCGATATCCCTGATACTACCCATGGATAATGTTTTACTAATGCATGCTAATGGTTTAGTGAATAGATGAAACACCGGAATTAGACAAATCTAATAATAATGCTTTTAACTGTTTGTTTTTAGGAACATTTCATGGAAGTAATACGAAATCAAGAATTTTTATTATTGCCAGCTTCTGAAATTGCTAAACTTCTAGCAAGCGATGATATGAACATTCCTCATGAAGAAACCATCTTGAATGCCTTGCTTACCTGGGTACGACATGATGTAGAACAGAGGAGAAGGGAGCTTAGCAAACTTCTGGCCTATATCCGGTTACCCCTGCTGGCACCACAGGTACAATGGTTCCCCAGCGTGTTGGCACTGGTATGATGTTCAATAACATACCATGTATACTGCATATTAAATGTTTGTGTTTTATGCCACAGTTTGGGCATAATGTTATGTATTGTCTCAGCAAAACTCTGTTTTTAGAGTTTGGTTTGTATAACTTTCAACTTTTGGAGTGTTTTTATTGGTATGTACACCTGAACCCGGCATTACATAAGCCTGACACTAGCTGTACACACTTATTACCTAAAGCAAAATAAGTTCTGTTTGCAAACATTTTAGCCCTTCCCATGTTTACAGAGTAAAAGATGAGTGATTACCACTGCTTAAGTGGATACCAAACCCAATACAAGATGAATGAGAATTAGCACAAAGTGAAGTGATTTTAAAGGCATCTTTTTTTTTTTTTTTTTTAAAGATGCCTTACAAATCCCTTCATTTTGCACTTATTCTCAGCTCCCCATGTTTACTGTAACTTAGTAACACTCTTCAGTTATTACTCCCCTTAGGTTACCCCAGCTCATATTCAATTCCAGTATTTTTTTCCTCCCCACCAAAATTGTTTTGCGTTGATTTCCATATACACTTCTTCTGCAGATTATACTAAACACATCCCCTCCATGAAACCTGGTGATGGCGGCACTACACAGAGGTCATGCTTTTACTACAGAAAAAAGAACTTGTAGGGGCAGCAAACAAATGGGAAACCAGAAAAACCTTAGCAGTGTGTATGACGTTTGAGCTTTGGGAAAGCGTGTTCAAGCAAAACAATGACCCATAGCATTAGGCTACAACTCCAAAAGATTGACCTAAAATAACAACAGTCTTAAAAATGTCAAGTCAAATTCCAGAACCCATGAACTGTTCAAAGTCAAGTCAAATGGGCTGTTCTCCCATGATCCCCAATCAACCCAACAGTTTTTACAAAAGGGAAATGAGGAAATATTGCTGTGACCAGATGTAAGCTGATAGAGACCTATCCACACAGTCTATTAGTTGTTATTGTTGCAAGAGTTCGGGGAGTATATAGTTTTTCCCTCAGTTATTGTGTTTGGGTTTTTTTTTATTGTAAATAATTTAAATCAATGTTTAGTGATATGTTTTCACCTTTAAATGAAAAGGCTCGTTTCTGGTGATCAATGTGTTCATGAGCACAACTGTTCTTATTAAAACATTTAAAACAGCATTGGAATATATGCCATTAATGTAGGTTAATTTATTTGTATTTTAATTCTATATTGTACTTATACTTTTAAAACCTACAAAAAACATTTCTTGATTTGATTCATTCTTCATTTGATTTAACAATATAGCATTATTTGCTATATATATAAAGCCTAGGAAAAGCCTGTATAATATTGCAATGAATAAATACCTGGGCAACGCCGGGTTATTTAGCTAGTACAGTAATAAAATTAAAAGATTCCAAGGGCGTGAGTTTTTTTTTTTTTGGTCTTTAAAATTTTGTCAGTATAAAGTGCTTCTGACCAGCTGAGGGATAGGTGATCCTCAAGGTCTGCAGACACCACATTTGATACAATTCAGACCTCACAGTTGAAGTGTCTGTTGGAACAATAATCAGATATCTCATTTTTAGTTTCTTGCAGACATGGAGAATAATGCACTGTTCAGAGATGACATTGAGTGTCAGAAGCTCATTATGGAAGCCATGAAGTACCATTTGTTGCCTGAAAGAAGACCAATGTTACAGAGCCCTCGTACAAAACCCAGAAAGTCAACTGTGGGCATGCTTTTTGCTGTTGGTGGTATGGATGCTACAAAAGGTAATACTTGTAATAATGTCTATTAATCAACCAGTAAAATGTATTCAGTTAAACAAATGTAATATAGTGGAACATAAAATGTATTTTACTTGTTTATATTATGGATCCCCAATTGAAATGGCGCATAGAAATCATCATAATGTATTTTAGGTCTAGTATCCTACTGCCAGGGCAGCTTGAGAGGGATCTATATGCTGAACAGCTGGGGTTTAAGGAGAAAGGGCATATGTTTTTAATGTTTACCTTTCCATTTATCCTATCCATGACAAGAAGTAGAAGAACGATGTGGGAAGAAAATTATTCTCTTTGGGCAGGTCTGGGTTGAGGTTCAACTCTGTGCTTTAGGCTGTACAAGGAGCAAAGCACCAAAAGAATGTATAAGTTGTCCCCTTTTATCAGGAATTGGTACTGGTAAACAAAATGTGTACTGGGGCCAACAAAAATTGAAGGAATTCATAGGAGTAATTGGTGTGACCTCTGCATATTCACTTAGTACTAAGCACTCTTGCACACCCAGATATCTGACCAGAAATCATTAAAGCCTAGATTCCAAGCATCAGCATGCTTCGGTTAATGTGATTTTTAATTTGATTAAAACATTTTTAGATTCTTACATACAATACTTTTATTTAGTACACTGTTTTAATAAATCCTCTGCTCCTTTAGACCATGCACACAGAAAAACTGGCACAGTGTCATCTGCCAGCCTGAGAAGTTTGTTATCAAGTCCAAAAATGGTTGCCTGTCAAAGCAATTACATGAGCATGTAGTGCACTGACTGGCCATTGATCCTGTTTATTAATCTGAGAGCGGTTTGTTAAAATAGCATGGTCCCAGTACTACCAGTGCTCACTGTGCCTGAAAACTTTGCTCCATCTATTGTTTCAATGTTTTTTTGCTTAGATACGAGGCACTGCTGGAACCCATTAACACTAATTATTTTTTATTGCTAAGGTGAGGGCCATTTAGAGGATTAGAATACCTTCAAAATAAACTTTTATGTAGAGGTACAGCCAGGTGCAGAAGGTAAATGCCAGGTTGAAATTAAGGATTAATGTTTACTTAACTTTGATAAGTTTTATACCTAATGGTAATTAGAAATAATTAGTTTTGAATAATTAACTGTTTCAGGAGCAACAAGCATTGAAAAGTATGATCTGCGCACTAATACATGGACTCCTGTAGCCAACATGAATGGACGAAGACTTCAGTTTGGTGTCGCTGTGTTGGATGATAAGCTATATGTTGTTGGAGGGAGGGATGGGTTAAAAACCCTAAACACTGTGGAGTGTTATAACCCCAAAACAAAAACATGGAGTGTTATGCCACCTATGTCTACACATCGGCATGGCCTAGGTAAGTTAGCACCTCCCCTACCGTTCATCACCAGTCAAATTTCTGTAGTAATCAAAAGTGCCTTAAAGTTTATTACCATTTTTTTATACCATATTTTATATTTTGTAATTATATATGTAGAAGGGTAGCTTTCTCTGATTATTATATATACAGGCATTCCTTATTGATCCATAAGAGGTGTGAATGTTATTGCCCATGTATTAACTTAATATGCATGGCATTACATTTTATGTAAGAGTGATCTAAATCTGGTCTGCAGATAAACAGCAAGGAACTGCTACATGTAATCCTATTAGGCTTATTTTTTTTTCAAGAGTTTTCGTTTCTGCCTTCCATGAAAACGTATTTTTAAAAAAGGCAATTAAACAGTTTCAGTTCACTGAAAATTTAGTTCCACTTCAAAAGCATTTAATCATAACTGTAACTCCATAGGTGTAAACTGCACAAAATTTATTCCAAACATAATAAATAAAATTGGAAACAAAAGATTTTTTTAAACCTACTCAGTAGAAACCTACTCAAAACAAAGTAAATTTTCATTTTGCTGTTGTGCCTTGTTCTGAGAAACCAAACTGGAAGTGGTGCCCAAAAGAGCAAAAAAATGTAGTCGCTTGTATTGCCTATGCAACCTCCCTGTAGCTGATTTTTACTTCGTAACTGATGTACCATGGTCTGATTCTCATGGTGTGAGTGAGCATTTTGGTAGAGGCTGGGATTTTACTTCCTTTTGTCAGAGAAGCCAGAAAGGAAAACAGAAAGCACCACATTAATGTTCTTACAAAATCTAATTACAAATCTTTTAAAACTAGCAGATTTCACATACTTTCACATACCAGAAAGAGTATTGCTGTTTTTTTTATATTTGAAGACATTCAAATATTCAGTTTTGCCAATGAAGGTTACTGTTAGATATTGGTAAGTTAAAATTTTCAGGAGCAGCCTTTTTATCAAGTACAGCCTTTAGAATAGCTCGTCAAGCCAAACCAGCAACATTTAATATATACATCTGTGTATGGTGCTTTCAAATGCCAACCCTTTGCCAGCTTTTTTGTCCTTTAACCTTAGTCCCTGGAAATATTTCATGAGATATCATGTTTGCAGTCTGTAAAGGTTTGTTTTGACCTCCTTACATATATAGTTGTGTCATTTGCTTATTTTCATTTAAGACCATTTTAATGATCCAATTTTGATCTTTATTTTCTGTTCATTTAAGCAATATGGATTACCCATGCCATTGCTTCTAACATAATAAAGGGCACATTTTTCATAGTCATATAATGCTTAATCTGTTTGTTGATAGGTGTGGCGGTTTTAGAAGGTCCCATGTATGCTGTTGGTGGTCATGATGGCTGGAGTTATTTGAACACTGTGGAGCGGTGGGATCCTCAGGCCAGGCAGTGGAACTTTGTAGCCAGCATGTCAACGCCAAGAAGCACAGTTGGTGTAGCCGTCCTTGCTGGAAAGTGAGTAAATAAGCAGTATGTTGAATTTGCTGTCTGTACTATTGTAGTTTACCTGTATTCTAATGCAGCCAGTACTTCTATTATACCTTAGTTTGTCCCTAAAGTAATTACATGAAATAAAAATTATTTAGACACTAAAAAAGAAAATAGCCTGTGTCTATGTAATTGAGGGATTAGTAGGTAGGATTCTTTTTACTTGTTTAATTTACTTCTGAAATGGCTTATACACTTTTTGATATTTTCATGCAGGCCCTCAGAGGAACAGGGAATGGGTAAAAATGTCCCAGTTGGGGTCATAAGGACTTCACAAAAATGTTCTCTAATAACACAAAAACATTTTGGGTGAATTGGACTTTATGCAGACCGCCCTTACAACATTCTTTGCCTTAGAATTGAAGCTTCTAACCACCCGTATAGTGAAGAACTGTACTGGCCCTGAAAAAACTGCTCATAACAGATGTGAAATTATGCACGTACTGTATTTCTTTTCATATTGAAAAACATAAGATGTTGGGCCATCTGCCCGCTAGTGGATTTCACTGAATAAATTGGCACATGTTGGTTTGATTGTCTTCCAGGCTTTATGCAGTGGGTGGTCGAGATGGAAGTTCGTGTCTCAAGTCTGTAGAATGCTTTGATCCTCACACCAATAAGTGGACCCTGTGTGCACAGATGTCCAAAAGAAGGGGTGGAGTTGGGGTCACCACATGGAATGGTTTCCTCTATGCCATTGGAGGACACGATGCTCCAGCTTCTAATTTAACATCTCGACTATCAGACTGTGTAGAAAGGTAACATTTCATTTATGATGTTTAAGAAATAAACTGTCAAAGCTGATTGCAAGAAATTGCCTTTATGAAAACAATGTGATTTCCTGCTTTCTGGACACCATGTATTGGCTGGAAATCTGAGCATAAGCCCAGTTAAATTAACCCAGAAGTTCCAAAAATGATTTTTGTGCAGGTACTGTAGGGTTGAGCAGGTGATTAAAATAGAACCAGGTGGTTAACCATATGCTGTATGGTATGTCAGTGTATTAATGCTAATCTACTTACCCCGTATATTTCTGGCACCTGGCTACATTGACAATGTATTTATTGCCTGTAATTTGTAAGTTTCAAAATTAAAAAATTCCCACAGCTCTAGTTTTATAGACACCCCTGAAGTGCAGCAGGGGAATCTCTGTGACCTCCCTGTAATATAACAAAAAAAGTGCAGCCAATACCATGCTCCAATCTCCCATTTGCAAACCGTGTGATGGTTATTATAGTTTTTTCCTGAATTATTTTATACCAGTTTCTATATTACCATTTTACCTTTTTTAAAAACCAAAAACACTGGGAGACATAAATTACATGATTGCAGTTAAGTTCTGAATTTCACTTTTTAATAGTTTTACTATTAATAGTATGTATTAAATAATTCACAGATTATAGCTACAGTATAATATTTCAAAAAAGTCTCCTACCTAGAGATGCATCATTCTGCTGCAGGAAGCGGTTTGTAGGTCTCCTTCCCACATTAACCTAAAAGGGAGCCTATATACTTTAATTATACAAGTTTCTTTTCATCATGGTAAACTGGGATATGTGTGTTTTCTTAATATGTGAATATACTTGCTAATACCAATACTAATACTTGCATTACTAATGTATGGCTACTTTTTTAGATATGATCCTAAAACAGACATGTGGACTTCAGTGGCCTCCATGAGCATTAGCAGAGATGCAGTTGGAGTCTGCCTGTTGGGCGACAAGCTTTATGCTGTTGGTGGATATGACGGACAGAGTTACCTTAATAATGTGGAAGCATATGATCCACAGACAAATGAATGGAGCCAGGTGAGCGTCCCTAACAGTAATTTTTTTCATCATTGGTGTCACTGTCGGCACTAAAACTATCCAGTGTTAGTGTTATTGGATTTAATAAACCCCCTGGTATTTGGTACCTGTGATCATAATGTTTACCTGTGACAGGTATCATAACCCCCTGGCATTATTATCAGTGACAATAACAATGACCCCCAGTGACCACAATATTAAACAACCCCCTGCATTGATATAAGCGAACACCGTAATAACACTGCTGTGTGTGACTGCAATTATAACCCCTAGCATTGGTGTCAGTGACAATATTACCAATCCCCAGCCCCATTGGCAGTATTGGACCCCACCTTCCTACATAGCGGTGGGTAATGTCCACATTGTAATATTCCTTTTCCCCCTGAGTGGGAGTAATATTTAAATAACCCCTTCACTCCAAATGGAGGTCAGCAGAGCATTTGATTCTCCTGGTCACTGGTTCAGTGTTTCTTTACCCTGTTCCACTTGGTACATAGTGCTGGACAGTGAGGTTTACCCTCTAGCATTGTTGGTAATGATTACTTCCCTGATCCTCTACACCTATTTCTTGCTCCTTTCTAATCGAACTGGGACTTTACTTCTGTGGTCAGGCAGTGATTATCACATTAATGGAATGCAGACAGTGTTTCAGCACATGCAAAGCAGCAGGTGGCCACCAGCTGGAGGACCATGCCTAGGGCATACCAGGCCAAGAGCTAAGTGGGCACGTGTTGGGCACCATAACTGTGCAAGCCAAACAGAAAGTGGGGGAGATTAATCAATCCTTTCACATAGCCAGGCATTTTCACTAAAGAGGAGCAGTGAGACAGACTGTGCAACAGATTTGTTATAGGCTGACCAATAAATTCTGTGACAAATCTGTTTTAGAGTTTTGTGAACTGTTTCACTTCAGGCTGCCTAGGAATATAGGCACATAGGCCTGTAAACCTGTTTTCACACACTTTGCTTACCAAGAGGCAGCCTAGTTTGCTTCAAATTGTGTTACTAAGGCTATGTACACACATGCAATAATTATTGTTGGAAAGGATCATTCAGAATTCTTTCCAACACCTGCATGATGCATGAACGAGTGGGGAGAACGAAACAAACGACTGTTCTGGCGGATCTGATTGAGCGACTAACATTCCTAATCGATTGTGTACGTTTAATGATCGTGGATTGTTCTGTGATACACTTTCTCCTGTACATGTCACTTCCTGCATGGTTTGAACGATTGTTCAAATGATCGTATCTAGTGTGTACATTATTGTTGGATTATATTTGAAGGATCGTTACAGCATGTACAGAACTGTGCACAATACCATCGTTCAAAATATTTGTGCACAATCCTTTGTTTTCAAACGATAATTATTGCACGTGTGTACGTAGCCGAACTCATACACATTGAAAGGCGGTTCGATGTGCCATTATATTCAAATAACCAAACGATTAACTAAGCATGCAAGTTCCTGACTGAGGAAAGCAGAAGGACTGGAGGGAGGTGGGAAGGACAAAAAACATAAATGCTAGGTTGGCTCTGTTGAATAGATGAGTAATTAGTAGAGGGTGGCACAGTGACCACAAAGACTTTGTAGCAGGATTTTTGTCTAAAGCAGTGTTTCCACACTTCCTCTAAAGGTTGTTAGGGGTTTCTTAAACAAATTGTGCCTCTCCGTTCAGTTTAAATGACAATAATGACCTTTTTGGGCATCTGTAAGGGTGACCTTCTTCCCACTGATCACTGCAACACTGAGCTGTGGATATAGTAATTATAGCAGGAGTTCCCTGAAGACCTAAAGGTTTTTCAAAGATTCCCCCATGGAAAATTCTGGTCTAGAGGAAAATCGGCATCTTCAAAAACTGACAATTAAAAATCCATTTATATTTCCTCTGCCAGTCGTACTTAACGGAGAAGCACCCATGAAAATCTTTGAGCAGCCTAAGATCAGCGGGAAATCACCTTATCAGATAATCAGATTTAAGTGTATCCTATGCATCAAAGGTACTGGCTGAATCACGATCTGGGAGTCCCCTCTATTGTGTCCTTAGAGAATTGCTTAATGTTGTGTAAAGCCAAAGGAAATTTGTAGATACAGATATGTTCATAGAATTCTCTCCTTCTGAGGTCCGCTTGTACACACCAGCAGCTTTGGGCTGCGCTGCCCAACATATGTGTCCTATATATGCACGGTAACAAATACAATGTGAAGTAAAGCGAGCCTAGGAAATTTTATTGTACAGTTGATTTAATTGGCATTGGTGGACATGTTATAATTATTTACTTTTTAACCTTCAGGTTGCCCCATTGTGCCTTGGAAGAGCTGGAGCATGTGTGGTCACAGTGAAACTATAGCCTGCAAGTTTTATATATCATCATTCCCAAAGAGCTGAGAATTCACAACATATTTATTGACACAATGCTTTTTTGTGAATGTTTAAAAATTACTACTACTATTTATCATCTTGTATCTAAATGCACACTTTTTAAGATGTTGATCATTTATCAAAGAAAAGATTATTTATCATTATATTGGACCAACATAAAACACACATGTAGAATAGAGATTTTATTTGAAAATGTTACTGGATGATTTGCAGGACAAAACAAGTAACAGTTTACAGTTAGCAGAGAATGTTGCAGTATTATTTAGCTGTTGTCTCCCTGTAATCTCATGCAAAGCTGTCACTAGATCTTTGTATGTCACTGTAAGTGCAATCAAAGCTCCTTGACTTTGGATGGAGTCCAGATTATGGGTGGAAATTTTGTATGTGCCATTGTTTTTGGCACAGTGTGTGCAAAAGAGGAACAAAACGCAGTTTTACGAGAAACATTTGTATGAAGAAAGTATTAAAGGAAAACAATTAACAAATGTGAATTTAAGGGGAAAAAAGGCTATGCTTTTATGTTTATTCTTAGGCAGTGTGGCCTTAGAATGTGTTCATTGTTTTGTTGTGTTAGCTTTATTTTTTGTTTCTTATATATACTTGTGTTCCATGAAACATTATAGCTAATTATACTTCTTAAAAGACTCCTGGGTAAGCATACAAAACCTCCTATGCAGATAAAGTTTTGTTAAAGCAGATCATGCTTTTAGGTTATTTTCTTACAGTAATAATTTGCACATTCAGGTGATGAAATTTGTAAAAACATTACTTGTGCTATCTGTCTGATGTAGAAAGACATTCCCACTGCACTTCCAATTCATAAGCTTCAAGATGCAGGGAAAGATTGTTTGTATTGATCTGCATTTTGAAACTCAGGTCTGTTGAATCGAATATTTAAGACAGTTGTAAGCAGATCAGTGGGGATATGGGTAATATTTACAGCTAGCAATTGTAATTTAATGTTCACTTTTGCTAGAAATTATTGTAAAGAAAATTCTTTAAAGTGTAAAACTTCCTAAAATGAACCCGATTGTTTCCAGTAAACCACTATGGAGTAAATTACCTACCAAAAATGTCTAATATTTAAGGATTTCTTAGAAGACTTTCTAGCCGTTCTTGCTAGTTTCTCAGTTTAATCTTTAGGGTTTTTTTAGGTAAGGAGTATATTGTTCTGTATTCACATACTGCTCCAAGCAAAAACTATACGAATCCTAAAGATATGCCCCACATGTATGCTGCTTTAGTGCTGCAAGCTCACTTCCAACACCCATTCCTAAAATCATAATGGGTCAGACTGCTAATTGGATAATGAAGGTGTAGTATGTTAATTAGCTTACTCCTGTGCTCTCCTGTTGCTGCCAATACATTTAGGGTCTATTTAAAAAAAAACAGTGAATCTGATTTTTACTGAATTATTCCATGGTAGAGAATCTTCCAGGTCAATGTCAGTAATTGATTCCCCACCAGAAAACACTTCAATAATTGTCAGATTCACTAATTTATAAATAGCCCACTTAGAGTTCTGCTGATATTACTATGTTAAGTCATAGAAGCTTTGATTGGCTCAGTAGCTGTCCTTTCACATTTACAGTCAGCCTACTTCTATGTATGCATTTTGTTATTTAGGATTCAGTTGATGGAGTTTTTTTTAGAAATAGAAACTTCAATAAATATGCAAAATTAAGCTTTGGAGTAAGAAGAGTAATCCCCTTTCCCAAGTAATTTTGGTTTTACCTTTTTGACTGCTAGGGAGAGTTTGTGGGCAAAACATTTTGTCATAGGAATGTCAATAGGATTTTATGAAAAATAACACTTTACTTAAAAGTTTGTTCCAAATATAATGTGCATGTCTAGAAGCAAATGCACATGCTTGCTTGCATGGATGTATCTCGGATAAATGGCTTGCATGGATGTATCCGAGCAAACATGACAAATTTAGCTGCTTAGAACTTTGGTTAGTTTGGGATAATTAGGGCTGGGCACTCCTGGTGCTCCATAAGAGTGTTGGGTTGTCACATTTGAAGAATTAAGTACTTTTGTAGCCTTGATAGTGATATGATGTAAAGGAGGTATGAAGGAAACACAAATATTGCTCGCCTGCCTTTATTTTTCTAATAATGGAGGAAACAAGGGAGGAAGTCCAGTGTGCATTGCCTTTGTTTAATGCTGAAATGAAAGTTACAATGTGAAAGTAATGTAGAATGTATAAATACTGAATGAAAGTTGAGCCTTGATCTCACCACTCCATACTATGAAGGTATAAACAACTACAGCACGTTTACATCAGTGTCCACATTGCTCTTTTTATTACCCTCAGAGAACTGAGGTAATAACAAATATATATATATGTATCTGAGCAAACATGACCAATCATATATATATTTTGGTAAAGGGGAAATGATTGACAGTTTTCATACCTAGAAAATTTAATTCTGTATAAACTTTATGGGCTCTGCCTTCAGGAGTTCTCTGAGATCTTGAATTTAATACCAAAAATGACACCAGATTTGCACTGTATATTAATATGATTAGATGTCTGGTGAAGTGTTCAAGCACTGGTTGTGTTTTCATTATTGTTCAGTATTAATTCAGGAAATGTGGAACACATCTCCATACCCTATATAGATTGATCTAGTTTGTTCTAGAGTAGAATGAGTATACTGAAGGAAGGTAAAGTAAGTGTTTTGTAAGAAATATTTTGACAGTTTAGGATTAGTTTCCAGTTTTGCATGAAATAATGTTGTATAGAAGGGGACATAAGCTTTGAGTGACAACTGTGGTTTCTACCTGACAGCAGAGAATGAAGAGCATGAAGCTGCACTATTCCATAATCAATATTAGTCCTGGATATCAGATAGAAGCATTTGATAAAGATCCTTGGCTATATAGGTCACTTTAACAGAGAAAAAAAACATCTCCTTAATCTTATTTTAATTAAAAAGCTTTTTACCTCCCTGGTGCATGGTGGGGGTGTTATTATGGAATGTGGATATGATGAAAGCCTATGATTTGTAAATTAATAAAAGCTTTAAGCTGGCAGAGATGAGTATAAAGATATACCTCCTGCAGCTAAAACACTCTCCTCCAGCAATTCCTTATGCTGCACAGGCTGCTGCTTTATTTTAGCTTTGGTTCTGGTGAGTGCAGTGAGGAATCCTCTTGTCAGTCAGGTAGATAATGGGCAGAAAAACAGCGTGTTTGTAGGATACACAAATAGTAAGGTTAATTATAGGAGGAAAACACTGCCCTGTTTGCACTCTATGTAAAATAACTTTGTAGTCTTGTATGGAAAAAAAAAAGTTTTTACCACTTGAAGGTCCCAGAAACTTTTTAAAGGGTGGTGGTTTAGTGTGTCCCTATCCCTATCATATTCAGAAACATTTGGTATTAGCACCTCTTGCTAGTCCCTGTGGTATGGAAAATTTCAGAGGAGTCCAGCACCAGAAACTTATTTAATCAGCTCCAGGCTTGCAAACCTGCTGCAGAGACCTCATTAGGAATAAAAATGAAGCTCGGGGTAAAGGGCACAAAAGCCCTTGAACTTGAGTGGTTCAGCTGTCAAATCTTTATCACACTCCTGAATCATTCCAAGCAGTCCTTTAGATTTAAATTTATGAAATTTGGGGGTTTTCTTCACAGGTGTGTTTTTTAAAATGTAGCAACTGGCAATATGTGTCTTTATTTATTTAAAATTAATTTAGATTTCATTTACTTTGTGACAAATGTACTTTTCACTGTGTGCCTTCCTCTGTCATCACAGCACTGGGATTCTATTCTCACGGATAATTTACTATCATTACTACAACCTGAATGCCAATTCTTTATACTGGCCTTACTTGCTGTCATGATTGTCACCTCTTTTCTTTTTTTTTATGTAATACATCAGCTTTATTTATTATTGTGCAATACAACCTGATCTGTGCTGGTTTACTTCTTGTTATATATATCCCTTTTATATTATATATATTCTGTTTCTGAACATTTTTATTATAAAATATGTAATAAACATTTATGAACTTTGATATTCATGTGTTTATGTTTAAGACATTTGTAACTTGAAAACAGAGAATGATTTGACTGCTGTATAAACTATAAATTGTAGTTATAAAGCCCCATCTTTATTACAAAAATAATAATAAATATTAAGTATTGTTTTAAAAATACAGCTTTTTAAATACAGAACATGTCTTACAGAAATTCTGCAATCCAAAATACAGAGTTCAATATCTGCTACCCAGCCTCAGTCACCTGAAAGTCCATGTAGAGGCAGCCATGACTTCTCGGGCTCCAGAATTTATAGCCACCAGCCTGTTTGCCAGGACATACACTTCACTACAGTATTATTATATACATGCTTTCTCTTCCAGCAGGCTGCTGCTGGATCAAGGACTGATAGGAGGTTTGCAGTCACATAAGTACTTCTTGGACAGGAGCAGACATAGATAGGTACAAAGTATGCTGCTGCATGAAGGTTATTGAGGTCCCCAAGCCGGTTTTGCACAGGGGACCACTGTTGGCTACACCAGAAACTGGTCTTTGAAACAGATTTGAAAGTATTTAGAGGGAAAATATTAAAGTGCAGAAAGTAAGAAGGAAGGTGTCCTGTATTGTTTTAAAACACATAGGGTTGCAATTATTAATTATTCCCCTATTGATTCACCCTAAATTTGTCCTAAATCCTGTGCACGTTTGACAAATGGTCACTAGGTAGCAGAACAAGTCATTGTTTTATTATGCAGAAACCAGAATTATAGAAAGAGTTAACCGGCTGTCAGTAAAGTTTTAGCCAAATTGATAGGGAAATCATTTATAAAAATATACAGCTTAAAATTGGTCTTTGGTCCCTTCTTTTAAAATTTGCCAGAGAAACATCTCCCTTACCCTAAGGTGATCTGTGATATCCGCAATTAATCTGCAGTTTTCATCAATGGTTTTATGGTCAGAACAACTGATGTTGATGGGTGAAAGAGGCTACATTTTTAGGAATCTTGGACGCATGAGGAATATCCTTAATAAAGAAAAATACAGATATGACAAGGAAAGGCAAGTTCCCCCCTTTCTCCCACAATCACCCCAACACAGCCCTCTCCCCACTCCCCAACCAGGCGACCAAACAAAACTTTTTTTTCTCTATACATTATTAACAGATGCCAATAATTTACTGTATGGCAAAATATAAACTTCTGATGAGTGATGAAAACAAAGTAAATGGCTGCCCTCTAGGACATGGTCTTGTAGGGTGTTAAATTGCAATGACTGTACATCATATAGTGATTTGTCTACTTACCTATACAGTAATAAAAAATGTTGACTTTTTCTACATATTTGAACAACAAATTCTGGATCTTCAAACACGGCACACAGATAAAGTTAAACAAAATTGGTGAGTTTATTTGTTCTCATAAAAATAAATAACTAAAATGCAGATTTGTCATGTGGAAAAAGTAACTACACCTCTGCATTTACCACAACTTTAAATCTCTGATTTTTGAATCGGGTGTTCCAGATTAGGTGCTGATGATTATCTAAAACACTTTCTAAGACTCAGAAAGCAGGATCAGAATGCCTATGAACCTGGCAAGGTTTTAAAACAATTAACAAATTAAAAAAAATGCATTTTATTACATTTACTGAATTGTTGAATTTTTAAGAAAACTTAAAAAGATGGCAACCCATTTGTCCGGGGCTATCTTGTCCAGCAGGTAAAGCCCAATGGCTGGGAGTTTGATCCCAAAGAATTACCCCAAAATGTAACTGTGGAAATGGTATATTTGGGGCTGCTTTCTAGCTCTGTATCAATGTGCACTTGATTAGAAAGTGGAGCCATTTGTCAAAAAGTTCAAGGTGAACAAACAAAAGGATCTTTCCACATTCTAATGATATGACGCTCACCTGCAAATCCACTTAGGAGTGGAAGGTAATGGACAATCCTAGTCAAAATCCTTAAATGGGGAAACTAAAACTATTACGGTAGTTCATGCAAAGAAACCCACAAATATTTTGCAACTAAAAGAAGTTTCAGGTCATTTCAGACCCCAAGTGTCAAATTTTTTTTACAGCTGAGCAGCAAACCTGAATGTGAGCAGCAAGATTTACATGCAGCTGTGGCCACTGCTGCAGAGCAAATCTTCATTCCACAATTGCGCAGACAAAAGCCAATATCTCTTTTGCTAGCTGCCCCACAATCTGCCACAGCCTAATGCAAAAATAGGTCTCAACCTCTCCTATTCACTTAAATGTGAGATGTTGGGACTGGCAGGGGTCTGAAATTGCCCCTTGTTTAAACTTTATATAAGCTATGCCATTGTATAAATCTTCATAAAATACCTTTAAGTTTATCACAGCTAAAAATTCAAAAAGGTTTCTTTGTTGCATGATTTGAGCAAATATGTTTTCTGGTAAGGCTCGGTAAAGACTAGAATGCTAAGCACCTTCAGAACCCTGTATGCAAAATATGCCCCTGAAGGTATATGGAACAGTATTATATAGGACCTAGGCTAAGTCACGATGGACAGGCTTTTTCATGGCAGACTCCATTGTACTATATAGATCAGGGAAGATGCAGCTGTTTGTACTACTGACCTTCCAGATTGATGGACACACATTGGCTTTCACAGCTTGTGTTTTCATTGTCTTCAATACTAAACTCATGTCGGAGGCATCAATCACATATGACTGTTACTGCACCCTGGGTGCTTTCACATGACAGATCAGGGTAGATTTACACAAGCTTTGCAAACATTAATTCATGACTGGAATGGAAAACTGCCAAACATTTCCACTGTACTGAGGTACAGACCATTACAGAATAATGATAACTAGAAGCAATGGTACAGTGATAAAACCCAAATGACTTGAAACTTCTGAAGGTGTCCGTTTCCCAATAAGCTTTTGGTGATCATTCCTCAAAAACAAAGCAGCAGCAAAGGGATGTTATATTATCTTCTCACACTACACATAAACAGATAAAACATTAAAACTGTCTGTCTAATATTGTCCCCCTGTTCAGTGCTATCAAGGAGAAAACTACACTGAAGGTGTTCAATGGCGTCCTGCACCAAGACATTAGGCTACGTACACACGTGTAATGGTTTTCATCTTATATTCAGCTCAGGTCTGATATTGCATGAAAATATTGCCTGTGTACAGCGCTCGTCGTCACAGAACGAGTACCTGTACAGCTAGGGCTATGCACACACGTGCATTAATTGTCGTTGGAAAGGATCTTTCATGATCCTTTCCAATGACTAATGACTGCACGATGCATGAACGAGTGTTGTACATACAGCACCGTTCTGCTCTATGGGGAGGGGAGGGGGAAGAACGATGGAGCAGCAACGCGCTGCGCTCTTTCCCCCTTCACTTTCATGATGATCGTTTGTCGCCCATCATCTGTGGATCTGCCAGGATGGTCGTTAGGTCGCTGGACAATAACGCAAGTATACACACGCAAGATTTTCCTCTATCAGCCCTGAGCTGATTAACGAGAACCATTGCACATGTGTACCTAGCCTAAGGCTTCCCAAACTATCCAGTGAGCTGGAATCCTTGCTGCAAACACAGACATACCAGACTAACAGTGCAACCACCTGACATTTGTCTGTAGACTGGACAGCTAGGCAATCATACACACAGATATATGTCACCACACTATCAGAAATGTTTAGGCCCTATACTAGGTACATTTCCTGGACCTTCATCCCCCATGTGTAGAAGTTCCAGCATTGCAAAGGTCAAGCTCCTATGATCGGGCCCAGCACAGAAGAAGCCCTTGTTCCCCTTAATAGTGGCCTTGCCCAAACTCTCTGAAATAGTCTTCCTCGTCCTATTCGGCTTTCCTCCTACTTTCTGCTAATTTAAAAGAGCACTCAAAACCCAACTATTCAAACTTGCCTACCCATCTTCTTCTGTCTCAACTACTTCCCACCATTCATTATCCCCCCCTCATTTTGTGTGTTACTTCCCCCACCTGTAAGCTCTTCTGAGCAGGGTCCTCTCCTCATACTGTGTCACTGTCTGTATCTGTCTGTCATGCAACCCCCTGTGTTGGAACTATATGAATACTGTTTAATAATATTATTATTAATGATAATATTAATAATATTAATAATAACTGGTAGTTTATCTCCTTGCTGATCACCCTTTGTCCTGATATATTTTTATCTATGGTAGGTATATCTGTAAGTAATTTTTGCAGGATGCACCTACTTCAGCTTGGCCATGCCTCAAATTTTGCCAATACTCTATAATAAAATCCCAGGCATAGCTCACTTTAAAAGTTCCCCAGGTTTGCAGGTGGTGAAAAGAAAATGAATGGATGAAAGTTGTATGAATTGTATGTCCCTTTAACACATAGTTCTGATTAGCCTGATGGAGAATGAAGAAATACATTGTAGTTTGTATGGCAAACCTAAATGTTATATATTATTCTCTTTTAGCAGATACAATGCTTTTATTCACATACTACAGCTAGGGCAGTGTGGTGGCTCAGAGGTTAGTGCTTTGGCCAGGTTTGAATCTGGGCCAGAACACTATCTCCATGGAGTTTGTAGGTTCTCCCTGTGTTTGTGTGGGTTTTTTCCTACATTCCAAAAAACATGCAGTTAGGTTAATTGGCTTCCCCCATAATTGACCTTAGACTGTATTAAAGACATAAGACTATGGTGGGGACATTAGATTGTAAGCCCCTTAGAGGAACAACTAGTGATAGGACTATGGACTTTGTACAATGCTGTGTAATATGTTGATCCTATATTATTATTAACAAAAAGGGTTTATATAGCCCCAACATATTAGGCAGCGCTGTACAATAAATAGGGGTTGCAAATGACAGAGCTTTACAGACAGTGACACAGGAGGAGAGGACCCTGCCCTGAAGAGCTTACAATCTAATACTGTTTAATAATAATAGTGCAAGAATGAATAAAAGAGAAAATGCTCTGAATACAGTGACACAGGAGGAGAGGACCCTGCCCCGAAGAGTTTACAATCTAATACTGTGTAATAATAATAGTGCAAGAAGGAGTAAAAGAGAAAATGCTCTGAACCCTATCAGTATCAGCACATGGGAGTGCATATTCTGGGAAGAGCTGCGCAACACAAGTCATGTGACTTTTGATCTAGGCCTTTAGTTGAAGACATTTTCTCTGCGCCTATCTCAATATTATATATGGAAAGAGTCTTCGGTAAAATGGCCGCTTTTGGAGACACAATCATTAGAGCAGGTTTCATAGGAGGTTACATCACTTGCTTTTTTTTAATGATTGGTTAAGAGGTTGCCATAGGAATATAATGACGCTTCGTAACTCACTGCCTGTGGTTACCCTGGGTACGCGCCTGCGCACTGCGCTTCTGAAGGGGCTTGTTGAAGAATGAAGGTAAGGAGGCCGGGGAGGTTGGGGTACACGGTGCCCGTACCTTGGGTTCGTGTCTGTAGATGCCAGGCACAGACATAATATTACGGAGCAGGGTTATCTAGGCCATATACATGAGGCTCCCTTCTACAGGTTGTCACTGCACCGTGTTTACATGGCAGCTTATTGCCAAAAGCCCAAAAGTGGTAACCCCAGGTGGAATTTTCAGGGAGGTTAAAACTCCTACCTTGTTCCCATGTTCCAGCGGCGTCCTCCTGCGCTGCCTGCGGTGTCCTCTTTCCCTTCTGATGCTGGCCAGGCATCTTTGCAAGCTGGTGATGCCCAAAGGGCATCTGTGTCCCCGGCGTGTGAACGTTAAAGCCTTTACGCAGAATTAAATATTACAAATATAAAAAGCTATGACCGTCAGGTCTTTTATTCCAGACAGGTGATGTGCCATAAAATAACCTTACCTGCCAGATCACAGTTTTTTATCTACTCTCCCCTTTCCTTGCTTTGTGATGGGTGCCTCCACATCAGGTCCACCTCCTGTTGTCAGATCTTTGATCATCTTGATTGGACAAGTGGGGATAACCTAACCCCTGCATGCACCCATCTTACCGCAGCATCCTACTGTGAGCTGTGCAAAGGCAGGTAAGTGTGTTTTATTGCAGGAGGTACATCATCTGTCATTTCTGCATTACAAATCCTGCATGCTTCCAAACTTTCATTGTAGAACTATTGTTATAGAATTCTTTATTTCCAATTTGGAATGGTAGTGCTGGCTGTCACTTTAAACAAGCTGCAGCACCTTTCAACAAATGTCAGTAAGTAATAACAATTTCTGAATCCACAAGCAGCTTATTTAAAGTAACGGTCAGCACTTCAAAGAAAACTGTGTTTCATATCCCCATAATGGAGTTGAATCTTATTTTAAAAGCTCCAACAATACTTTTTGAAAGCTGTATCAATGCCCTGTAGAAGCTTGCTGTACACAGTTCTCACACAAGCTGAAGTCAAGGTGATCTAATCCGTCACTATGGAGAGATTTCCTCATTTGTGTCTCCTGGACAGAAAGTGAAGGGAAATCTTTCCAGTGGTTTACGGACAGCTGGCAGGGTTTTACCATTGCATACCTACTGACCTAAAAAGAGAAAAAAATAAAGTTTGACTTTAAAGTGGACGATTTTGAACCAATGGCAATCAGGCAGGTTTTTATTGCAGAAAGGGACAATGTTTTTTCTTACTTGCCTGATCACTGCCCAGCTGTCAAATTTTGCAGAGCTGCCCAGCCAATCAGGATGGCTGAAGTTTATCTTAAGTAGGAGAAGGACAACGGGGGATAAAAGAGTATTTAGGGTTTAGTTCTACTTTAAAGCCAACCTTTTAATAAAATTCAAGGCCTGTTTACAACATTCAGCGCTCCTGTAAAAATAACTTGTTGAAAGTATATACAAAAGTAACCCATAAAGTACAAAGTGAGAATTCTGCTTACCATATTTCTCTCTGCAAGCTATGGGATTGAGGTAGAGGCATTGTACTCTTCCTGGACAACACAGATCTTCTAGAATACAATGATTATGAGAAGTACAGAGCAGCCAAAATCTCAAAAGAAGACGCTTTCCTTAGGCATCTCTCTGGAAAGACGGTGACATTACACGCAGCAATGGGGTAAGGTAAGTATAAACTTTTTTATATTTACAGGTACTTTATGAAAATACTTTAATTCGGTGGAATGTGCAATTACATCCTCTGCATCTATGCTGTCCAGCCACCAAAATGCTCCATGTAACTAATGGGATTATGTTCACAGAGATATACATGCTTATGTATCGGTCCAATTTATTGCTAGAGATCAGAGCAAACAGAAAGGTAGAATAGCTAAGAGAAGCTGCTATTGATTTTTATGTAAAAAAAAATAAGAATAAATAGCTGCTTTCAATGACTAAACATGACGTGGAAGAGACAGCAGTAAAATTTCTTGCTGTCACTTTAATATTGACAATATTTTTTAATGTGTTTCGAGGGTTACAATTTTGTTACTATGATATGGAACTTTCAGTCCTGTACTTTTAATTTGCTACCTTGATCTGTACAGATGTTGTAATGGTGTTCAAAACTTTCTGTATTTGTGTTTTTCAGCGCGTGTTTTCCTTGACTGAAAAGGGTTTGCTTGGACATCCCATTCACTATGTGTGGCAGAAGACATTAGGAAATTACATTGTGGTTACAGGGTAAGCAGATAAATATTATATAACTGTGTAAGATTAATAAAACATATAATTTAATAAGGGTAGTGAACCAGAACAACCCATTTAATGCTGGCTTTTACTATTTTGGATATTTATGTAAAATTTTCACAAATAACACTTAAGAACAGTTTAATACCATGAACCTTTTTATTATTATAATAATTGTAATAATATAACAAAAGCATTTATTAAAAACACTTAAAAGAGAAAACTTTGTCTTTGTGATTATTTTCCTCTTCCCAAAGACGCATTTCGTGAATAATCCAGTCGACTTCTTCAGAATGAAAATTAATAGCTACAAACATATATATATATATATATATATATAGAAAACCCAATAATGAAAAGATATTCATCTGTGACTGAAGATTCTGCTGGGTGAATTCAGTTTAAGAAATCAGATTGCTTACGTCCTGAGCAGATATAATAAAGCCAGTGGATGATTGTATCTACCCATAACTAAAACATGTACACAGTGTAATAAGGAACTAAAAATATTAATACATTGCAGTCTCTGTACATTTCATCCTCTATCTCCAGTGCGGATCATACAGTGAAAATCTATGATCGACATGGCCAGAAGAAAGATGAAATTAACTTACCTGGGTAAGCTGATCCTCATATTTACATTTTTTTGTGTTTTCTATTTATCTATCTGTAGTTTTAATCATCTTGAAATATGTTATTTTATTTTTATTGTATGTTAACATTTATAATCTGATTAATAATGTAACATTTATCTTTCTTTAGCTCATGTTTGTCTGTGGACTGGGACAAGGATGGTAACACTTTGGCTGTTGTTGCTGATAAGTCTAGTTCTATATACATGTGGGATTCTAATACCTGTAAAACCAGCCAGTTAGACAGTGGCATGAGGTAAGCTGGATCTGCTTTAGGTGCTCATTTCTTTTCTTTTGTGTGTTATTCATATTTTTTTTGTAAAATATGTTTTGTCATGACAATGACTTTAATGTGGAAACATGCTGGAATTGATATGCATATATATTTAGTTCAAACAAAAATGCTTTCTAAAATGACTGCTGAAATACATCATGCAAAGCTGAGCATATGGATGACCTTTTGTAATCCTAATGCCATTTTAGGTCTTTAGCGGCAATTTACAGTGGTTTTGTATACATATTGTGTCCATTAGGATCATTGGTAAAAAAGGAAATGTCACAATAGTACCTTATGTTGTTGTGCTAGCACTGTTTGGATACTTAAGAGAATGGGTAAACCATTTGCCATGTGTATCCCAGTGCAATGATTTTCTTCACTTCCTGTCATGTTGACACAAAAAGAAGTGAAGAAAATCATTAAATCTTAGAAGTTTGTCACTGCCACCAATGTCTCCTTAAAAGGATTCCCCCACTATCCTTGTTCCGGTAAATGGCTGTGAGCAAACGTGCAGTCACAATGACAGGGGAATAATTTATAAATATATCCCATAGGGCCTATCCATCAAAAATAGACAAAGTAGGATCTAATTTTCACTTTTAGAAACCTGATTAGCAGTTTATTAACCCTGTATGTAAGGGTTTGTGTTGATCCTTAGCAAACAGGCTTCTAAAAGTACAGAATTTTGTGACTTTGTTGTCTCTGAAATAGGAAAAAGAAACTCTTTTCACTATGGAGTATTGGATTGCAACTTTGAAATGTAATGATAAGCAGCAGATACAAAAAGGTGTTTGAAATAAATATTCCATATCTTCATTGTAATTTATGACATTCTCCAGTTTTAAAGTGAAAAATAAAATGGACTGAATTTATTTGCCATTTTTGGAGAAATTATGATAAATGTGGTAATAAGCCGATATTTTATGAAAATTCTGTTTTATATTGATATAAATTGAGAACTGCTGAATGTGTTACACTCCTAGCTTGTAAGCTCTTGGGGGCAGGGTCCTCTCCTCCTCCTGTGTCACTGTCTGTATTCATCTGTCATTTGCAACCTCCCTATTTAATGTACAGTGCTGCGTAATATGTTGGCGCTATACAAATCCTGTTAATAATAATAATAATAATAAAATGTGTTAAAAAAAACTAGCACTACGGTACTTATCACCAAAATAGTGTTGATCGGTCCTAATGAATATTTCACAAAGTTGATAGTCAGTATAACGTTGTTTCTTTCACTTTAGAGATCAGATGTCCTACCTTCTGTGGTCCAAGACTGGCTCATTGCTAGCTGTAGGGACATCCAAAGGGAATTTACTCATTTATAATCTGCAGACATCTCGGAAGGTGCCTGTGCTCGGTAAGATTTCTGAAGACTTTATGGTAGATGTACCTTGCCTTAGTCTCTTTATATTGTGACAGGAGGATTACATACTAAATGTCATCATAGAGGAAATATAATGTTTTATGTTGCTGCCAGCTTTGAAGGAACAAATGACCTATGGATTGTCTGAGTACTTTCAAACTCATGCTAGACAACTCCTAAAGGGAATGTTTACTGGTCAGGTTGGATCTGACAATGGATGGTTGTTATCCAAAAAGTAGTATTTTACCTGTCCACTCTTCACACAAACTTGTATGCTTATATGATATTGGCATTTACATCTGTGTTGCATCAATATAAGGCTCAAATTGTGATCATTTTACTGTAGCATAGGGTATTCAGCCAATGGAAGAAAACAATTATTTTAAATGATTACAAAATTTGTGTATTAAAGAAAGCAAGCCTTAGAAGAAGTGGATGTTCCCCCCCCACAATAGGTGTGGCGACATCTGCCCACCCACTGTCATTGGAACCTGCTGTTTTTTTTACACGTGACTCACCTACAAGCATAACACACTCGTTCAATACTTCCCTCCCTCATCTCTTTTAGAAGAGGGAAGGATAAACTATGTTGTGCATAAGTGTTGGAAACATTTACTATCACACCCTAGAGCTAGGATAGTTCTAACTGATCCTCTTCCAAACCGAATATTGGATGCTAATCATCATTGGATGCTAGGTGGGATTGGGTTTTTTATTACTGGGGAACGAATGTGAATGTTTACTTCAAGATCATATTTTGTGATACATGATGGTAATATGATGTGACTGGACATAAATGTTATACAAAACAAATGGTTTTGGCAAAACTGGCCCATAGTTGCCAATAATCTGACTTTATGACTTGCCTCTCTACAGGTAAACACACCAGACGCATCACCTGTGGGTGCTGGAGCTCCCAGAATTTGCTTGCACTGGGTGGAGAAGATAAAATGATTACCATCAGCAATCAAGAAGGAGACACAATTAGACAAGTATGACACATGTTCAACATTCAGACTCATTCAGGTTTACATATAATAAATGTGTAGAATGTGTTGCCTATAACAACAAATCATATTTCAGCCAGCATCACGGGAGTCCCAGGACACTCCACCATGTAAATACTGTCCAGCTTCTACAGTTCACCATTCTGGTGCATCATTTTCTCCACCCCCCAACACCTCAGTATCTTTTGTTAAGACCACCCATCATAATGATAGGCCAGTAGAGAAGCAAGAGAGGTGGAATGGGGTGGTCAACATTTAACCATTTCAGGGGGTGGGATTTTTCTCAGATCATTGTGTTAATGCAGGGCTAATTTTCCACACTCTTCATAACCAAAGGCAGCTGTGAGGAAGGGGATCAAACAGCAACCAGGCAAGCTGTATTTATCATCTCTTGTAATTGCCCCCCTTTAAGGACCATTTGCTAAAGTCAACAAAAAGAACCTGGTGTGTAAATAAGTGATCTTTCTGGTTTACAGACCTCAGTGAGAATGGAGCCAAGCGACATCCAGTTCTCCGTTATGAAGACAGATGAGCGTTCATCACAAGGAGAGAGCACAGTAAGATTTAAAGAGACAGCATTAAAAACATATTGTTGTAAATATATATCATATTGTATTTTTTTATGTGTATGATATAATTTTACTTGAATTTCTGAATACTACATGTTACACAGGGACTATTTTTTACTTTACTGAATACGAAATGGCAAAGAGTTTGTAAATGCTGTCCATCTTAGCTATGATGTTGGACATTCCAAACCATGAGCATTGATTTGAAGTTGCTTCACTATTTATTGGGGCGGATTCATTAAAGCTATTCAAGGCTTGAGAGGATACACTTTCATCAGTAAAGCTGGGTGATCCAGGAAAATCTGGAATGGATTTCTTAAAAGTAATTTCCCATTTGTTAGCAAATGTTTTCAATCCTGGACCAGATCCATTCCAGCTTTGCTCATCACCCAGCTTCACTGATAAAAGTGTATCCTCTTCAGCCTTGAAGAGCTTTAATTACATCAGTCCTAATGTTGGATGAGATAATAAGCCTTGCCTTCTCACTCCAACATCAGCAATCAGCTTTCTAGTTCATAACAAAGATATTTATTAGGATTGATGACAGGGCTCTGTGTTAATCGAAGCACAGCAATGCTGGAACAGAGAAGAGTTCTGCCCAATCTATTGCCAAAAGGATAAAAGCACACTTTTCTTTTTACCTAAATACTTATTTCCTGTCTGTTCTCAGGTAAGCGTTGTTGTTGGAAAGAAAACCCTCTTCCTGTTCAATCTGAATGACCCAGACAATCCTATAGAACTGGCCTTTCAGCAACGCTATGGAGCCATTGTGTCCCACAAATGGTAAAAAACACATGAATGGGTTTACATCTCTCCATTGGAATACTACTGATCAAACATGGCCTGTGTTCCCTTGCATTGGGATCAGTACAAATCTTTAACTGTGACCACAGCTTGGGGTTGGGATAAAATCACACGAATAATGGATGAATCTTATCAATAAAAATAATATTTTTACTTATGTGTTAATCGGAACAACTGTTGTTCCTCTTTGTCCTTAATTTTCTGTCTCCATTCCAAAGTTACATTTAAAATGTAAAAAAAACAAATGCCCTAAGTAACAAAAAAACTTTGCCCGCATTTTTTAATATACCAAGAAGTAATAATTATGTATAATATCTCAAGTGACTTTTTTAAATTTAGTGAACAGTAGCACGGAAAGATTAAAATATGGAATTATAGCAGAACTGAAGTCAAAAGAACACAATATCTTTCAAGTACTTTGCTAAAGCTTACCTAATCATTGAGATACATTTTTTCAATTCAGCTATTTTTTTACCTTTGGTGTAGAAATAGAAATGTTATTACTGCACTGAGCTCTGGTTAATGAGCCCAGTCCATTATACTTGTCTAACTTCAT
>NC_092860.1:127087175-127094811 GCF_032062135.1 Pyxicephalus adspersus | reverse complement strand
AGAAGCAAATATAGGAGGAATAAGGTAGAATCTGGTCTGTGTAAATTTAAGATGTTATTATAGACATGACCTGTCCAATGTTGATCATTAGGAAATCCCAAGTTTTAATGAGTTAATACCTTTGCCATAAATATAGTAAGAGTTTTTATAGATATAAGCTGTTTTAATGAAATAATAAATAAAAGGTGGGTGTATTTCTTCTATTTGGCCAGGTATGGTGACGGCTACATCATGATTGGCTTTTCTCTTGGCTTTTTTGTGGTGATTTCCACACACATGAGTGAGATTGGTCAAGAGCTGTTCCAGGCAAGCAATCATAAGGACAATCTAACCAGTATTGCCATTTCACAGTCATTGAACAAAGCAGCATCATGTGGTGACAACAAGTGAGTGACTTTCTCAATGATTTTTCCAAACCAACCATTTTTTTTACAGATATCATCTGACAACACATCCATGGATACATTTCTTTTTATTATGTGTACATGTGTGATCTAATGTACTGTAATATCAGGGCTTCTCATCAACTCATTGGTATTACTCTTTGATATTTTGTCACAATTTGTTCACTTTACAGGAGTTGCTATAATGCCAGTTTGCGTCTGTGTACACTAAGCTCTGGTACTTGATGCTCTTATATTCCATTTACCCCTGTGCGCCAGAGTTTGCCATGCAGCACAATATTAATTTTATATATTGGCTTCATTTGGCACACACATAAATAATCAGCTGAGTACAATCATTTTTCAAAACCCTAACAAAATAGACTCTTTATATTATTACTGACTGTTACCATTTCTGTTTCTATTTTGTCCCTATGACAATTTTACTTTTTTTTTAGTATTAAAATCCATGACTTGAGTGAGCTAAAAGAAATGTATGCAATCATCACCCTGGATGATGAAACTAAAGGTAACCAAACTGCTTATTTTAAGGGTATTTACTCTTCAACATACATAAGCAAAATAACTTCTTTAGTTTGTCTTGGATGGGGTGAGAGAGGGTAGGTACTCGTCATGTGTTTACTGCTACGTGTGTAGGTTTTGCCTGAGGACCAGAAAAGGAAAACAGCATAATATTGTCAGGAGGGCACAGGCCTCAAAGGAAAACACATTTTAGAAGGAAATTTGTGAAGAAAATTGTAAAATTGTAAAGGCTTATGTAAAATTTTGTATAGGCTGCATCAGGCTTTCTTTCTGATTTTAAGTGTAGAACAGGGGGAGAAGCCGAAAGCTGAGAGAATTAGGAGGGGATTAAGGATGAGCCTAGGACTGGCTAAAAAAATATATGTTAAAAAAAAATTTAAATTTCTTTATGGTAGACTGGGGAATTTTAGGAACCAAATTTTCATTGCTGGTAAAAACTAAATAAAGACTCTAGCACTCGGCACTATATAGTACAGTTTTGGTTGGAGTTGGATACAAAATATGTAGAAGAATCAATACCAACTTTATATTGACTACCATTTCTCGTTTGCTAAAGGTTTAGATAGACTTTCCTGGACAGATGATGGACAATTGTTGGCGGTATCCACCCAGCGAGGGTCACTCAGCGTCTTCCTAACCAAACTTCCTATTTTGGGAGATACAAGTGGCACCAAGATTGCTTACCTTACGTCCCTGCTGGAAGTCACTGTGTGCAATCAGGTAGAAGGGGTAAGAATAAATTGTTTTATCTTTTTTTTTTTTTTTTACATTGCTAAGTGCTAAGTTGTAGAAACTCTTGATTCATCCTGATAGTTCTGCAGGTCCTCATATGCCAATGCATAGGGCAGTAATAAGTCCACAAAGGTTTTTACATGTTTATTTAAATATTGTACAATGTGGTGATAGATAGTTATTGAAATATGGTAAACTAGCGCATAAATATGGTTTTGCACTGTTTTTTTTTTGTCTCTCATTTATATCAGAGTTTTTAAGCCTTATGGCCTTGGGAAGAAGTTCAGTACTGCCCAATCTGCCATTATATAGCCAGCATTTATTGCCCATATTAGAGCTAGCAGCCTAAACACGTCTGATAAAAATTATGATTCTTTTGGTTCTTCTTAGACACTCTCTCTGTTAAATTATGGCAACAATTCAATGCAATAAGCAAATAGCAGAATAAATGTTCTGTTTTTTTTTTTTTTTATAGAAAAAAGGAAGTTATTGTTTTTCATGCACAATAAATAGAAGACCTCTTAAATCAATCACTAACACTTGATTCAAATTTATTGTTTGTTAGGAGCTTCCGATCACAGTTTCTGTTGAGGTGGAGCCTAACTTTGTGGCTGTTGGTCCCTACCATGTTGCTGTAGGAATGAACAATCGGGCCTGGTTCTATGCTCTGACTGAGAATGGTACGAGTCTGTCTCACTGATTACATAATGTTACTTCTTATTGATGTTTATTAAATCATACACTTCATACAGTCTTCACATAATGCAGATATATAATCACACATACCAAAGTATATAGTTATGTATTCATTAAAATAAATGTTTTTAAAATAAATGAGTCAAGCACCTGAATTTGGCTTGATATCAGCCTTGTGTTACCACATTCACAGAGGGAATCAGACTTAGAGTGGTGGGGTCATCACTACAAGCTCAGTGGCTAGCACTCTTACCTTGCATCACTGAAGTCCCAGGTTTGCATCTTGGCCAAGTCACTGTCTTGCTATTATTTTTGTCCCCATTATTAAAGTGTAATAATTTTTTCATCTGTATACCGTTATGGTGTATTAGTTATATTACCTTTTGAAATTACTTTTGTCCTTTTTAAATATATCTCAAAGCAATGACTTCATGTTGTGCAGGTGTTGAGAAGATGAAGGACATGGAGTACCTGGGGACTGTTGCAAGCATGAGCCTAAATTCCGATTATGCTGCTGCTTTGTTTGAGGGCAAAGTGCAGCTTCATATGGTGAGAATATCATCTAGGTATAAAGAACTGTCAATGTAATCCTAGGAGTGTACCCTAGGCTGTAAATAGATACCTTATCTTAAAGAAACCTGAAACTTTTTTTTATTCTATGACTACCATTTTCCTCAATTCCTGGTATTAGATGAGCATGATATAAAATAAAAACACCCCTGCATGTGCTGCTTCTCTTGCTTATTCTTTCTGTAGGGTTATGCTCAACGCCCAGCCCAACCCCCCTGCCTTTTTTCATGCACTTCTGGTGCTGTCCCTATGTGACTACAAAGTATTGGGGGATAATCTGTGTGGTTCATATAGCATATAAAACATTGCTGTATGCCTATAAAAAAAAAGTTGATTGCTACTTTCACCCTAATTATTCTTCAGTTCAAAATGAATGTTAAAAATGGATTATCCCCAGTGTTTAATTGTGAGTCAATACATAAAATACATAAAATTGCCCTTTTTAACTTTGGAGATTGTGCATGAGAGTTTTAATGTTATATGATGAACGTGTTGATCATGTTTTCAGATTAAGATTATGAAATGAGTTGAGACTCTGGAATGTGCACTCCTGAAAGATTGAAAACAAATGTAATTGCTAATGCTTGCTGTGGCATGTACACAGGGATTCCAAGTAAAGTCTACTAGCTGATTTTATTTCCTTGTGTAATAAGAATCTCTCACATACTGCTTTGAATATAAAAGCAAAATATATTTTTGATAAATTGTGGTTTCTGAATCTTCAGATTGAAGGTGAATCTCTAGAAGCTCAGGAAGAGCGGGAGACACGTCTGTTCCCATCTGCTGATGAGAAGTATCGAATATTGTGCCATTCATTGACTGGAGATTTCCTTATCTATGGAACTAATGTAATTTTTTTCTTTCTTTTTTAAATACAATTTGTGTTGCTGGAAAAAAAAACTGTGTATGCTTTAAAGAAGGCATGTTTTCAGTAAATCCTAGTAATAGTCCTGCCCAAGGTTCCTGCTGTTCAATTTTATTAATATCTATTTAGCCCTCTGATGCTGCATTTGTTAAATAGACCCAATCCTTGAAGCTCAGTTCACCCATTGTGTCCCTTTTAAAGGTGAGCTCCCTATTAATCATCAATATGCTTTATTTGACAGAGAATAGCGCTAAACCATGGGGGAAGCCACTAAGACTACGTACACATGTTCAATATTTGTCATTGGAAAGGATCTTTCATGATCCTTTCCAACGACAAAAGACTGAAAGATGAATGAACGCGCGCTGTACATACAGTGCAGTCCTGCTCTATCCAGAGGAGAGGGGGGAGAATGATGGAGAGGCACCCCACTGTGCTCTCTCCCTTTCACTTCTATTATCTTTGTTCACAGTTCGTGGATCTGCCAGGACTGATCCATGAACGAAAAACGCTGTACACACACACCAGATTCTTGTTCGATATCAGCCCTAAGGCGATAATCGGTCAGGAATCATCTGATGTGGATACATAGCCTAAGTCATTTAGACTCATAAAAGTTTTTCCTTGATAACAAAGTGATACAAGGTTTGGTATATCACACAAAAAAACATTTTTGAGCTTGTAAAGGTAGCAGTGGGAATCTTACAGTGCCTAATCTTAGACGAGAACAAATAGTTTTAGTATAAGTTTGCTTTAAATTCCCACTATATGAGATTACGTCCACCTCCCAATATAATAAATTGTGCTAAAGTAAGATTTAAAGTTCTACATTTTGCAATGAATCTAATGTGTTACTAATTTAAAGCTAATGACAGAGCCACTTTCATAGTATTTACTATTGTCCAACTTTTTTTTTTTTAAATAGACGGGGCTTCTGAAGTACTTTTACCTTGAAGACTGGCAATATGTCAATGAATACCGGCACCCGGTCAGCATACGAAAGATCTTTCCTGACACATCTGGAACAAGATTAGTTTTAATTGATGAGAAGACTGAAGGATTTGTATGTTGCCCAGTAAGTTACAATGTTTATTTCAGTGACAATTATGAAATACACCTAAGGTTGTACTCAAACATGTTTTGACTTTTGACTATGTTTACTGCACTTTACAGTCTAATAGAGATGTGCAGGTATAACATAAAGCTGAAAGCCGGGCATTTTCTGGTATTTATGGTGGGCCCCACAAAAAAAAAACGTTTAATGTTTTTTCATGAATCTATTGATTCAATTGCATTATTACATATGTTAAAGTAATATTACACAGAGGTTTACAAAGTCCATAGTCATGTCACTAGCTGTCAGTTAAAGGGGCTCACAAACTAATGTCCCTACCACAGTCATTTGTCATTAACGCAGTCTAAGGTCAGTTTTGGGGGGAAGCCAGTTAACCTAACTGCATGTTTTTGCATTGTGTGAACCCACCCAAATACTGGGTGAACATGCAGATAGTGTCCTGGCCAAGATTTGAACCTGGGATCTAGCACTGCAGATGCCAGAGTGCTAACCTCTGAGCCAACATGCTGCCCCATTTTTGTTATCTTTTTGCAGTTCAACTTTTAAGAGCACTACAAAGTTTTCAGATTTATTTCAGAATTATCTGTCATTATAATGGAAGGTGTATTTGAACGAGGTGAAGTGAGCAGTTAGGTTTTCTTCCCTAAATGGTTCTGATGGTTCTCTTAGTTCTGAAGGGAAGTGTTCTCCTAGACCTATTATCTAGAATAAAAATATAAATAATAATTGGTAGCACTACTGCTTTTGTATCTACACGCTTGTTTTTCTAGATTAAGATCATATGGTAATTCCAGTAGGAAAACATATCCAATTACATTAGAATATATGATGAAGTAAATTGATGTGAGTGATGATCAGTTTGGGATCGTTTTTAGTGCTGCTTCAATTGCAGGTTGTTTGAAATCACACATTGACTTTCTCTATGTTTCATTTTTTAGCAAAATGATAATTTGTATGAAATTCCAAACCTTTCCCCAACCATCAAAGGCATACTTTGGGAAAACTGGCCGATGGATAAAGGTGTCTTCTGTGCCTTTGATGATGACAAAGTGTTTACATATGTCTTTCACAAGGACACCATACAAGGTACATACTCAGCTATCCTTTTTCTCATTAAGGTACTGTTTACCGGGTCTGATCAACTAAAACTGGAGAAAACAAAGGGTTCTATTTCTGGTGGGAATCTCCCAGGTCCACGTGTTTCAATGGCAATAATTGATTCCGACCAGGGAATGTATAAGAGAATGTCAGATTCCCTGTTCCCAAAATGTGCTCAAAACTCTAGATAAAAAAAGTTCCAAATAGTTACAGGCTTCATCTTTTTATTAAACAAAAAGAACCATGATTGGTCCACAGTAAAAGTGCTGCACTTTTGTTCTTATGTTCTAAATCTAGTATTCATCAATTAGCTGCAATATCCTCATTAATATTGATATTTAGTCTGCAAAATGAATTACGTTAAACTCTTTTAATACAAGAATTGTTTTGCTAATGTGTATGATCTTCAATGATTATTTTTTTGATCAATATTAAAAAAGCCTCTCTACATATGTGTTTGTGTTGATTCCCCCTGGCTTCATTTGTTTATAAGTCACTGACCCCAAACAAATATGCAGCAACTCAAGACAAAACTCCAGATCTGTATACTTGCTAGGTTAGGGACTAATAAAGGCACTAGATCAGGATGACTGGCAGGTAGCTATCATGTTTAGTCATAAATGCAAACCTATAAATTTACCTGACTGAATTTTATTTCTCATTCCTCAGGACACCTTCCAATTCTAATTTTTGTACATAAACCCTAATGCATGTACACAAACTAGAATTCAAATTCATTGTCTAGCATTTGAAGCTACTAGCAGAAAGGGTGGTGGTCACATTCTGTAGTGGGCAGCTTCTGAGATGCACAACATTTGCAGTGTATTTACAGTAGTTGTGGGTAAAAAAAAATGTTTTCTTTTTTTTTTCAGGCTCCAAGGTTATCCTGGCAGGAGGGACAAAGCTTCCTTATGGTCATAAACCGGTTCTCTTACACAATGGGGAGCTGACCTGCCAGACACAGAGTGGGATGTTAAATAATATATATTTAGGTACGCACAGTTTCCAGAACAAAATAAAAGATGCAGAGCCCAAAGAGCTGAAAAAGATGCTTACTCAGACTTTAATGTTAAGAAGGTAAGACACCAGCATGTCATCTTGTATCCTTCATTTATAATGGCATATATATTGGCTGTAATGTTTATTGCATTGAGATGGGGGCAATGTATATATAAAGGGATTGTGTTAGTAACATAATAATAAAAGTAGGAAATGAGGAGCATATGAAGGTATCTGCCAGTCGTTGTATACATACCGAGGTGTAGTTGTATTCACTTCTAGTCAGCAGAGAGATTTTTATTAGGTTGTAAAACAAAGGCTTGCAACCACTGGAAGGACCCATCACAGCGTTTAGATGCTTATCATCAGGCTGATAGCCACAAATGTTAAAAATATATATGTAAATATATTGTTCTGTTACACAACTTAAACATGGAAATATACCAAAATTTTCCTGGGACTTAGTTTAGAATCTTAAAACTTTTTATAAATCAGTTGGCATCAATATAAAATTCCCAGACTTTTATAGTGACTTGAATGTAAATGTAATACATATATTCTTCATTGTCCTGTTAATTTTTACTGCTCTCTGGCTAGGTTTTTAGATTCTTGGGATCTCTGCATTGCACTGAATGCAGAGGAGAGCTGGAACGAGCTTGCCCGTGCCTGTCTGCA
>NC_092860.1:127023201-127087010 GCF_032062135.1 Pyxicephalus adspersus | reverse complement strand
TAAAGGTATATTATAAATGTGGGCATGGTGATGTCACTTGAACAGATAAAGGTATATTATAAATGTGGGCATGGTGATGTCACTTGAACAGATAATGTTAATTTATAATGTGTTTATGGTAATGCCACTAGAACATATAGGTATATTATATAAATGTCACCACAGTGAAAAAATCTGTTAGAAGAAAAATACAAAGTCAGTCACTGAAGTGCAAGGAATGGAATTCTTCTTATTATAATGTGATGTGTTTTCTTTATAGGGAATAGAGGATCACACTCTCTTGGCTGGCCATCTTGCCATGTTTACTAATGACTTCAACTTGGCACAAGACCTGTATCTAGCTTCTAGCAGCCCTATTTGTGCACTTGAAGTAAGTTTACTACTAAACATGTCTTAAAGAGATTGTTTCTAAACCTGAGACTACCCCAAGTTTAATGTGCTGGCACAAACAGGTGCTCATATCTGCAACAGCCTTGGAAAGCTTGCAATTGTGACTCTGTGTCAGATGTTCTGTCAAGAAAACCTTCTACAATTCAAGATGGTGTCAAAGCTTGCCACTAAGTCCAGCACCCCACACTCTGATTGGTCCAATATTTGTTTTGTTTTCATTGTTTTGAGTAAGGTCTGATTTCTTGCCCTAATGTGTAAAGTTGTCTCGGAGTCTATGTGTGAGACCTGCCCTGTTTGACCTAATGTATACCACTCATTGTGTTTAAACCTTAGGTCAGACGAGACTTGCAGCACTGGGATAGTGCCCTACAACTTGCAAAACGTTTGGCTCCAGACCAGATACCCTTTATATCAAAGGAATACGCCATACAGCTAGAATTCACGTGAGTCTTACTCCTGGATCAATTTGTTTATATTAAAGAAAATAGTGTTTTGTGAGAGGTATTTTTTACTCCATAGATACAGTACAATCATTGAGTGTTGTCAGTCAGGATAGCAGGTGTGATACTGGAAGGGCCAAATGGTGTGAAAAAAAAAAGAGAATAAAAAAGAAAACTAATGCATTTACCCAAAGGAGTATTAGGCTGAATATTATTACAGTTGTGTTTTTTGTTGAATCACTTGTTTATGCACAGTACAGACAAGCATAGAAGCAAGCACTGTACATTAACCACCAGCTCAATAAGATTTATCGGCTTTCTCATTGTACGATGGTAAAGGTAATTTTGTGCATGTGTTACTCTTTAAGCTAAAAGAACATGTCCAGTTTCTTTCACAAAATATGTGATGAGTTATAATTACCATCTACTATAAGTTTGATTAATTGGTAGTCCTCAGTTCATTTTACTGGGCTGACAAACATACCAGACATTCATATAAAGTATATATTTCATTTTGCATATTTAATGTTTCCACGTTTATTGAATGTTTGTCTTTCAGAGGTGACTATGTCAATGCACTTGCGCATTATGAGAAAGGAATGACTGGTGACAGCAAGGTAGGTAAAAAGCAATAATTGCAAAAAAACTTTATGGTTTTCAGTCATTATAAGCTGTTCTAATGATACAGAAGTGGCTGCATGTAGCTGCATTACTGGCTAATTGCTATTTTGATATAGCATGATGATCAGTGAACAGGGGATTCCACTTTGCTTGACCACCAGTAAAAAAAAAATGATGGACCCTTGTGAGGAGGGTGACTTGGTTAAGCAAAAAGCTAAAAAAAAAAAATATATGACCGTGCTATGGTTAAGATTCAGTTTACTTATAAGAGGGGTCAGGAATGAACTGGTTAAATGAACCTTTAAATATTAAGAAAAAAATCTGTACATATTTACCACAAGTAAATACTACACACACACACACACACACACACACAAAATATGCATTTTCTAAAATTACATCACCATGTTTTTAAAAACAGCTAAAAGTCTTTATAAATACAATTACAGTTTCAAGAACATGATGAAACATGCCTTGCTGGAGTGGCTCGTATGTCAATTCGCATGGGTGACATCCGACGTGGAGTAAACCAGGCTCTTAAACACCCCAGCAGATTGTTGAAGAAAGACTGTGGTGCCATTCTGGAAAGTATGAAGGTATGAAATCTGTTTGACTGTGGTCAGGTCACCCAAAAGTAGCATTTTATTGATAGGTGATGGAAATTTTATCTAGTGATGTCAATAACTGACCTTCAGAGATGCTTATATGTCCCTAATATAGTCATAGTCACATATTCCTAACATAGCATAAGGCCAATTTGTGGGGGAAGGCATTAAACCTAACGTTTCCTCTCAGCTTGGAGTCTATTTTGCAAAAACAGGGTAGTTCATACTTCTTTTGCATCCTCTGTAATGTAAAATAAGAAAATAAATATATAGTAACAGAGGGTATACACCACTTATATAACTGGTAGATTTGCAGATCTGGTAATGGAAAGACCTAGAACTTAACCATCAAAGATATGTAAAAAAGAGGTAAATGATGTAATTTTTCAGCATCTACCAAAATCCCAAATACTGGTTTTGGTGGTCTGATGATCTTATCTGTGATGTTACAATCCTATACAATCTTATATGTGATGATACAACTTACGTTGTTCCCTTTCATTTTAAATTTAGCAATTTTCAGAAGCAGCCCAGCTGTATGAAAAGGGCCAGTACTATGACAAAGCGGCTTCTGTGTACATCCGCTGTAAAAACTGGTAAGACATGTGCCCAATACATCTAATAATTTGATATGACTTGTATTTTATGGTGCCTCTAATCCTAAAACTGCACACATTTGTACTCCCCAGCATATCATATCTGTCCAGAGAGAAGCAGATATCTCTCTCTGAAAATGGTGGATGGGGGCTGTGCACTCATCCTTGGGTACCCTGCTGGATGGATATGTACAACACGTTTATAATAGTACAACAAGTTGAATAATTCCCTGTATGATTGGATACTTGGAGTATGCAGTATTAGCCCCTTAAACCAAGAATTACATTAACTTCAAACATTATTCAAAATCAGCAACATTTGTTTACTTTTTTACTGCCTAGAGCTAGAAAAGCTGAGCTCCTAGGATCGCTCAGCATGGTGTAATGGTAATTGGCCTCATCCATAGTTATTTTGAGTGTTCTGTTTGGGTAATATGTGCACATCCATAATAGATCGACAATGCTACATAGTTCTGTGTAGTATTAGAAGTTGCTTTTTAGATCTCCATTGACCTTCAGCAGTTCTTGTTGGACAAACGGGACACAAGGGACATTTTAAAATGTTGACCATTATGTCTGCAATATTTAAGCTTTCCACATGATTGTCCTTAGCTGGCTTTATGAAATTGTTAAATATTATCACAAATATGTCTTTGTGATTTACTTGGAAGGGTGCCATTGATATTTTTTTTTGTTCCAGGGCAAAAGTTGGAGAGCTTCTACCTAATGTCACTTCTCCCAAGATCCATTTACAATATGCAAAAGCCAAGGAAGCGGATGGGAAGTAAGTTTGTTTTTGGGTGTTTAACACTTGTAATGATTTATTAGTGCCTTCCCAAAACAACACATAGAATAATTTACAATGGGTTTTATGTTTGTGGTATTAATCTTTTGTACAATAGACACACTTCAAAGAAATTATGAGTATCTTCCATGTATGTTGCATATGTTATTGTGGGATCAGTCTGTTAATCCTAGCCACTTATTCCATCTAATATGTTTAATCTGCAATAGACTTCATCTTTGCTATTTTGCAATCAGATAGTGAAAATTCTGCCAGGGATCTCCAACCATTGGAACCCATGAGAAAAAAATTGGCAGCATTTTTTGCCTTGCAAAACTAGTACATCGTTTTAGGGCATAAAGTTTTAAAGATCTTTTAAATAAAGCCTGGTGTCCTCGGCTCTTCTTTTTCTCGCTACAGGTACAAAGAGGCGGCTTTGGCTTATGAGAATGCCAAGGACTGGGATAATGTCATCCGGATCTACCTGGACCACCTAAACAATCCCGAAAAAGCTGTTACCATTGTGAAAGAGACACAGTCATTGGAAGGAGCCAAGATGGTAGCCAGGTAACATTTTTAAAAGCATTGATTTCTGCGTGGTGTTTATAATTAGGTTGATTAGTTAGAAATAAACCTGGAAGTAAAATCACTCTGTTTAATGGCTGCAGTTGCCAAAATTTAAGTATTATTAGAAATGGACTTGTATGGAAAGAAGTTCAGTAATATTGGTAAACTGATTGTTATGATTAAAATGCTTTTGTTTTTAGATTCTTTCTACGTCTTGGAGATTATGGATCAGCAATCCAGTTTCTTGTTCTGTCTAAATGCAACAATGAAGCTTTCCAGCTTGCTCAGCAGCACAACCAGATGGAAATCTATGCTGATGTTATAGGTACTGATACTGACATATGCAAAATTCTGAAAGGCTTCTTTACTCCCTTACTTTACTTACAATACAAAATAATACCAAGTAAAGGGGTTACACATAGTTCAGAAACCCATTGCAGCTAATCAGGTTTGTTTTCTAAAGCCAGACTTGCTGAAAGAATAAATAGTTGCTGTAAATAGCTGTCATTTGTAAATTGGTTATTGAAGTCCTAAGTGAATTACTTTATATTTGAAGTAGTATGTGGAAATAATACCCTAAAGGTACACTTAAACCACAACTAAAAATGAAAGCATTTATCATATGCCTGGGAGCATAACCTATCTGAAAAATACAATAGTATTTTACCCTGTTGTTGTTGTACACTAGTCTACATTACCCCCTATTATCTGTATTTTGCTGATCCTGGAACAGGCCAGCCAGGAACACTGCAACACCCATTGTTACTTCTTATAAAGTAAATCTGGTGTAAAAACAATGTTCTCAGAAATGTATTTCAGGAAGCCCTTAATACTGGTACTATATATGACAATCATTTACCTAAAGTATCCGTCTGTTGCAGGATCTGAGAACACGAGCAATGAAGATTATCAGAGTATCGCCTTGTACTTTGAGGGGGAAAAGAAACACTTTCAAGCTGGGAAGTTCTTCTTGCTTTGTGGGCAGTATGCAAGGGTAAGTTAATGAAACAGACTACAGATAAACAGCATTATGAGGTAAATGATCCCATATACAAATTTCTGTTCAGAATGCTCAGAAAAGGAGACCAATTTTATGTTTAATCTGCATAAACAAGCTTAAGGAGAAACTATACTTCTGCCATAATCATCCTTACCTGTGTGCAGCCATTCTGCAGCAATGACCGGTCCAGGTTTGTTGAGCTGGGACAAAAAGCCCCAGAGAGCCAGGGATTTATTTTTTTGACAAAAGAGACATGCATATCTCTACCTCCTGGCCTCAGTTTTAGAGGTGAAAGGTTTTATGGGAGGGTTTGTAAAATGTCTGAATTGTTTCAGCAAAAGAAAAATCTAGTGATTGAAAAAGCAAGTTATTGGTACTTTCAGAGGCAGTGGATTGCTTTCCCTGTGGAGCTGGCTTTATTCCTTGTGTTTAGCACCTTATGTATCCTATATGTTATGTTGCATCAAGTCCACCCACTAAATGACAGCATTAGGAAATCAATTTGACATTGACAGCAAAATATTCTCTTAATATTTTCCTATCTTTCAACTTAGTGAATATTTATTTAATGGTTTTTCTCTATTTTTATTTTAGGCACTAAAACACTTTTTAAAAAGCTCATCTGCAGATGAGAGCACGGCTATAGTAATGGCAATTGAAACGGTAAGAAAATCCAGTTGTAGTAAAAATGGATCTGTGAGTAAAAATTGATTATATGAGTCATAAGAAAGTTAGATTATCTGACAAATCTGGCTTATATAGCTCCTGACTTTTTCTTCTGTAAATTTAGCCTAAAGCCAAACTCAGACAAACTGGTAAATACCCAGCTGAAATACATATGTGTCTTTACTATCAAATGATTTGTGTTTCTTTAGATCCAGTCTAAGACTGCATACACACGTGCAATAATTGTCGTTGGAAAGGATCTTTTACAATCCTTTCCAACGCCAAAAGCCTGAAAGATGCATAAATGAGTGCTGTGTAAACAGCGCTGTTCTGTTCTATGGAGAGGGGAGGGGAGAACTACGGAGTGGCACCCCACTGCGCTCTCTCCCTTTCACTTTCATTACAATCATTCTTCATTCTTGGATCCACCAGGACAGATCCATGAATGACGAGCTTTGTACACACGCCAGATTCTCGTCCAATATCAGCCCTGAGGCAGTTATTGGACAGCCGCACAATCAGCATGGTGACCAGACTTTTCTACATTTGAACAATACTAATTGGTCAGCTCCCTGTCCCCAGCCTGTGATTAAACATTGAAGGAGCATCTCTGAGGTCATCCCTCATGTCCTTCTCCCAGCATTACTCCTTGTCAGCATATATGAACGGGGAGCACTCAATGGTCCTGCTCCCTGCTATCCCAATCTTGGTGCCGCTGTAATTTCAGTTACAGGGGGGTGAAGTCAAACAAAATCTAGGCATTTATACACATTGCATCTAAAATAGATTTAATTGTTAATGTCTGTTTTTTTTCTCTGAATAGGTTGGACAGGCTAAAAATGAACTGCTGACCAATCAGCTGATAGACTATCTGATGGGGGAAAGCGATGGCGTGCCTAAGGTACCATTTCCTTTCTATAACAAATAATCATGGACCAACATTTATTTACTGAACACAATATTTAAATTTATTAAAGGAATAACAGAAGTTTGCATTACATTTACTGGAATAACATTAATGATAGATGGTTTGTTAATATTTCAGGATGCAAAGTATTTGTTCCGTTTGTACATGGCTCTAAAACAGTATAGAGAGGCAGCGCGTACTGCGATCATTATTGCAAGGGAGGAACAGTCTTCAGGTAACTACTTTATGGTTGTTTTTTTATTTAAAGTACCATACTCCATAGTTATCACTCTGGTACTAGTAGTAAAAATAATGCTCCAATATAAATGGCTTTTATGGGGAAGCACCTCTCTTTAATGGAAGGAATATATCTGTGTCCCAATGCCAGGAATTCTTCTTTGTGTAGAAAAAAAATATAACTGGTGTCATTAAATGTGTGATAATCTTCTTGCATCTTTACAAGTCTGATGTCTCAGAATATTAAAATATAGTGCTCCACTAAGCTCATCTTTTAATTGCAACAATGGACAAAATACAATAAATATGATGCAGTCTGTCACTAGCATTAACACAGCAGACCCCTCGCCCCATTTATTTTTAAACTAACCTAAGTATCCAACAAACAAAGAAAAACCCAACTCCAGCTAACAATTTTTTAGATGGTAAACAGATTTTTGCTTTTAGAAAACCATGTGAATAAAAGCTGATGCTTTTGGTACCCTTAGCAGTGTTATATAGTTTGTCCTGAAATAACAAATAAATCATGTGAAATAGTGATTGATATTCTAAAAGTTATCATTCCCATTTCGGGTAATAATGAAATGCCCCTTAATACAGAATACAAAATGTTGTACCATAGTGGCCATCTAAAACATCCAGATGTTAATAACCTGAATTCGGCATTGTGCCTTAGCCAAGCCTCTAGCGTCTCGTTGACTTAACATTCTAGTTGAAGTGGTGTGAAGTACTACAAACATATATCAACAGAGGAGCAGCAATGTAAATGTTAGTGTTGTGTTTTTTTTTTTTTTTTACACCAACAGCTATATTTGTCAATTCAATTTAATTTAATAATAAATATACCTAAAACTCTTTGGAATTACTAAGTATTACCATTGTTCTTTTCTACATTGAAAGGTAACTACCGGCATGCACATGACATTCTCTTCAGTATGTATATGGAACTGAAAACACAAAAAATCAAGATCCCAGCAGAAATGGCTACAAATTTAATGATTCTTCATAGCTACATCCTGGTTAAGGTATTAATGTCTGACATATGATTGCAAATCAAATACTGATCCTGGTATAGAACATTGTGCTTGATTTAAAATTGTCTATGATTGCCACAACCACTATAAGGCCCTGGTCCAGCAACCATACTCGCCAGACACCAGTCCCCCAATCTAACACCGCAGTCTTCACCTATATTAAGCCCCCAATCAGCCTTGGGAGGCTGGTTGCGTCTCCCAGCACTCGGTTGCCCCAGGACATAGTGTGCAAGTAATGGTGTTTAGGGAAGAGGTGGCAAAGGACCAGGAGCCCACAAATAATGGAGCACCAAGATTTCAACAGAAACAAGTCCAGAATACAGAGCAGAGGTCATACACAGGTAATCCGTCCCGAAGAGGTACACATGCAGAAGACACAAGCAGAGTCAGGGTCACAGGCAAAAGGTCAGTCCAGGCTGCATAAATTCACAGGATCAGAAACAGGCAAAGACATTAACAGTAAATCAGCCGTAAAACACAGCAGGAGCATGTCAGCCCAGCTTACTGTTACAACAGGCACAACAATGTTTGATACTGCAATGGCGCTCAGCATGAGATCGTCGGACAGATAAGTATCTCCTATCAACCAACACTCAAGTTCAGACTTTTAGATTGATATATAAGGGGGAAGAGTAAATTGATTAGTAGCTGTGGGCATTACAAACCTGTATTTTTTGGATTTTTTTTTATTTATGAAGTGTTTTGCTTTGTATCTTCCATCTCTACCAAACTTTACCACAGTGCCCCAAGTGGATTCCTCTTTTCTACCTACAATTTCTCTATATATCATTGCATGGGCAAATGTTTTCAGTAACTTTGTGTATCATATGTGGTGACTAACTGCCTCGTTTACAGCTATTGTAACACAAATATATATCCTATTATGTAGCTTATTAACAAATGGCTTCAAAAATGTATTTTAGATCCATGTTAAACGTGGAGACCACATGAAAGGAGCCCGAATGCTGATACGTGTTGCTAACAACATGAGTAAATTTCCCTCCCGTAAGTATCAGAAAAGCAATTTTGTAAAAAAAAGTATATTCCTGATTGTAATGGTCTTTACTTCTTTTGTCTTTTATCGTTCAACACATATACTGTGTGTGATTACATTAAACAGTATTTTCTCTTTGTAAACACATGAAGATCTCTGGACTCCATTCAGTTTTCTGACCAATTTTTGCTGTTATTTAATCTTATGTTCAAAGCTGAATTACAAACAAAACATTTTGTGGGATTTACATTTTAGATTTCTTAATAGATGCAAAGGATATGACTCTACTTTGTGTGCCCAAAATGCCTTTTCACACTTTATTAGCCTGGGTCTACACGGACATTTTTAAAAACACATGTAAACCTTCCTCTTCTGTTTATCTGCATTTTTATGCTTTTTTCCTGCGTTTTAACGCATTTACGTTTTAAGTGCTTAAAAACACGGGAACACGTCCTATTAAAGTCAATGGAAACGTTTACCTGCATTTTTGGGTGTTTTACAGCTTTAACCCAGCGTTTTAATTTTTTAAACGTTGCAAGTAACGTTAAACACTCCTGGTGTAGATTAGCTTATTGGAATGCATGGGAATTTCAAACATGGGCTTTGAAAGCCTCAGGCTAAACGCTGGGGAAAACGTCTGCGTAGACTAAGCCATACTTAGTAAAAGTAATAGTAACATTCGTGCTATGCTTCATATTTCAATGTTTATTACATTTATAACAGAAGAAACAATAAACAATACAGTCATTTCTCATATATCCTGCCTTGTTCGGGCTTACAAATTTCTTTTCATTGGCAACAAAAACAAAGATAAAACTCACCTAGAAACAAACATTGGCAAACCTGGTTGACAATTGGTAACACATAATCATAACCACATCATGACATGACATTCCTATCCATTTGCACACCTCCAAGGTCCGAGAATCTTACATTTAGCATTCCATTAATTTTAGAATAGGACTATAGGACACAGAAGGGGGGGGGGAGTAGAGTTGAGGGTAGAAGACTCACATCATAACGTATCGGTAATGAGATATAGACCAACTATGTGGACCTATAGTTCATCCAGAGTTCCCAGAATCGGGTAAATTTATAAAGGGTGTTGTCAAGTGTATGTGTTAACCTGTCATTCACCATAACCCAATGCATTTTAGCAAATATTTGATCCAGGAGGATTACATTTGATTTCTGTGACTTAGCGAGGGTTGTACGAGCCGCCAGTAGAATAATTTCACTGTGCTTTAGATGGTCTGCAGAAAGCAGAGTTGTGGGTAAGACCCAGCTGGACAGGGGCAGATACAAGACCAGTCACTGGTCTGTATTATATTCCACTTCTGCACAGATACAAAAGCTATTTCATACTTGGTTACTGCACAGATCTTAATATACAAATGACTCCAACATTTAAGTAAGAATACACACGCCTCTTGTGTTTAGACAATATTTATTAAGCCCATATTTCAACTTGTATGTGTATCTACATAACAGTTATTCTTTGTCCTTGTAGACATAGTTCCCATCTTGACATCCACAGTGATTGAGTGTCACAGAGCTGGTCTGAAAAACTCTGCCTTCAGTTTTGCCGCTATGTTGATGCGGCCAGAATATCGTAACAAAATAGACGTGAAATACAAGAAGAAGATTGAAGCGATGGTCAGGTAATAGCAGTGAAGCACCATGTGTGTAGTTTTCCTTACGGCCTTTTATTTAACTAGTCATTTGTTTATTTGCTAGGCGTCCAGACACCTCTGAGGTGGATGAAGAGAGCACTGCTTGTCCATTCTGTGATTTCAAACTACCAGAGTGTGAACTTCTCTGTCCAGGCTGCAAGAATAACCTGCCATACTGTATAGCTACTGTGAGTACAACTAACTTCAGTCAGTCCATTATTTGTCACCATTATTGTCATGCTCTTCTTTGAAGGCCAGAGGTCATTGAAGCTCAGATGTCCAGATCCAATTTAGTAGTGTTAGTTAAAATTTCAATGGCTCTAATTATAAAACGGAGAATCTGGCATTCCCTCAAACATTCCCAGGTAGGAATCTGATATTGAAACCCATGGACCTGAAAGTTTCCTATGAGAGAATGTTTTTGGGAATGTTTGATAATGCTAAACATTTTTAGGAACTTAAGAGGGTTATATTGGGTTATATTGGGGCAGCAAGGTAGTCCAATGGTTATTACTCTGGCCTTTGCAGCACTAGGTCCTAGGTTCAAATCTCAGCCAGAACATTCTCTACATGGAGTTCAGGCTCTCCCTGTGTCTGTGTGGGTGTCCTCCCACATTCCAAAAACATGCAGTTAGGTTAATTGGCTTCCCCCCAAACTTGACCTTGGACTGTATTTAAGATTTACAAAAATAAAGACATTAACATATGATTATGGTGGGGACATTAGGTTGTGAGCCCCTTCGAAGGACAGTTAGTGACATGACTATGGACTTTGTAAAGCACTGCGTAATATGTTGGGGCCTAAATAAATAATTGATAATACATTTTGAACAAGAATGTAAAAAATGTTTTAAATGGATACTTTGGGAGAATTGTTTACATTGCACCACACCCTAATGCTCACAAATGTCAAAGAGTTTTCTTTGCATGGGTTCTAATGGTGCTAATTGTCAACACTAAAAACACAACTTATGTTAAAAAACAATTTGTTGCAATTTATTATACAATATTATAAAAACGTATCACACACGATAAATACTTGCATAATGCAAATAATGACAATTCAGTAATCACATACTTTGTAATGATACACAATAATGATGAAGCCTATTGGTGAAACGCGGACTGTAAAAGTAAACGGTAAAATCATTACAAATTATGTGATTACTGAATTGTCATTATTTGTATTTTGCAAGTATTTATCGTTTGTGATACATTTTTTATATTGTAACAAATTGCAACAAATTGTTTTTTAACATTGTTAACACAATTTTTAACATTTTTAACACATGTTGACAATTGGCACCATTAAAACCCATGCAAATTTTCCCTGTTGGGTAAAGAAAACCCCTTGACAATAATGTAAAAAAGTTAACATTGTAATTGTATTCAAGAAAAACAAACTGTAACTGCATGCAGAGACATCTGCTGGCTGAAGAGGTTTATTTTGTAAATTACTAAATGTGATCACCATGATTGTCTGTCATGATGATCACATTATTGTGAACCAAACTGACTGTCAATCAAGTTTTGCTGTCTCAGTTACTGAGCTGTAACAGGAACACAGCAAATGTCATCAGTGAAGTCAGAACTACTCCGTCTATGTGTTCCAGCTCCGTGATAAAGCATTAAAAGCATTGAAAATAATAAATCATAGAAATCATTCTTTATAACAGATTTCATTAGTTGTGTGACCAGATACATTATAATCAATACTAGCTGTTCAGTTGCCTAATGTAAATGGACAGATTTTGAAACCATACATACAGATATATTTTTACGTGTACAAAATGTGTCATACAGAATCTGAAAACTAAAGCTTACCAATACCATGTAACAAAATTAAATTCACAAATGTGTTTTCTGTATTTCAGGGTCGGCACATGATTAAAGACGACTGGTGTATCTGCCCACATTGTGAATTTCCTGCTCTATATTCAGAGTTTAAGATGTAAGTTGTGTGCATGGGAGGGGCACAAACATCTGGGACAGCCACTCTGTTCTATAATCAGTTTATGGGAATGTGTTATTTGCATTGGTTGCCAGTGGGTAGAATGCCACCCTTGCAGACCTTGGTTTTATGCAGCTGCATAGTGGTGTTGACCCTGGATATATGCAGGAACCATTCTATGGGAGCTCAATCAGCTACAGCTCGAGAAACCCCTGGATTCCTCAAAACCCTGGTTGAGAATGGCTAACAAAGTGAAACACTACTGGAGCATGGCTGGGCCCCAAATTAGCAATGACTAATATCAGACATGCTGTATCCTGTCAAAATAAGTGAGTTAAAATAAATTAAATATGTTCACCTCTACATCAATTCAGCCTGTAAAAGTTGAAACCACATTCACACCTTTACATTTACATGTGTTATGAAGTCATGTGTTTTAATACACAGTCCTTCTATAATACACATCACTGCATCTCACAGCTGTGAACTAACACAATTTAAAACTATGGCTAAGCTGTTTGCATGGGTTGAAAGAGATTCAAATTCGTATGAATGGTTAGCAATTCTATGTGCACCGTTGCAGGATTTTTGATGAGACTTGTTTAAACCTTCACCTCAGTGTCATTTTTCTCAAAATTATCAATGATTTTGAGTCCAGAAATTCTAAACTGCATCTATCAGGTCTGTCATTGCCTCCTTTTACAAAGAAAACATTTTGACCATGGACATCAAGGCCTTGTACCTGCATAACCCTACTTTACAGCAAATGAATGCTTTCTGCATTTAGCTTTGAGGTGCTTGCATAAGTTTATGCTTCAGCTTGGCCTCTCCTTACCAAGGTGCTAACTCTATTGTTAGCTTCTTCTTTGTTTTCATCCTCCCTGTGGGGGTACTTGGATAACATCTCATTGCAAATTGTTGCCTCAGACTGTGTTGCACAATTTGGCCTTAAATGACCGCATGCTGCAACAGTTTAGGTGTAATCAGGTCCTATGTCTGATGCTAGAATCCTTATAGGTGACCTGTACAATGTAACATTCGGTCATTATCAGTCTATCTAATCTATCTATCTAACACACACACAGGTATCTATTTGGAGGTTGAGCATGTTGACATCTTTTGTGTAGTCATTGCTAGTATTATGTATAGCATAGAATGGATCTGCTGTTAAGACATTATAAATGATGCAAATTATCTTTCTTTCTCAGACTACTGGAATCGGAAAGTATCTGTCCCATGTGTTCGGAAAAAGTAACAGCAGACCAACTGAAGAAGGTGCCTGATTGCTCTGTGTATCTCAGACAGGAGCAAGATGACCAGTAGCATATAGATTAAGGTATGCAAGGTGGAATTTATTTTGTACTTTCTAGCCCATTATTTGTGAACTGATGTTAAGAAGTATGTAGGTTGAAATATACAAATGTACATTTTTATCTCATTCTTTGTGTAGTTTAAATAAATTGGTCATAAATTGCAGTGGCTGCCTATGCTGGTAAACTTTTTAAATTTCATATCTGGCTGTTGTTGGGGTGGCCCACTGGCTTTGAGTCATCGACCTGGTATACAGGTTAGGAAAGGCAGATGTCCTTATCAGCATATTGCACATGTTCCAGTTCTCCTATTCAGTCCGGTTAGCATGAAGCCAGGCAACTAGCAATTATTAGAAGAGGTTAACAGCACCTCATTTCCTTTCCATTGGCATGGAACAAATATGCAGAGTATGAGCTTCACTCCGATCAGATCTTCATGGTTTTTCTGCCTCAGACATTCATGGCCTGGCAAAATATTAAAGCTGATGACAGCTAGGCCATTGGTATTTTTAGGAGGTTCACAATACCAGGCTCTTATTAAAAGCAGTAGGTTGGGGCCCCCTTCTATTTAACCAAAGTCTTACTTACTTGGAGTTATTTTTTATGTAGATCACTGCAGAAAGCCAATGCAAACACCTATGCAGCATTAAATTCATCTGCATCAGATGCCCCAGGTTTGCCCAGTAGTTAATACACAGGGACCAAAATGCCCAATGTGTAGGTGCCACTGTGTACTGCATCAGCTTCTGGCTCTTCAATATACTAAGAATTGTCATGTTACTGAATAAAAATTAGAATTCCCTGCACTGTAAAAATATTAATTTATAAATACTTTTTTCTGTTCTAGGTCCAGCTTTTTGGCTTCTGATGGTATTTTTTTTGTTTTTCTTGTTTTGAATTTTGTATATATTTCCTACAGTGGTGATAAGACATTTATTTTATTAAGATAAAGATATTTAATAAACCTGAGTTTCTGATTGTGCCTCAATATTCTGCTGTTTTAATATCACTCTTGGCATTGATACATATTTGCCTGGAACTCACAAAAAGATCCACTTTATACACAATATTGACGTGAATGAATTTATTCAAATGAAGCACTGAAAAGGCAATCGAATATATTGTAGAGCCATTCTCCAGCAGCAACATTGGGTGAAATCATAGAAGCATCCCATCTAGTTTCCACCAAAGCTGCGCACTCAGACCCCATTCCACAGCAGCTGAAAATTTCTACGCTAAAATTCATTTTTAACAAGAAATTATACTCCATTAACTCCACATACAAAAACATTATTTGCTTCAATTCAAACATTGTAAACCGTACATTATACTGACCTTTACAGAAGCTAAGGGAGCATTTTAAAGATAAAACAACATCAATCTGTGCTTTGCCTATACAAATCAGGGCAACAGATTTACTTTAAACCAGCCCCCTCCATTTGCCCAGGGCAGTTTAATTTCTGTACATTAAGGAAGTATGCAGCATGTAACTGGTTACCCTTTCTCTCTTGGCAGGTAAGTTATCCAGCACTGCACAAGTTCACATCTAAGCATTCAAAAATCTGTCGTTAAAGAAATATATTGCTGACTTTCTTTGCTTGTTTCCTGGCTGTTCGATCTGGCTTTAATACCAATTTCAGAAAATAATATTTCCTTATTTGTAGGCTTGTGCTTGCAATTGGCAGTTAAATATTAATTTTATATTAAGGGTAAACAAATCAATAAAAATGAAGCCTTTAAAGTGAACTTGAACTGTAATGAAATCAAAAAAAGGAAGTGGAGGGTAAATTCATAGTCACAAGTACGGGCTATAGCTTCCCTGCAACTGATCTTTTTTCCCTATTAATAAACCTTTTAGTCGCCTGTAATGCACAAGAGGAATCTTGGACACATCTATAAACATACTACTTGCAGTCTTTCACATACAGAAAGCCTGATGAGTTAAAAAGGCAAAACAAATTGATGTTAGTGTGATGAAACCACAAGTCTCAGATGACTAAGCTGTCCCTTGAATCTGTGCACAATGAAAAGTTTGCTATCCTGAAGTCATTTCTATGTGGCTTTAGAGAAAAATGCAGCTTAGATTGCAGAACTTCACAACATATGGAGCGTGGTTGCAGTAGATTACTAATTGGAATTTTTTTTTTTATAGCATGGCTGCAGAATTTCATAAAATGAGCACTCATGTTTAGCAGATTAAGGTTTGACATCTTTACTTTGGCCATGTGGAAATTCATACTATTTAGCAGTTTAAATCATAGGATTAACAATTATGTAATTGAAACAATCATTCACCAACTTCAGACCCTTTGGACGATCCACATGTGCCATGTCATATATCATAGTGACTGGATTAAAGTATCTTTTACCTGTCTAGATTTAAAAAAAAAAAAAAAAAATATCCTGACATTTATTAGAAAAAAATGACTTGAACAAGTCTTCAATTAGAGAAGTCCACTGGAACTTGACCAATCACAACTACTGGCATACAATGACCTATATAACCAGATGTTTCATGAACAGTGGTCCAGTTGCACACCTTCCTCATCTTCAGCAAAGCTATGAAGTAGGCCAGGAAGGCTGAATTCACACACAAACCCCACTTGGAATGGACGACATTAAGGGGGAGCGTCACCCACTAGCCACTTCCTTTGAACTCAGGCTAAGCGTCCCGCTGAAGGTAGGAGGAAAATCCCTGAGGATGCCCAGCTTGGATCTTAGGTCTGTAACACTTCCTTCTTCTCATTCATCAAAATCTTCATGATGGTGTGATCATTGGCTACAGGAGACTTTACAATCCCTGGTGGTAGGTGTTATTAGTGATGAGAACTCCTAGGCAGTAATTATCTGATACGTCAATGCATCAAAAAAAAAAATGAAGACAAAGCTGCTACCCTTGCCTAGGTCCTCATTCTGTATTGATCTGTACTTGCTGGTCGCTATGGATTACCACGTCTCTCTTTGCACTGCTTGTTTAGTGTCCATGTCAGGCGTGATTGGTAAATACGAATACATTAGTCTTGATGTGTTATACTACTTTAATGAGAAATTATATATACTTATATTAATGTATTATACAAAACAAAAACACATTCTGTTCATTTCCTATATACAAAAAGAGCAGCAAAGACTGTAAAATAGTACACTGGTAAAGAAAGTGCTGGAGGGGAAGATATGGAAGCTTGATTAGTAAATTGTGTAAAAAAAAGCTAATAAGCTTCTCCCTGCTACTGTACATACTAAAGTCCAGGAAAAGGAGCCTATTGCTCCTTTATCCATATCTCTGTACACATCACTCTCATCCTGTAGGAGGCGCCACTTCCCCCGAAGGAGGTTCATGCCGACACACGTTCTATGTCTACTCACTTCTTCTTGGTTTTTGATTTTGCCTGCTTTTTGTCTCCATCTTTTTCTGCTTTGGAAGGTTTTGATGGTTTAGATGATTTTGCCTTTTTTGCCTATGTGGGAAATACAGAAGATTAGCAAAGAAAGAAGCAGAGCATACAAAAGAAACTATTACAGCTTATTTTCTTTGAGAATAGCATTTGGATAATTTTACCTTCTTGTTGGCATTCTCTATACAGATTTTAGAAGCTTCCATTTAGCGAATATGAGGTACTACAGTTAGCACTCACAGTAAATAGCAGCCAAGAAAAGCTTAATATATAGATCCTTAAGTGTAATTGGCAGGGGCTCCCAATATGGATGACTGCTGCAGGCACAGACATATTAAAGGAGGCCTGAAAAACTAAATTAAAATCTGCTCCACTACAAAATTCTTCTACAGCCGCCCTTTGTAGCCATAGTAAGCTTACACTTTCTGGATCAAATGGAACCTTGGATGACATTTCTCTGAGGTGCTAGAGCCCCATCCCCTTCCCACCACCCAGACTACTGCACAGAAATGTAATAAGTGAGATGAACAGTAAAGCACAGTCACTGTGCAGAACCAGCCTGCATATGTATTGAAAAAACGTGTCCTCGCGGGCATATAAATTTACATTATCCTATACACTGCTTGTCATTACACTATAAATTCACCAACGCTGAGCCAGATTTATAAAAGTTCTTCAAGACAGAGGATAAACTGCTGTGGGAGATCCAGCAAACCTGGATCTGGTCCAGGACTGAAAGCATTTGTCAGCTAATAGAATACAATTTTAAGAAATCCATTCCAGGTTTGCTCGATCACCCAGGTTCTACCTCTATGATAGTCTATCTCCTCCAGGCTTTAATAAAGATGGCTTAACATTCTACGAAGGTTTTACACAAACCTAGTGTCCCAGCCTTATAAATAGTCTAAAGCCATTAAAAGGGCCATTTTGTCAAAATGATGGTCCATCCAGTTATGGAGAAAGAGCAGGATTTTACAGCGGTAGTGTAAAGCAAAATCACAAGAAAATCCTCTTAACAGAGCAGAAATGTTGTGCAGCAACCTCAGCAGTGTAATCCATTAACCTAACAAAGTATGATCTGTGTTGTTGCCATAGGTTGGTATATTTTACACATCCGATGTCCCCAGGGTCATGTGCTGGCTATAGCTATAGATTATCTCTCTCCAAATTAAATAACAAAATAAAGAAGGTTTGATTTCCCTGAAGCTTAAGACCTTGTTTTGTTTTAATGAGAATTATTATGGAACCACATATTGCTTGGGGTATTTGCAGGTTATTACTTTAGTACAATATAAAATATAATGAACCAAATATAGCACATTGTAGCTGAGGGTAAAGGGGGTCACATCTAGGGCTGCCATTAGCGTACAAACAGCTTTTCTGGACCTTTTTAACATGGGGGAAACCCTTGAAATAACTTTCAGATAGTCAGGGAACCCCTCCCTATAATTTCTACATCCACAGCCCACAGTATATTAGAATGGTGGTCAGTAGGAAGAATGTCTTTTACATTATTGGTCAGTGGAAACAATGTCACCCTTACAGAAAGCCAAAAAGTTCACTAGTGTTAGTGATCAAAAAAAATTGCTGGTTGATCGAGAAATCCCTAGCAACCCCTGGGGGAATTCTGGTTAAGAAACACTGGCATAGAGTAATATTTTATTGTTTTGTTTTTAATGATCATCTACTTCTTTAAAACTTGTATTTATTATACTAACATTACAATATTTTAATTGTTAATGACTTTCCTATTGCGTCATTTACTTTATGTATCAATCTGAATAAAATTTCGAGATCATTCACAGTAAAACTTGCATTGTATAAGTTTTTTTTGTTCTAAACTAATAAAACATGAGCATGGTGCAGAGACCATGTAACAGCATTGATTGCCAACAGCAAACAAAAGTCACCTTTTATGAGTTTGAAGCCATCAAAATCGACACAAACACTGGACTGTGAATGAAAGAAGTAATAGACCGATGAGCTTCATGATTTTGTCCATTACTCTGCTCTTTCCTTCCATGATCTGATATCACATGATCAATGCAGTACAACCGACTCTCCTTGTGCTACTTCTCCCTCTCCCAGGGCGATACTAAATCAAATTTAGTTACTAAGGCTAATTTTCTTTTTAAAAAATACAATAAATTATTTTTTCATAAAGGAAAGAATAAATTTAATTTTTTTAGTTTGTCAGGGGTTCCGTTTAAACCGATACACTGATCTATTGGCTGCCATAAGCAAATTCTTAAAAAAACAAATCAGGTCCATCTTACTGAAGAAATGAGCACTTGATTGATAACTGATATGCGTTACCTTGATCATGGCATCTACGCCTACATCATCTTCATTTTCTTCAGCTTGATTGTCTTCAGGATTCACATCCTCGCCATACTCAGACTCCAGCGGTGTGGCAGTCTCTCGTTTTGTGGCTTTTACCATTTGCAGAGAGTATGGGGTGAGATGAGACTCTTTGTTATAGCTGCGTGTAAAAGAGCTCTTAACCTGTGGTAGAAGAATAGAAGTATATAAACATATATCATAGAATCAATAGATCAGTCAGGTACTGTGTAAGTTTTCTCACTGGCAGCATTTCCACTATTCTTTTTATCTTTCTAGAGAATATAACTGCTCACACTTTGCATATCTACCAATTCCTACAGAGAATGTTTTCAGCCATTAATGTAAGGGCAATTACAGATTATATATATATATTTCATAGCTAACCTCAGGAACTAGATTTTTCAAATCTAGTGTAGTGAGCCCAAAGATAAGATGTAATTAAAAGCAAAAAGTTGATATCCTTTGGCAAACCAACAAACATACATTTTCTGGTTAGGGTTTTCATTTGCTCCAGTGTTAGCAATGTTTCACAAGCATTATACTGACTTTGTTATTGTCCTTTTTCCTTCTTGTCAACACCAATTCTCACCTTGGAATCAACTTGGGAGAAGGGGCTTGGTTTTCCACCCCAGCTGCAGATCTCCATAATGTTGTCAAAGTCTTCTTTCATTAAGTAATATGTGTCCATCAGATCCACCACTTCCTGCACTCCTTCTGTGCCCAGGTTTATAAGTGGCTGTACCAGCCTGTCCCTTAAATAGGGTAGGTAATCCAGATTCAAAGCACTCTTACTTGTCCGTGTTCTGAGAAAGTTTAATCACGATTAATATATTACATATATTCCTTGCACCAATCAAAATATACCACTGTTATCAAGTGTATAAAGACTTAAAAGTTCACCTCCAGAAAAAACCCGACCTCTTCCCGTTCCCAATTCCCACCTCTTTCTAACTTATTCTAAATGTATTTTTTTTTTCATTTTAAAGGAAGATATACTCGCCTAAATTTGCCGGCACCATTTCTAAATTAGGGGAACAGATTCAGCGCTGCAAATGCACCCACCATTGTCCCCGGGTGCTTCCATCACTGTTCGTATCCTCTTCTGGACCCTTAAAAAGAAGGACCCTGCCCACTGTACACAGAACAAAGACTTGGGCTTTGAATAAGTAAAAAATGCTTTTTAGACTAGGCTTTTTTTGCCAGCATTTGGGGATTGGGAAGCAGAGGTCCTATTTTTTGACCAGAGATCAGTTTGCAGATTTACCTCAGAGACGTATGCATAGCCAGCTCCTGAGTGATACGATCGTATTTCCCAGTAGAAGAATATTTCCCAAGCCAGCTAGGAAAATTTGGAAACTGAGACATGTAACCTCTCATCAATTCTCCAGGCAGGACACTGGCATAGATTGCCTAAAATGAAAAATAAACAAATAAATTAAAAAAAAAAACTACCAATGATGATCTACTTCTAAAAAGGCAAATTGTCTTTTGTCCTGATCAACAGATTTTAATTCTTATAGGTGTACAAGTCTTTGTATGTCAGCTTCCATCACAGACTAACCCTCAGACCTGTGGCTGCATTATCCAGATAGAGAATATCAGTGAATTTCAACCAGGGTTCCTCCAGAGGTTGCTAGGGGTTCACTGAGCAAAGAGCAGTTTGCGCCCCTTAAGTCAGTTTCAGTGAAACTAATGACCTGTTTGGCTATCCGTAAGAGTGACATTCTTCCCACTGGTCCGCAATGTAAGAGGCATTCTGACCACCATGCTAATGTAGTGTCAAAGGCTTTGCCCCAAGAGGTATATTCTTGTCTGTTTCACCTATATCACATTTCCTTTGTTTTTTCTTTTTTTGTATATATTTGGTCTGTTACCCCTCCATGGTTCCCTCCACATTCCCTTTTTTTAGGGTTTACATTTCTAAAAATCATGAAATTATTATGTTAGAAGCTACTGCTGCACTACAGATTAGACTTTGCAATACCCAGATTATGGTAGGCGAAAATACGTGTCTTTGTTCCTTTGTTATTGGTAAATATAGTTTACCATTATTTGTACAGCTTATAATAGGAGTTGTTTGCCGTCAAAAATGAAAATTCCTGCTCACAACAAAATGGTCTTAAGTAGGAATGACACCTTACGTATTCTATAAAGCCACCCAGCGTAAAACATACACAGAAAAAAGGAGACCATACTGTAGGCTGTTCAGAGAAGTCTACGCCAATACGTTGTCATGCAATGTATTACAAATGTAGAATTAATTGCAGCTATTAAATTGCCTTGTTATAAGATCTTCAGTATTTATATATAAAAGACTTAATGTCAGTAGAACAAAAATAAACTGTTGATGTTCTATCGATCTGTTACAGTAAAAATACCTGTGTAGGGAGGAGGCTCCAGGTCTGCTTACTGCGGATAGCCCTGTCCACCAAGTCACCATCACATATGCTATCAGCTGTTTTGCTCAACAGTAGTAAGTGTTTCTTGATGTTTCCACTGAAATAACATAGGATTATGAGACCACAGGCTATCACATAGGGGATCTGAGTAAGACAATTTAATGGTCCTCACCCTGCTGCAGCTGGCTTTACATGGATATAATTTTCCTGAACAAAGAGGGGTGCCATCGAGTAGTCATGAAAGAAGAGGTCCAGCTTGTCTATAAGAGTCATATGGGAATTGTCTCCATCACTACCAAACACCTTGCGCACAACATCAAAAGGACCCTGAAAATAATTACAATTTATAAGTCACACGTTGCCTTTATATTCAAAAGTGATTGTAGACAATTGGTCATTGTCTAAGGTTCACTCTGTATCTTACACAAGTCTAAGCAAAAATATCTGCAAGTGTTTAGCTGTAACAGCTCAACTAAAGGAACAGTGAAGTTCCTTTAAAGCATAAGTTATTTGCTTAACTAGAAACCTTAACCCAACCTAACTAAAATCATCTTATTGAAAACTGGTTAACATTAGGGAGTGAGCATCCTAGAATCTCACTTACTATTTTGATGTCCTTTTTGGCATTGTTTGCATTACTCTTTGCTTCATCATATGTCAAGGCCTTATTGCTAGCACTCCACATACTAAGGTTATGAAGAACCTGTTGGGGGGAAAAAAAAAAAAGTTACGCTTTGAAGTTACTGAAGATTGAGGAAGAACTGTTCCCCTGTAACAGGTCTCACCTGCCGAATGTCTTGATTGGCCCCAAGGATAATTTCATTCATAGCTGGTGGTGGAATTTTCAGTCCTTCCTTAAACGCCACAGACATCATTGCTCCCTGAATATAATAGGTCCCAAGATTTACACTTGCAATGGGATTCACATATAACAAAACTTAGTCTTTACAGATAATTAAGGTAAAATCTCCTCACCTTAATCTGCTCCACTCTGGGCCTCTGGAAGCGGAGGTCAAAGCAGTAGTTAGCCAGCGACCGGATTTTAGGGTGATTCCGATCATTACACATGCATATAATGGGGATCTTTGACTGTTTGATCAAAGAGATTAATTCCTGAAAATAAATAAAACATAAAAAGCAAAAATCAATTTGCCAGATAAGCCAAGAAAAAAAGAAAAAAAGCCAAGAAAATTGATTTTAGCAAACATTTTGAATCTCACAGCTATCCTCTAGATTTATCAGAACAGAAGAGATTGAAATGTGAAAAATGGGGGGATTCTGTACAATAAATATGTGATATATTGCATAGTTCACAGCATGTTGGTATTAAAACAATCAGCAACATAATTAACCACAATAAAGTTTTGAAGCTCAAACTTCACTGACAGAATGCATTGTGTGTGGAATATAGGTAGGTTACTTCTTTATCATATGCAAAGAAAACCATCCAGGACCACCTCACCCCTCCTAAAAGATAATCCATTTATATTGCCATGACTGCAGTTATTTCCAGGTTTTAAAGGTAAATCAGATGGAGTAGAAATAATATTAAAAACACGTTCCTGTAATGGCTTAGTCTTGGGTGAATATGCACCATAGACAGGCAGTAATAAATAAGTATTAAAGTATTATAAGTATAAAGTATTATAAGTAATGTCTACTAAATTGTAGAATAATCTAATCCAAACCAGTCCCTGTTAAAAAAAATACACCAATAGAACAACTTTTTTGATCAAATAAAACCATTAAAATATATAAATGGATATGTATACAATAACTGAGCCCCTGAGTTACAGGAATCACTATGGAGATGTAGCAGAGACTTACCTGTACGCCACCTCTGTCTTCATTTCCTGCCATACCATCCACTTCATCCATGATCAGAACATGTTTGTTGTTTACAGACTTACTCGCCCCTGATAGACGCAAACAGAGTCAAGTGAAGTAACATTGTCCAAGAAACGAGCATTACACAACTCTGCTTAAATCACTGAATTGGAATCTATGTTTTCCCCTCTCAGAATACCTTGTACACCTTATGCATTCTTCTGAGAGAACAATTCCCCTAAAAAGCTAAAACTGCAAATCTTGGTTCTGCTATTAATGCAGTTATTTCCAATTTAATGCTTGGTAGCTTTATACAGAGATAAGCCAATGTGAAGGTTACATTTTAAAATATTGTTTAGGTGGTACACAATTGTGTATCGTGATCCTTGCCAATTCAAAAAGGTTTCTAGATTTCTGCTGTCCTTGTTAATCTTTTTTGACTTTAATATGTTCTATTTTTTCATGAATGACTGGATGGATTCAAGGACATAAGATGTGTTTTTCACAATATTAGCATGTATTCTTTTACTAATAAAATATTAAAATTGACTGATTGTAACACCTTTTATTTTTCATACGATAATAATATGCACACAATTATGTGCAAAAAACACACTTCAAGAAAACTATCAGGGGTGTCCTCTGCTGTTTGTATTATTACAAGTACAATCATTTTAGTCTCTTATGTTTGTAGCATTCATTTAAGTATTCATATGAAGGTTTTTGATCACCCGAGTATAAAAATAAATTCTAATATGTTCTTTAAATAGAAGAATGTTTACATGAAAAGATTACCTGAATAAAACCCTTTGATGCTGGTATTATTCAAAGATTCTGCCACTACTTCTTTCATGCTGTTTTTGCTGCGAGTGTCACTGGCATTTAGTTCTACATAACTGTAGCCAAGTTCCTAATGCAAAAAATACAGACCAAATTTTAAGAAAGATCAAAAGCAAATTCCATCACATTACAAACACTCCTACACTTCTTCATGTTACTTAAAATAAATCTATGCTTTGCGCATGCTGATCAATATTAGTGCAGTCTACACTAACACAATTACTAACTTACCTTTTGCTTCTCCAAAATGTTCAGATGCCTGGAAAGGACACAAAGGGCCTGATTTATTAACCTCCCTGGCAGTGAGATTTTGTATTTTTAAATGTCAAATATTAAATTTTGCTGCCTGACACACACACGCCGCATGACCCAGCCAGCATCAGCATCCCCTGGGCCTTGCGTCTCCAACGTTCACAAACCGGGCATCACCAAGTGGACACAGATGCCGGCCGTCACCCTTGGAGGACCAAGTAAGCCCTCAATTCAACACCGAGTGTGGCTCTGGGTTACCCCTTTCTATAAAGAAAATTCACCCCAAGCCACACTTGGGAATACCGCTCTGTAATGCTGGAGAGGATACACTTGCACCAGTGAAGCTGGGTGATGCAACAAACCAAGAATGGATTCCTTAAGGTAATTTGCTAGCAAATGTTTTTAATTCTGGACCTGATACATTCCAGATTTTTTGGATCACCCAGCTTCACTGATGAAAGTGTATCCTCTCCAGCCTTGGAGAGGTTTAATAATTCAGGCCAAATGCCTTGTGTAAGCTTTGGACTCCATGGCCCAACACTATTACATAGAGAGAGTGACACACACTTTAACTCATTAAGTTTAAGTATAAAGTATTCCCTTTAGTTTCCAATATTGAATGGAAAGGTGGGGTGGAACCAGGGGATGTATAAAAACATCAACTCCTCTACACCACTTTATTCCCATACTGGGAAAAATTTACAAAGTACAGCAAAAAAAAAAGTAACCTGAAAATCAGAAGTACAAACTGTTTACCTCGCAAACCAGCACTGCCGTTGTAGTTTTACCGACTCCTGGTGGACCAGATAAAAGGGCTGCTTTAGATGATGATCCGTCATCCTTGCCTCCAAATTTGTTATATTTTGCTAAAACACAGTTCCATTGGGAAAACAGTAAGAGACTAATAGATGTAACAGTACACATATACTGCAAACATGTTGACAAAGAAATATTTATGTATGTATAATTCAAAATGAACTTAGTCATACTGTGTGATCCATAGGGGTGCTCAATGAGTGAACAGCGTGTAGAGAAGGGGAAGTTCCCAGGTTTTATATACTACCACAAGACAAAGCATACTAACCAACAGGTTTCTTGTCTCCAGAGTGGTTTTTGTGCCAGTCTTTCAGCCACCTAATAAGCTTATTAGCACAGCTTTGATCTCCCTGCTGCCCTATGATCCCCTTTAGCGATGTTGGTCTGTATTTATCCACCCAAAGTAGACTCTCTGTCTTGCCACCTGCGGATTCCAGTGATCTGGCAGAGGCCGGCTTCTCTTGTTTTATACTCGTTTTTTCAGAATCACTTGACAGCTTAGAAACAGAAGCTAGTTTCTTGGCCCGCGGTGATTCTCTCTTCTGCGGAGTCAGCTTCCTCTTAGCTGGGCTTTGTTTAACTTGTGGCTCTTTCTTCTTTTCTGGTGTCTTTTCAGTTTTTACTTTCCCCTAAAACAGAAAAACAGTATATACATACATATATTTCATATTTACCTTTATTATTTATTACATATTTACACTAATTAGACTCTGGGGTGACTTGCCACACTTACCTCTGCTTCAGCTGCTATCACATACTTGGATTTCTTTCCAGGTAAGGTGCGAATTAAGTCAATTAGGCCATCCTCATCAATAATTTTGGTCCCAAAGCTTTCTGCCTGTATGAAAACATTTGCATTTAAAATGATTCCAATAACAATGAACTTCATACATACAAAGAAAAGTAGATCTGCTCCTAATTGTTTTACTTCATTTAGATTTGTACATCCTGTCAATAAGCGTTATTTCTCTATCTTAAAGTTACTTTATGTCAGTAATGAATTTTAAAGGCCGCTTCAGCTTCACAATTTTTTTTTGGCTTTGCAAAACAAATAAAACAAAAAAAAAACATTTACCTTCACACGTTTGGACTCCCCAGCATCACGGCCCATGATAAGATAATTGGTCTTTTTGCTGACGTTTCCCGTTACCTTTCCTCCATAACGTTCTACTAATGACTTGGCTTCATCTCGCTCCATGGACTCCAGGACTCCAGTTATGACAAAGGTCAAGCCCTCCATGCAATTGTCTGCACCCTAATAACAAAGAGAAGGCAAAAATCAGGTAATTATTGTTTCTAAACACAATGAATAAAAGTGCCTTATTATAAATTCATATTATCACTGGAACCAGAATGAAAGATAAATGTGTAAGCGGCATTTTTGTTTCCCCCCAAAGTGATACATTTTATATTTATTCTTCCAAAAAGGTGACCTGTGCAACAATTCAAAACATACAAACATAAAAGAAAGATACAATAGGGTAAAAACAATACACAGAACATGCATTAAGCCTTGCTTTCCTCTGGGAACTAGGAGAAGAAATAACTTTCAGAAAGAAAAGAAGAATAACCTCCAGTAAGCAACTGGATCCTCTTCCATGAATATAAAGATACTGGAAGCGGTAAGCGCCATTATTAGTGCCCCTTCAAAGGATATAGAAAATAATCACCCCTTACATTAACAAAAGGAAGGAGTAATTTTTATTTTATACCCACTGTATATGCCAAAAGGCTTTCAAAGCTCATTTACAGTCTTCCACTGAGTAGCCAATCTTTTTGCATTTTTTCACCAATTGTAAGGTGTGTACCTGTAAATTCTGCTCTGATATCACATTCCACAGGGAGTTAAGATTGGGTATCCAGGTATAGGTAGATAGGATTAGGGTACTTGTTTGACAGCATAGGACCTGATTTATTAAAGCTCTCCAAGGCTGGAGAGGATACCCTTTCACCAGTGAAGCTGGGTGATCCAGCAAACCTAGAATGGATCTGGTCCAGGATTGAAACCATTTGCTAGCAAATTGAAAGACTTTGAAGAAATCCATTCCAGGTTTGCTGGATCTCCCAGCTTCACTGATGAAAGTGTATTGTCTCCAGCCTTGGAGAGCTTTAATAAATCAGGCCCATAGTGTCAATCTCCTGTGTTCCCCACATCACAAGTATTGCTGATGACCTGTACATTATGTTCAAATAAACATTCAGATTAGTAAAAGAATTCAGAAAAGATTTATATATATATTTATGGTAAATTATACAATTAAAGCTCCAGCGTTTGTAACCCTTGATGCAATGACTTCATGTGCCACAATTGTAATATAATACTTATTGAAATTATTTTTTTAAATATTTTCTTACCTGGGGAATTTCCTTGGATCCCAAAGCTTTAGGACCTTCTCGATTAAGATAATTTCTATATGCCATATAGTTTCCCCGTTTCTTTTCAGAATCTTCAGGACTGGTCTGTTATAGATAATCATTGTTAAAAACCTTATATGTGCTTCATGTAAAACTGGAAAAAACCCATGTGTGATCCAACTCTGGAACATGCAGCAGCTTGGCAAATCCAAAATATTAGGTTACATTAGGTTAAAAAGCAACAAAGTCAATCATTCCCTGAGAAAGGTCTCTGTCCTAGGCTTAGATTTTCCTTTCTGTCCAACATGCAATTGCTGGTGTTCACAAAAATTGGCTGTGAATATTGGAAGTTCAATGAATCTCCAAGGCGGAAGAAGATACACTTTCATCTGTGAAGCTGGGTGATCCAGCAAACCTGGAATGGGTCTGGGTGGAATCAAAAAATTTGCTAGCAAATAAACTATTTTGAAAAATTCCATTTAAAGTTTGCTGGAGAGCTGTGATAAATCAGGTCTACTATTTCAGGAAAAAACAAAACAAAATCTGAACGGTCAAGAGACTACCCAACTTATATACAGTGCCAGACCCATTTGTGGGAGAACTGAGAGAATTTGATCAGGTATGTGACGTCAAGGGGTGGGGGGACTGCAACCACTCAACCTAGTGTAGGGGTTCTTTAGTATTACTGCAGCCTCTGACATCGATATTGGAGTTATTAATGTGGTCACTAATATCTATGTTGGGGCCATTATTGCTGCATTCATACCAATGCAGGAGTATTACTACTTCCACTTTCTCTTCAATTTTGGTACAGTGCAGAGCATTGCAGCAGGGACAATCTTTTCAGGTATTGAGATGTTTTACAGCAAACTTCCTTTTAAATTTGCTGCCTAATTAGATGCAAGGCACCTACACACTAATGCTAGCTGCTATTTTATAGCCTTTTCGCGCTGTTGCGCCACACTTTGAACACTTGTAATTTTTAAGATGACCTGACATGTCACCAAGATATGAAGAAAATTCTCTGCTACCAGGTTTAATCATTTTTTGTGTCACTTGGATGGGAGCTGTGAAAGTAACCACATCTTTATTTAAAAAAACAAAACAAAACTGAAGCTTCACTTCAGAAACAAAAAGTTCTTAGGATGCAATTTGCAGACAGTTGGCAGATAGTTAGGATTTAAAATCTGTCAGGTTTGCTTTTTCTATGGATAAAGTAAATGGAAGGCCAAGATTCTTACCTCCGAGGGTCTCTGAGATGATCGTACTGGTGTGGTAAACTCTTTTTTTGGCGAGATAACCGCAGCTTTCGGCTGCTCCTTCTTCGGTGACAGAACCACAGCATTCGGCTGCTCCTTCTTTGGAGTGGTAACTTTTGCTTTACTAACAGGGCTGGATTTATCCTTCTCCTTTTTGTGTGCTTCATCCTTTTGTTTCATAAGGGCCAGCTTGGAGCTAGTTTTTACTGGAGATGTCTTCTTTGAAGTCGCGTTGCCTTTAGATGAGAATAACTGTTCAGAGACATACCAATTCCTCTTAATTTCCTTCCCCTTCCTGACAGATAAATCTGAAAACACTAGAAGTACTGCTTCCAAAAAGCTATTACTGGATAAGCCACACTTTTTTTTTTGCACTGGATAGTACTTGAGCCATACTACAGAGGCAGAGGTAACTAACACTCATTGAATTCAAGGACAAATAATGAGAATAACCTACAATACCCCAATTACGTTATGTGCAGGAGTGTGGAGGTCCTGACAAGGGCAATATGTGGAGGAGAGAACTGTAAGGAGTTTGGCAAAGGGTAGTATACATAGAAGAGTGCATCCAGAAAATAAGTATTTTTACAGTTTTTTTTTTATTTTTATTTTTTTGCTGACAGGCACACTTTTTGAAAACATCAATGGTCTTTTAGACAACCACTCACCCTTGAGATCTTCCCCTATGGAAATCAGATACAGTTCAGGGACACAGAGTCTCTGATTTGTATCTGATCCAGCTCAGTACACCAGCAGCCTGAAGGTGACAACTTGCAAATGCTTAGCACAGAACACTTACTAACGTTTATTTTTCTACCACTTAAGACCCTGATAGGTATACACAACAGACAAGTTGTCGAAGTGAAAGCTTTTTTTTTTTTTTCTGACAGCCAACTGCAACAGTAGACAATGTTGTGATATTAGACTGTCACAACATTGTCTCGGAATTGTCACGGCAGGTGTAATATGGAAGACTTGCAGATGACACCTGTTAGTTGAAAAAAAAGCACCTGCAGGGACCAGAGAACTGGCTCCAAGAAAAAATTTCTGCAACATCACTCCTAAGGCTGTGTACACACATTAGACTTTTGTCGTTGGAAAGAATCTTTCACAATCCTTAAAAACGAGTGAAGGATGCAAGAATGAGCGCTGTACATACAGCACCTCTCAGCTCTATGGAGGGGTTCGGGGGGACGACAAGGGAGCAGCAGGTCATGGATCCACCAGGAGGGATGAGCGATGTACACACGTCAGATTCTCGTCCGATACCAGCCCTGAGGCAATAAACGCATGAGAATCATCTGACGTGTGTACGAAGCCTAAACCACCAGTTCACAAAAATAAGAGATTATATCTTTGGGCCATGCCTCCTGTCAACAAAAACAGGTTTAATTTACTACTTGTTTAAAGAATGAGAAATAAAAATAAAGATAGTCTCCTAGAACATAGGAATTCCTTTCATTTCGGTCACTTTTAGTCAAATTGTATATTTTATGCTCTGTCACTTACCTGAAGAAATGCTTTTTTCCTTTGCAGGGCTTGTTTCAGTGACTGTTGAGCTCGGCTTCTTCGGGCTGACTTTTTGTACCTATATAATGTAGACATACATGTTACTCAGTAAAGTGTATGCTTGGGTAAAATGCTTCATTAGTTGGCTAGGAACAATTACTTTAATTACTCATTAAAATTTTCCTATTCTTAGGATATTTTGTAATACAATTTTGCATCAAGTTAAGTAGAATTCAGTAGCAAATTACCTAAATCTGGCAAACCAGAGATCTGGTACTTAAAATTCAGACTGAAAAACAAGCTAACTGAAAATGTTGATGTCTTCAGTTTTTCAATCCTCCATCCAATATTGTTATTGTAAAAGCTACAGACAAAGAGGGTTCAGTACAAGAAGGTGAAGATTTTTTACTGTGTATTTTACCCAATCATGAGAAGAAACACCCACAGTTGAAAAGGATAATTAGAGATAGTACATATTGCAATCAAACAGGTTTTATTGCTTGCTCTACATTCCACAAACTTAGCCACAAATTTATTTTTTATTAGGAAAGGTTTTCAATTCTAGTAACTCACTCCAGGAAAACTCTGGCATAAGCAATCAATTTAAACAAACCTGGGAATTACTGATCAAACTAAAAGAATTAGGAGCTGGTGGATTCAAAGATGCTAAGGATCCTTTACAGTCATTGTCACAGAAAAAGCCAAAAAAGCCATACTGAAATTAAAAGCCAAGTGAACCGTGTACAGTTACATGTTAAAATCCTGCAGACAATGTGTAAGGAAATTAGTGGAAAACCTGGTGCTGCTTATAGCAGCCATTCTAATTTTGGCATCTGTTCATTTTCAACTTCACAGACATATCTTACGATGAAAATTTTTTTTTTAGCTAGCTATACATGAAGACTTCAATACAACCCTTTGTTATTTGAGTGACTTCAGTGTTGATTGCCAATTAAATGTCAATCAACTGTACAACTACACTGCAATCAATGCATAGTAGATACTTTAGTACTGATTCTTTTTAATTACTTGAGATGCAAATTCAGTGCTATATATTCACACAAGATAAAGTGTATGTGCCAATGCTTCAGGATCTGACTGAACAATAATCGATTGAGACATTTCCAAGACATGTCAGATACCTTTATGATCTATGAACAATGGAGGTTCTTTTGATTCTTTGCTCATCTCACCTTATCCTTTGGCATATCATCTATCATTGCCAATGTTCGGGCAAACTCCTCATCTTCATGAAGTTGTCTTTCCAGCTGTAATAAGGGGGGAAAAATATTTTGAAAAAAAGTTTTTTAAAGAAAAATTTAGTTTGGTATATTTGCTGGCAACCTAGACTTACTTGCTGAAATAATATAAACCCTTTTTAAGTAATATCTCTATAATTACTGCCACTTCAACGCAGCTGCCACAAACATTACAAAGATTATCAATATTATGAAAATAAACTAATGGGGAAACCAGCTGAAAGAATAATTGCTTTGTTTTTAACATGGGAAGGAAAGGACACAGAAATTACCACAATGAATAATTATTGAGGTCTTCAAAACTTCAGATTGAGTGCACAGGCAGGTAGGAAAATCCTAACTATTGTGGGTATTAGTTGCCCATTTCTCTGTCAGGTGATGCATCCATTAAAACTGCTGAAAACTAAAACTTACTGAAGTGGCAAAATGAGGTGAGTAAAGGAAATAAATGTACAGCTGTAATCTGTGTAAAGGTCTGCTGAGGCACAGGTTTGTTATAATGTGCACAAAGCCATTTTAGGAGGAAGATTTGCAAAGAATAATAAAAGCACATGAAGTGGATCTTCCAGGGTAATAAGCGTATTAAAGGGCAGATGTTAAATAATAACTCAAACCTAAGCATGCACTGATGGGACACATTATAATCTGTAAAGTGTTATATTTTAACACCCTACTTGAGAAACTTGATGCATCAATTCAAACATCCCATATTAAATATAAACCTTATTTCCCAATTAGAGACTGTGGCGTTTGAAAGCGTATAACTTTTTTTTTTAGCAAATGCAGATTGCAATCCATCATTAAATATGTGAAGACAAAGTCCCATCAAGATGTAAACATGTTAGTCCTAGCTCAGTTACAAAACACACCTTTAGGGAATATTACCATTAGGTGCATGTTTTGTAACCTTAGTCCTGACATCTTTGGGGGTTATTCAATAAACATTGAAAAATAAAGCTGGAACCGAGGAGAAAAATTGTGATAATAAGCAATATTACTCTTACTATTTAAACCACATTTACACTGGTCAAAAAGTATATAAAATACTTGCAATGCAATTGTATTGCATTCTGAATGTAGACACATTGCCATCTGTATGTAAGAAAATGTATGTTGCAGAGCATATCATTTTCAAGATTTTATTTCTTTTTCTAAGCAGACAATACCATTACCTCTCAACATTTCTAACATCAATGTGCTATGCATTTAGAACACCAGAGGTTTAGTTATGGAATATTCCTTAAATCTTCAAAAGTGGATCAAGTCTACATAATTTATTCCGAGCAGTTGTTGATCTGGTTTTAAAATTCATCTGATGTTAAAAGTCATTCCATAACATGCCTGATGGGAGTGGTAAACACCCAGAAGTATGCTATTTGCAAATAGAAAAAGACTGTCTTAGGCTGCGTACAAGTCCGATTTTTGTCCTTTGAAAGGAACTTTCATGATTCTTTCCAACGACAAAAGACTGAAAGATGAATGAACGAGCGCTCTATGAAGAGGGGAGAACGAGCAAGCGGCACCCTGCTGCGCTCTCTGCCCCTAACTTGCATTACGGTTCTTCGTGGATCCTCCAGGATGGATCCATGAACAATGTCAGACGCTGACGCCGATGTTGGATTCTCGTTCGATACTAGCTCTGAACCAAAATTCAGACGAGAATCATCTGACGTGTGTACATAGCCTAAGGCCTTCCCTGTTTACAGCTTTCCAGAGTAGGAGAGCCATTGACTTTTAAATGCAAAGAATAACCACCTAGATTTAGATCAGACAATATGATGAAGCAGCTGTACAAAGGCCACACCAACACATGTATTTTGTTCTCCTACTGCTGCTTCTATTCGGTAAATAAGTGGTTGGTTGGCAACATCTCTACCAAATGTAGCCATTACAGTAAATGGGCCAACTTGTTGCAGATCAGGCCACTTACTGACAGCTCAATTTTCCATGTATAGGCAAACTGCACATACGGAGAAGACCTAGCAGACATTTTTGAAGAATTGCAAAGTTAGAGACTAATTATCAATCAGTTTATTTAAAGGCAAGCTATTACACTGCCATTTCTTTCAAGTGTTTCATTCAAATTTTGGTAAAAATAGTAAATCAGAATATAAATGATTTCACTCACCTCTTCATCCTCTGCAAGCTGTAACTGTCTAGCAATGGCTTCATCATCCATTCCAGAATCAGAACTGCTTTTCCTAGGCTGTGCATTGGGAAAATAAAAATATTTAAAACCTATAACCAAAATTGAATTAAAGCACAATGAAACTCTTTTCAATCTTCAATGGGGATACAGGGTGTTTGAAGCACAAAATCACAAGGAATCTTCTTTTTATTATAATATTTGATAAGTCTTTGATTTTAAAGCTTGTTTTTTAACGTGCAAAATATAAAAGATATACATTGGAATCTTGTGTATTATCAAGATTGATATTACAATATCACATAACCCCCTAGTAAAAGAAAACAAAAGTACCTTTTCCTTCTTGACTTCCACAAGTTTCTTGTTTGATCGCCTAATGTTGCCCATACCAAAGAAATCCTCCACTGACGTACACACCCGTTTGTCAGGAGTTTTGGCTTTGGCTGGTTGGCTTTTGGTGGTTGTGACTTGAGGCTTTGCAGGGGGAGGAATTGCAGATCTCCCATTTTCCTTTGGTTTCTTTTTAAAGGTTTCAAAATCTTCTTCATCTGCAATTAAAATATCAATTGTTTTAATACATTTCTTTTACTCTCTGTAAATTAGCAAAGTAGAAACAAATGCATGATTATAAGAAAGAAGAAAGATAGATGGGGAAACCTAAACTCTTAACTGAATACAAGTAATAATTTTAAATTAATTTGAAGTACCAAATTCCCAAAATACATTAAGGGACACAAGAAGATTTAAATTTCAGGATGTCCAAAACAGCCAAAGCTGGAATCTGGTGAAATAAAAATTTCCACATGGTAAAAATAGTAAATTTGTAAACAGAGTGGCAGCCTTGCAAATCTCAAATGCCAAAGAAGAATTTACAGGTCTAGTAGAATGTAAAAGAAAAAGAGGAAAACAAAGAATGAGACCATAAGCTTCAGCGATGTTGGGCCCCCTACAGATGGTGGAACAAGAAACCAGTGCACCTATTTGGGGTTCAGCAATCCAGATGAAAAAAAGAGAAATCAGTCTTTATAAGCAGTGGAATGGACTCGCAGACACCAAACCATTATTTGAAAATGGAGGGAAATTTCCTTCTCGTGAACTAAAGCTAAATAGGGAGATTGTGAAGGAAAAGTCCCTGTAGAAAGCAGAAACTACTTTAGGTAAAAAGTTCCGGGCCTCAACACCACCTTGCCCCTATGCAAAAACAATAAAGGGTTTCATGAAGGACAAGGTCATCAGTTCAGACACTCGCCTCACAGAGGTAGGGCTTAAGGTATAGGAGATAGATTAGCGAATAAAAAAAAAAACAGACCCTGGTCTGCCCCCTCTGTAATCATTAATGTGTATGTTAAGCCATACTTTTTTTTTTTAACTTTTTTTGCACCAAATTATTGAAAACCAACCAGTTAAATAATTTTTTCCTTTCGCTAGGGCTATTTCACTTCATTTCTGGAGCACAATAGCAAAAAAAGGGGAAATCTCCCTAAACTGAGGGCAATTCCCATCGCAGACCAGTGTTCTCCCCAGCTTCTTTTAGCCAGGTGCATCACTCAGCACTTTTCAGCAACCACCCTGCTGTTTTTTGGGTTACTGAAGAGTTGGGTCATAATACAGGGGCTTCCACCCACCTAAAATTTCTTCCCATCTAGCTTAAAATACAATTCTGGGTTGAGCAATGCAGACTGATGATTTTCCCTCAGCTATTGCATTCATGACAATTCTTATTTTTAGATTTCCTTCCACTGTTCCAGTAGCAACGGATAAAAAACTCTCCAGTAAGGATACAGACAGTTTTTGGTCTTCTGGTCTTTACATACATTGGGCCCAATGTAATAAGGCTCTCCAAGACTGAAGCAGAGAGACTATCATGCATGAACCTGGGTGATCCAATGGATTGGATTTTGTAAAAAGCATTTGCCATTGGTTAGCAAATTCTAAACATATTTAGATATACTGTTTCAAGTGATGTCCAGTTCTTGTAGCAAATTCAAAGCTAGAAATGTGATGTATTCCAGCTGCTTCCAGTGTAATTACTGAAGACAAGACTTGCATAAAAGGTAACATCTATACAGACAAATTTTGTATAGCCAAAAGCAATAATCTCAGGACATCAAAAAAAGTCACTGACCACCACAAAAGTACAATACCACCCCCAGGGCATATATATATATAAAAACCATAGAATTAACAGGTATTTTGTGTCATCTGAGATTGTAGTGTATGGTTTTACAAAAATCCAGTCTGAAAATAATTCAGCAGGGAAAAAAAAAAAAAGAAAAAAAAAAGAAAAAAAATCACCATAAACCCCCTTAAAATTACCAGAACATATCCTGAGTCAGTCTGCACATCACAAGCATAAAGTCCCTGGGAAACATTTACTTGTAATTATTGGTAAACACATAACATTAGTTCGTCATTCTCCAAGTTTATACCATAAGACAAGACGGCATATATTGCGATACAAATGTTGCACCTTGTTTGTTGCTAGAACATTTTGTTCTTCTGCGTAGTTTTGCTTACAATCTCTGCAAATTAGTTACTTTAAGTGTTGCTTTAATGCTAAATTTGGTTTCAAGCATGCAGGCAAGTGATATTTTTGTAACACAATTACAATAACACATGAAGTAATAACGTGCAGACAAGCTTATGCGCAAATAAAAGCAATATAGACCGTCTATCAATCTGCTTGCTAACACTGCACATGATCCCTTAATTAATGACTCACGGATGACTGCTGAATCTAATTGTTTCCTGAGGCTTTACACCGACTATGTGTTCTGCAATATTATGACAAACACACAAGATTGCCACAGGCTCTGCATTCATCCAGGATCAATGTTTTAATATCAAAGATGAAGCTCTGTGAAAAACTCAGAATATTATTTTTTTTTTGCCAGAAAGCACCTGATCTTTACTTGTCATCAAATAAAAGCAAGTAAGAACAAACAGGAATGTATCAAATGTTTCAACCCAGCTAGATGGAAAAAATGAAAATTTAGTAATACGTTGTATACAAATATTTTACAACAACTAATAAATGAGATTACTTGCCTACCTACTGGGGAAGAAGATGTATTAAAAGGTATATAAGGCTTAAAGTATACACTTTCAAGACTCCAATACCCTCCCGCATCCCCATAACAAGTTCGTGCTGTGTGGCCTACACTGAATACCATAGCAAGTTCAAAATTTTTCTCAGGGCTCATTCCTTCCAAACATGATTTTATGCAATCCCCAATAAATGCCTTAGCAAGCTTACAGTGTGCTTCTCCAGGCAGAGTGCAAATTCACTATAGCAGGGGTCCCCAATCCCTGGGCCACAGACCGGTGCCAGTCCATGGCTGGTGGGTTGGGGGCCACGGGTGATGGTGGCGCCGCTCCTTGCATTGCTTTGAAGCTGGCAGGGGGGCAGGCAGCTCTCTTCGCACAGGCGCTGCTGGGAGGGGCGGAGTGATGTATGTGGGGCTTGCACTTCTCTGCCGTTTACGGCGGGCCTGCCGCTTGACAGCACAACAGTTTTCTTAGGCTGCTCTGCTACTCTCAGCTGGTGTGCTGGCGGGAGGCTGAGGGTGGCAGAGTGGTGTAGGTTGTACATGTACCGGGCTGTAGCAAACTTTTGTGCTGTGTTGCCGGGCCCCGCTGTTGGAAAGGTTGTGGACCACAGATATATAGGATTGCAGCATTCATGCAACGAGACACAAACAAAAAAACATTGTGAAACCAAGAAGCCACATGCACAGCGTGAGTGTGAAACTATGAAAATATCAAGGGGAAGAAGATGGACACAGGAACCCACTATTTGCAACACCAACACATTTCTAAAAGAGAAAGATTAGGACCATCATTTTGGACATCTTAGTTTTCTGTCTGTCCATTAAGCTGACTTCAATATTTTGAGTTTCTGGCCCAGTTCAAGTATAATCAGTGAGGGAAAAAATGTATTCCAATTCCATGGCACTGGAACTTTGCATATAACAAACTTGAAACCATGGTGCAACTTAATAATGATTAAGTCTACGTAGTGATTACAAAACATTATGCAGTGTTTAGATATAGCAGATTTTGATTTTGTATTGGCATCTTGTAACCTTTTGAACAGTAACACTGTAAATTCTATAGAGGCAAGGACACCAGGATGCAATCAGGTGTGGTGTATGCACATGTACTGCAATAACAGGTGCATAGGAAAAAAACTTCCTGTTCCATCATTGTCCAGCTACATTTTGGGCACTCGATGTACTCAACTGCAACAAAGAAAAGGTCACTCACCAGACCCTGCTTTCTGACACTGTTATGGAAATCTCAAGACTTCACCAGTAGCGGTATCTAAATGTGGATGGGTAGATCCCAATATCTAATTAAACTAAAAACTGAGAAATAATTCAATATCTATCTAATATGGCCAACATATAAATATACATATATGCAAGGGATGTAATATGCCATGAACATAATTTGGGCTGATGAAATAATAAAGTATCTGCCATCTATATCAATTTTAGAATGAAATAAGCTAGACCCATAAAGTTTTAAAATTCTAGTGAGGCACTCTGGAGGCTGATTGATTGAAGTAATACATCATACTCCTTGGAAGGTCCCTGGACTTTGCTGCCATCTGCTCCAGAGTCCTCTATATACAGGGGGATAGTTGGCAACCAGTGGATCTATCATCTTGGTAGCGGATGGTTATATAGTAACACAGTTAAGTAGGACAATAAAAAAAAGACATAAGTCCATCAAGTTCAACAACTTAAAATAAACATATACCAAATAAAAAGGCAAAAAAAACCCTGGTACTATTTGCCCCAACAGAAAAAAATTAAAATTGTGTGGCAATCGGATGTCCCCTGGATTAACACACTCTAAGATGTAAATTGGATAAATGTATTTGAACAATGAGATAACTAATGTAAGTTTATGGTATTAATATTGTAGTGCAACTAGGACATACTGGACTAATTTCTCTCTTTCCTGTACATGTATGTTTTAATATTTAAATAGGTTAGGGTTTTATAAATATGTTTGTATATATCCATTAATTCAAAGTGCCTCAAAAATCCATAACATTTGCTGGCGTGTTTTGTATTCTTGGAGATATTGGATGTGGCACCATACTTTTACCAGTTTCATTTGCTAATCTTTGGATTGCATTAGTAGCCGGTTGCTTTTACTTTTAGTGTGAAAGGTTTTGTTATTGCTCTTCATATTGGCTAATATTTTTTGTTTGGGTATTTAGGAGGAACAATTATAACACATCCTTGCCCTAAAGCATATGGAACAAAAATGGAAAAAACAAAAGCAATTTTCTTCTGTATTCAGTTTAGTTCATTATGTTAAAAAAAAAACCAGAGGAAGTGGAAAAAAGCAGGGGGCAGGAGAGAAAGAAAAGCCAGACAACAAAAGGTCTCTCAGAAGATTGCTTTAAAGGGATTCTCACCTTTCTTAAACACAAGTGAAGCTAAAGCCAGGTTAAAATATTGGTCTTTAATGTAGTTTTTATAACATTTATTGTTCTTAGGGTAATTAACCATGTCTCATGTTTAACCACTCTCTCACATACCTATGCGCTGGCTTGTACCTGGTAGAACCTTCGACAAAGACCATACACACAACCTAGCACACACTGCATAAAAACAAAATCCAGTCAATATTATTTTAGTTGGTAACCTTGACCTGTGGTTATGTTAATGTAACCTTGAGCTCCTAAATTGGAGGAAGAGCCAAATGGCCCCCCCCCCTTCTATCCACCAGCAGAAACCTTGACCAGTGATTCACTGCCATTAGGCAATATCTAATTATCAATAAACTTTGTTTACTGTGCGTTGAGAATACAGACGGCTGGACTGTAACTAAACACAAAGCAGTGCAAGCAAAGGAAGTTGGTTTATTTTGTCAAGGTTTATCGATATAAAACGACCTTGGCCTTCTGATTAAAAAGGTGTGTCCTCTTCAGAGTAGGCAAATAACGTGTATGCCTGCGACTTTCAAAGCCAAGGACGTTGCTCATTGTCAAAAAGGAAGAAAAAATGTCAAGACAATTTTGTTGTACCTATAGCAATCCAAACCTCTAATCAATATGTCCTACTTTTTACATTATTGTTTTGAAGTCATTAGGTATAATTATAGGCAAGAATATGAAAAATGAACTTTTGGTAGATCAAAACGTTCCACCAAAATTTGAGCCCTACAACCATTTCAGCACTTCTTGAACACCACAAGCTGATGAAAAGATCAAATGTTTTACAGCAATTTAAGCAGAAAGGGGGGGGGGGGACGACTTGCCTTCAATCCCACAGATCCCTCAATGGCGCTGGTACTTTCCTGAATTTAGTCCTGCTCCAGCCTGGAAATCCTTTTCATCCCAACATGGAGCACCGCCATCTTCACTTTTTTCTTCCTTTCTTCTTGCTACATCACCCGATCTTGCACTGTGCAGGTGCTAGATTAGGTGATGTAGCTCACTGTAAAGAGGGGAGGGAAAAAAAAAAAAAGAAAGCCGATCTCACTGCACATGGGTGAGATCGGCATGTCTTTCCCCTTAGTAGAAAAAATTCCCCTTCGAGATCAGGCATGGGCAGAAGGAGCACCCAGGAGCCTCCCAGAATGTGTGACAAAGGTATCCCAGGATGCTCTGCGCTCCCATTCAGTCTTGATCGTCGCGGCAGTGTCAATTACTTTTTTACTTTATATATAAGGTTTGTCAACCCTTTTACGTAGAGTAAAAAAGCTGAGTTTAGGTCCGCTTTAAATCCTATTATTTGAATGCTAGATTCTAATGCCAGATTACAAACAACACACAGCAGATTGGATGGCGTCAAAAAATTAAGACAAAATAGAAAAGCCATGTGTGAAAAAGTACACTCCATGATTAAACAGCTTGAAGAACCACCTTTACAAGCAATAATTTTAAGTCATCGTGTTTTTTTTTTTTCAGCCATCCTGTTGTGCTTGGGTTGGGATCATTGTCCTGTTGCATGACCCCATTTCAGGCAAGTTTTATTTGTTGCACAGAAAGCCTCATGTACTCCACTGTAAAGTATACAGTGGAGTCAACTGCAGATAGCTTCAATGACTGCAAGGTGCCCATGTCCTGTGGATGCAAAACAAGCTCAAATCATTACCCCCCAACAAGCTTGATGGGTTGTATAAGGCCGAAATATCTCCATTTTGCTCTCTCCTGTTTAACCCCCCTAGCGTTCTAATTATTGAATCTAATACAAAATTATTTAAATTTACCGCCGCTAAGTCCTGGCCGCACCAACACATATACCAACATCACCGGGAAACCCCTTAAATCAAATCAATCAACTTTGCGGCTGGAGATCGGAGGAGCAGGATGTGTCCCCCAGGACCTGGGGGGAGAAGCAGGATGCTGGGGCACAGAACAAGGTAAGTGGGTTTTTTTTTTTTTTTTTTTTAGTTTAAGGAGATTCCGAGTGTGACTCAGGATTACCGATTTTTGCAAGTAAAATACACCCCAAGTCACACTTGGGATTACCACTAGGGGGGTTAAATCACATTTCTCCAGAGGTCTTTTTTTTGGAGAATATTTCTTATAGCTTCTTATAGCAACCCATCCAAAAAAAAGCTGTAATTGTTCAGTCTTTTTCTAATTGTAGAGCCATGGTCTGAGATGTAGCTTTTGGGGTTTTTTTCTGCAGATTCTCTAAGCCAGTGGTGGGGAACCTATGGCACGTGTGCCAGAGGGGGCACTCAGAGGTCTCTGTGTGGGCAGACGCTCCCCACCTAGCTGGCCTCCAATTGGCTGTGCTATTGTCCCTCTGTCACCCCTGCTGGCTGTGGAATTTCTTTTCCCTGGAAACATCAGTTAACCCTCAGAATACCAGACTGAGGAAGAAAGGCAGCTGAAGTGTATTGAAGCAATCTGTCTTTATCCAGAATTGAAAGTGTGAAAAGTACAGAGGGGGAGAGGGAGGCAGACATGACAAGGGGGATCATATTTTGCTCTGTCCTAGTTATGGTGAAATACAGTATGAAATCTGAAGACCCAGAATAGAGCTACACAGCCCAGGCACAAGAATGCCAGTCTGCTCCACCCAGTCAAGACCAAGTGAACACAAAGCTTGTGGTAGAAGGTAAGTGTCTGTTGAATGTAATGGGAACCCTATAACTGTGTGTTGCTATCCACAGTGCTTTAAAAAAAATTATGTGCAACGTGCTGCATTGCTATGCAATCGGTATGGGTTTAGGAAAACTCCCTGCATTACTGTATTGTGAAATATTTCATATTATTTTTGCTATCTGCACACTACTAAGATTTTCAGTCTTAGTTACAGAAATAAATGAAGGTGATAGTTCTAGCCTAAATGCCTTCAAGAGGGGATTGGACAAATTTCTGGAGGAAAAGTCCATCACGGGTTACTAGCCCTGATGAGTATGTGTTACCTTCTTGTTATAGATGTTGGCCACTGTGAGATACAGGAGCTGGACTAGATGGGCCATTGGCCAGATCCAGCAGGCTCTTCCTATGTTCTTATCAGTATTTCAGTTTTATCAGGTTGGTGCTCATTGCTCGTGTTGGGTCATGGATTAGTTTGGTTACAGAGAGCCATTGCTGTACATTGCATTAATGACATCCACACTTATTGACATCTGTTCTGTGCGTCCAGTACATGAAAGGTTATAATGTCATTGCATAGCGGCAGGATGTGTTTACCTGACATCACATGAACCGTGTAATGCTCAGTGTGCTGGGATAGGTTGGTGTGCAGGGTTCAGCTCTCTATGGCCTGTGTGTGTCTGTTGGTGGCATTATTATTATTATTATTTATTAATTTATTATTATTATTTTATTATTATAAACAGGATTTTTATAGTGCCAACATTTATTTAGTGCTGTACATTAAAAAGGGAGAGATTTGTAGCCTGCTTGAATGAAATTAGGCTGTTTATGAATGAAAAGGGCAGCAATATCCACAGCTCACTGATACTGCCTGGCCTCAGGTTTTTACAGATTTTACACTACCATATCAATGTACTGAACAAACAACTACAAGGTGTAGGGAAAACAGCAGAAAGGATGTTTTGTTAAATCAAAACATTTGACAGAAAACTTAAGGTTTTTGAAAGGGATTTTTGCAGAAAATCCTACAAAGCCATCAGGGAATCTACAACGAATTTTCTAGAAGCTGCAAAGGTGAATTTTACTAACAGATTTTTTACAGTTCTGTAAGATGGAGACAACCCTGTGTGAAACACTAGAGAAGATAGAAGGGATGACAAATGACAGCACAGATAGTTCTGAAAATGAAATTCTTAAAGTGTGGAATTCTCTACCAAATAATTTGAGTCAATGAAAGCATTTGGGTTTGCTTTTCATATTTTGTTTGGATCATTTTATGCTTGTGAGCAGCTGTTTTCTGCTTTAAATTATATCCGTATGGGTCAAAGTTAGACAAATTATGCATCCATACAAAAGGCAAAAATCACAATTATTGTTCAAAAGCATGCCAAATGTAAACATTCACCTTTCAATAAAAAGTTGTTTGTATCATTGAAAGCTCTGTTATTGTGTTTTTCTTTTAAGACAAAAGGATTTTACCTGCAAATAGCGGAAATCCTGAGTCACACTCGGGGTAGCTTTAAACTAAAAAGAAACCCCACTTACCTTGATCCGTTGTGATCCCCCTGCCATCCCACTGGTCCCCGCAGGTCTTGGGGACATGTCGGTCTTCTTCCCGGTGACGTCAGTACATGCGTCGATGCGAATAATTATTTTTACAAATAATTTTGTATTGGATTCAATACAATATTACGATATTGAGTCCAATACAAAGAAATCTTCATATATATATATAATATATATATATGCTACGGTACAGTTATATTACATGTTTTTATATTTTTTAAACAGATTTTTGTGTTTTATTATTTAAAGTTTAATATTAAATTTATTAAATATTGGAGGGGGGTTAACCAAATGCACTTACCAGCATCCAGCTGCTACTTACCCATTTATACCTACAAAAGTAGTAAGGATGTAGTTATCTTTTCACAAATTGTTACTGCATTTTTCACTTATTTTATGTTAAACAATAGCACAGTGTAATATGTGATGTGTAGTAGTTCATTCTATTTACCTAGTTTTAAGACCTACTAAGGACCAGATGAACACATATACATACATATTATAATACAAATACATAAAGGTGGTGAATGATGGGACCATACACACAAATTCAGCAAGAGAACCTTAGTAGTGTGTTAGATGACAGATACAGATCACAGAATCATGGGTGGACTTGTGCAAACATGAACTATAGACCACAAACAAAATAATATCAATAGGGAACTGGTTAAATCCACAGTAAAGAAACAGCAATGTGTTAGACAAACAAGTCTCCAGACAAAGCTACTCAAAGTAAATACACATAAATCAGAAACAATGGAAACCGTAGAAAGAAACTTAAAGTTCAACATGAACAATAGAAGCAAACAAATCTAAAAGGAACTCTCAACAGATCACACAAAGGTAAGCATCTATTTATACCAGACACCATTAGAAAAAATGATGAAAAATGATAAAATTAAGTAATATACAAATATGATCACAAAATGAGTGCATGAGTGCATGCATGATTCAGGTTGTAGCTGCCATTTTGGAATCTCACCAACACCACCAAAACTAAAAGTCACCTACGACTGTTGGGCTTTGGTTTCCTAAAGGGAATGAGATAATGCTCATCGAGGAACTCACTGCTAGCTTGTTTATGATACTTGGGGTTGCTGTATATACTATAGACAGGATTCAAGTGCCAAATGGACACGAATACATAAATGCACTCCATTACCTTTACTTGAAATGTTCTTGGATCAAAAAAAGTCACAAAGCCTCCAATACCTACGTCCCCCATTTCGGGAGGCTGTTGGCTGCTCTTTCTGTGCATGCCCAATCTCGAGCATGTGCAGAAGAAGCATTTTCCTTCACTAAGGAGAAAGAGAAGCCATCTCACGCATGCACAGTGGGATCAGCACTCTTTTTTCCCCTCTCTTTTAATGTGGGCTGCGTCACCTGATCTCGCACCTTGGCAGTGCGAGATCAGGTGAAGTAGGGAGAAGGAGGAAGAAGACTGAAGATGGCACCGCCGGGAAAAAAGAATTCCAGGACAGAATGGAATCTGATCGAGGAAAGGTTCAGCGCCATCTGTGGGATTAAAGGCAAGTGTGATTTTTAAAATTTTAGTTCGGCTTTAAATACAGGGTTGTCTCATATTTAAAATCCACAATGATCTTCTTAGCCCAACGCCTTACTAAGGGAATAAAGGTACTTTGGCACCTGAAGCATGAAAAAATGGGGGCTATCACTGCTAAAGGCCTTTCCCTCTCTACCCCCTAGTTTCAATGATTTCTGTGTCATTGATCTATAAGAATGTAGATTATAACAATAAGAAAAAGGGCAGTCTTTACCTGCATACTTGTTATTCAGATGTTTTCCTAAGTTCATTAAAGATTGATAGCATGTAGATGGCACAATTTAAAGCTGGTAGTGGTTTGCCCATTAAGGGCTTTAATTTCCCCTTAACCCCCAAAATATACTTAACATTCTTTGCAACCAAGTTCACAACCAGGAGCTAAAGAAAACATTGGGAATTGATAAGCATGTGACCATTTATCTTATGACAGTGCTGGGCCAAAGTAGTGTTGTAACATGGAGAGTTCAATAGCCCTGTGTGAGCTTCTATACTCCAGCAACGCATAGCTTAGTATAGAGATTTTCTTTACTACCACTATCAGCTAGAAAGAATACATAGAGAACAAAGAAAGATGTGCATATGTTGCTTGAAATATGGGAGGATGGAATTAAAGTTCAACTTTTGCTTTGTCATGGGAAAATTACAGGTTCAGGTTAAACATCTGCTGTATGAAGACAATTTCTTCATCCGATAATCTATAGGATATGTTCAAGTTTTCTGTTAGTTACCAATATTTTCTTGGCTTTTTGGAAGGTCTACATCTTTGGGGAAAAGAAACCCTTCACAGTTTTTATTTTCTGGTATGGAAGATAAACTAATGACCTCCTAGGGTAGGGAGTATATAGTAGAAACATTTTTTCCTCAGTAATAATGTCCGTACACCATTTACCCCTCTGAAATGAGCTGGTAAACATATATTTCCAATTTCTGTTTATCAGTCTAACAACTTCTTAGATCAGAGTGGTAAGAATCTCAATGTATTTCATTGGTAAATAATTAATAGGATCTGATGGAACACCAATGAAGTAATATTAAAAGTGAGCTATCGCCCAGGAAATTTAAACCGTATCTAAACTTTTGTCATATTTTTTAACTTTACAGGTCTGTGAACACTAACGATCTGTTCAGATATTAATAAAATAAATATAAAATTAAGACAAACAAATGTAATAAGGATGTGACCTGAGTCAAAAACTGCCCTCTTCTTTTTCTTAATTTGCTGCTTTTTCTTTACATCATCATCACTAGGTGGACTTTTCAACTGTAAAAAAAATTCCGTAAGGTAAAGCCTTGTTTTGTTGTTTATGTACTCAATCCCAGTTGGGGTGAGAGTATGATACATTATCCCATGGGATGTTTTGTTGAATTCCAGTTACAGCATTTTGGTATATGGTTTCCAAAAGTATGAGTATATACTTGAGATTTTTAGAGTGTTCTATCAGAGGTTTTTTGTTTTAGAGACCTAAATCTTTGGGTACATATACACTTTGTGATAGCTGGCTGCAGACATCTCGTCCCTACCACTTTCCAGCAACGTATCAAAGAGAATAAAATATTGGGAATCCCATGGTTATTCCTTCTCGCTCTTCCCCTTATAACACATATTGATAGTCGTTTTTGGCTCTATCACAAAGTTTTAGAGCTTTCCCCACACTCTATTATAATTGGCTTGGCAACACAAACTAACAATTTATTGATTCCCCTTTGGACATAACCTCATTTTTCAATACTAAATATGATTTACCTTTATTTGCAGGAGGGAGTTTAAAGCTACCCAGATAATTTCTACTTACTTCAGAATGTGCAACCCAACACCCCAGCCACATGTTCCAGAATGCAAAAAGGGATGACCGTGCCACACATATTAGGCATCGCTGTGCATGCTGGAGTGACTTCAACAAGATTATATTAAAATTGTTTTTTATTTTTGCTTTAAACTGGGCAGAAGCAATCTTAAATATAGTGTATATTCTGCTGGCAATTCCACAGCCCCCATCCTACGTTATCACTGACAAGGCAGCACAGCCTTTAGTCAAAATCGTCAAAGACAGGCCAAGCATGTGCCATACTTTATCCATTTAATGTTATGATGAGCTTACACTCCGCTGGAGCAAAAATTATAATACTTTATGGGAGAAAGTGTACACACTGTGTACTACTATATAAAGAAAAACAAAGAATACTTGCCTTAGCTTTTGACTTTTTGTGTTCTGCGACTTCTTCTGAAGCTTTTGATCTCTCTTTTTTATCAGTTTTTTCATTGAATGTTTTCTTTACAGCTGGGGTAACACCAAAAAATTTACGAATATCCTTGAACAAAAACAAAATGCAGTTATTAATGAGGCAGCCAATTCAATCTGAAACCACTCTGATTGGCTCAACCAGGGAACAATCAATAAGACTGCGCATAAATGTGCAAACTTGTAGCCAATCACAGAGCATAAGATATTCACTTTTCATACGCTTTAAGAGCACCCTTCATGTGCTGCAGTGCAAAGATTTCCTACAGGAAAGGAAGTTTGTTTAGAGAATTTATATATGTACACACATCAGATAATTTGCAGCTAATACAAACAGTCGGGCTCGTCTAGGGCAAGTATCTGACACGTGAACAGAGGTCGCCCGTCGTTGTTCGTGGATCCGTCCTGATGGATCCATGAATGATAAACGAGCAACAGCAAGTGAAAGAGAGAGTGCTACAGGGTGCTAATCGCGCGTCTTCCCCCTCCTCTTTCCATAGAACCAAAAAATGCTTTATGTACAGCGCTCCTTCTTTCATCTTTCAGTCTGATGTTGCTGGAAACAATCATGAAAGATCATTTCCAATTACAATAATTAATCGTGTGTGCATAAGCGTTGTAAATGTTGAACAATGTACAACATAGAGCATCTGATCATTATATACATCTATCAGACCAACCACACCTAAAAATTAGCCTGGTATGCACAGCCTAACAAGGTAAAAAAAAAAAAAAATACCATGGTGGCCCAGATGTTAGCACTCTGACTTTTGCAGCGCCAGGTCCCAGGTTTGAATCTCAGCCAGGACACTATCTGCATGGAGTTTGCAGGCTCTCCTGGTGTCTGTGTGGGTTTCCTCCGGGTACTCCGGTTTCCTCCCACATTCCAAAAATATGCAGTTAGGTTAATTCCCCCCCCCCCCCCCCCGTCCCCCCCAAATTGACCAACTCTGCTGTGTAATATGTCAGCACTATATAAATACTGGATGATGATAATAATTTAATAAGCAGTATAAAAATATTTTAGAAACAAAAACAACTTGCCAACAAAGAAATGTAAGCAATGTATTTTTAAGCAAAAAAAAAATATATTTGTCCATATAATAAAAAAAAAACATAATAAATTTATATATTAACTGTAACACAATGTATCAAAGACAAAAGACATATATACAAAACTTATTTTGCATAAATAGAAAATGTTACAAATGTTTTTGTTGGGGAAACAAAAAACCAGCAGCAACTGTAAAATGGTATCTGAACATTAGGGGGTTAAAATGTCATAATATTTTATCTTTATTATTTATGCCTAGGTTGATCTTGATGATGGCACCTGGAATTCCCTCGAGATAATACAGTCCAGTATCACAGATTGTACATTGCCACATCTACACGGTGACATTTTGAGGATCTGTTCTGCACCAGTATATTGACTGATCTCCTGATGAGGAGTGTGTAGGAAAAGGTAATCAAGACAATAAATTTATTATGGTATAGAACTATTTTTAAATAATCATACATATCAAATGTGCCCTCTAGGACTGTTTTAGTAAATGTAAATGGAAACAAATGTTAGTACAAAAGAGGCTACAAGTATACCAGATATTGTAGTTTTATACAAGGCAGAAGGAGTGAATGTGAATGTACAGGCCTTGCAAACAGATTACTCATCTGCTTACACCAGACAATCTGACATTTCCAATAAAGTTTTTTGAAGAAAAAAAAACAAACAAAAACAAAGTGAAACCACAACAGCCACTGTTTATATTTGGTGTCACATGACCCAATAGCCTGCCGACAGAGGTGAGAAGTCAGTAGATCATTACCCAGCATGCTCTGCTCTCAGCAACATAAAACCATGCTGGGGCCTAATAAAATCAATTATAGTTTCTAATAACATCATGTTATTTACACTGTACTATACTGATTTCAAAGTAGACTGCAGTTGCTTGTTACAATTTTTTATTCTGACAGCTACCCAATAGATGTGTATTTTCCAGCAGCTTATTTGTACCCCGATTCTGGTAATAAAAATACATTTAGACTACTACTGGGGACAACTGTGACTTGACAAGCTCTGTAGGACTACAAGTTCCAGTGATAAAGTTTGCAACTCAAGCAGAAGCAAGCAAAATTTGCTGGTTTACCGCACGCTCCCTGTTATCTGTCTGGCATTGGTTGAAACATTTTGCGAATTCATTTAAAAGCTGTTGCCTGCTGCTGTTGCTAATGCAGCAGTTTGTATTACAGTTCTTGGGCACTCTTCAGTGGCTAGCCACTTCCACGCACTTAAATGTGGACATGTTACCTATGCAGGGAATGCAATTGAATAATAATAATAGACACCTGGAAGGTCAGAGTCCCCCCATAGGTGGCCAATCACAGGCTGCAATGGGGAGCCATTCCTTATCTCAGAACTTTCCTACCACATAGCAGGAATGTGCACACGACCTGTAGGATCAGAGGGAAGATCCAGAGTACCGAGAACCTGAAGAAACATTTAATTTTTTCCCCTTTGCACATCACCCGCTAATATTGAGCATTGCATCCAAGGGTTAACAGACGACAAATAAACGCCGACATGGTGCTGCAGGCCAACTCCCCTCGTACATACCATGGCAGTCTCATCACACGTCCTTCTCTCCCGCCACCAGACCCCCAGCACCCTGCACTTGGCGCCAAGTCTCCCAGCTCAGGCAACAAGCCTGCAACATGAAACACAGCAAGCATGCATCCCTTCCTGCGTGCTCGCTCCCGTGCGCGACCCCGCGGCTCCTTTACCACACTGCGCATGTCCCATTCCGCGAGACTCCGAGCTTCTGACGGAGGCGGAGGGGGTCACGTGACCCAGAGCTGGCCTTGCTGCACCTAGGTGTACGAATTCACCACAAGACTTTCCCGCCATAGTTGACAGTTCTGTCACGTAGCTGGGATTGTTTTCCCCCCTTCTTAAATGTTTTTATTTGTGCGTTAAAGTAAAAAAAATATATATTGTGACATATATGACATATATACAGCAATTGCCCCATTTCCCTCAAAAATAAAATGACCTCTCTTTCACAGTGTTGATAGATAATACCGTAGGTGAATAGATAATTGATAGCTAGATATATAGATAGATAGATGATAAATAATAGGGTTGATAGATAATGGAAAGATAGATAGATAGATAATAGGTAGATAGATAGAGATGTATACACATATGTCAGATTGCAAGGACATCACACAGCCCTCTTCAGGTCACCCCACAGAATTTCTATTGGATTTAGGTCTAAGCTCTGTCTGGGCCATTCCAAAACTTCAATTGTCTTGTGGTGAAGCGATTCTTTTGTTGATTGGGATGTATGATTGAGGTCATTGTCATGTTGAAAGATTACATTTCTTTTCAAACTTGCCTACCCATCTTCTTCAATCTTTTATTCACCACTACATATCCCCCCTCCTACTGTGTGTCACTTCCCCACCTCCTAGATTGCAAGCTCTTCGGGGCAGGGTCCTCTCCTTCTCTGGTGTCACTGTCTATCATTTGAAAACCCTATTTATTATACAGCGCTGCGTAATATGTTGGCACTGTCTGTTAATAATATTAATAATAATATTAATATCTTCTCTTCAACTTCAGTTTTATAGCAGACGCCTGAAGATTTTAGCCCATAAATGACTATATCTGGAATTGTTCATGTTATCCTCCACCTTGACTAAAGCCCTAGTTCCAGCTTAAGAAAAGCAACCCCCAGAGCATGATACTGCCACCATGCTGTTTATTAATAATAATAATAATAATAATGCTTCACCGTGCAATGGGGTTCTTTTAGTGATGCAGATAGATTGTCACACAGAAGCCTTTTCTTACAATGAAAAAAATCCAGGTCCAGCTACAAAAATACATCAAGTCTCCCAAAAACATATGGGGAAATGTGATACGGTGTGCTGGAACCAAGGTTGAACTTTTTGGCCACAATTACAAAAGGTATGTTTGGTGCAAAATCAACACCTCACATCACCAAAAGAACACCATCCCCAAGGTGATGCATGGTGGTGGCAATATAAAGGAGGTAATTCCTGACAGCTAGCTATGCCTAATTTGTATAGTTTGCAGCTTTGTGTACATAAAGAAAACTTTTCAAACAGCCAGGTAAGTTTGCTTTATTGCACAAGGGACATTACTTGCAGTTTTTTATTTTTTACTTTAGTTCCAGATTAACAGCTTTGTGATTGGAATAATAATAATAATTGGAAAGCCTTCCCTATTCAAGGAATTGGTTGAGCTGCAAGACACCCTGAAACACTAAATGGACTTTCTGGAAAACTGCAGTCACCCCACCTTCAAACACCTGCAAAATAGTATGGTTAACATCTCCATTTTGTTTTATTAATATTCAGGGCTTTGGGTCACTTTGGGTTTCAGCACTTGTTGAAAGCATTGAAGTGTAGCGGTGCTGCTTCACTTCCCCCCTAAACATGACAAGGTGAAAGGCTGCAGAAGAAGGTGATTTACATGACTGTGTCACCTCTGAGCTGGGCAGAATTTGTCACAATCCAGTGCACCTCCATGCAGACCTCACCATGCAAACCACCACCAGTACGCCTACAAACTTAGAGCAGAAGACTAATAGACCCTAACCTGACTAACTATGTAACATCACTATATATATATATATATATATATATATATATATATACTGAAGGCTTACTTACCAGCAAATTACTGAGACAGGGAAGTAGATGGTGTCCCTGGATGAAGCCTGAGTAAATAGAGTAAATATGGAACTGCATTCATGAACTGTATCATTCATACACATGAAGATGCCACTTCCATGGATTTTAAGGGACAAGGATCTTGTAGGATAACAGTACAGGAATCCCATAAAATCAATACTTTATTAACATTAAACATTTTAAAATTTGTGTGTTACATCATAAACATAGAACAATTAGCCATATAATCAAATGGCAAACCTCCTAATTTTAAGCAGGGTCCTGGAGCAGTGATATAATTCAGATCATGTTCAAATATAACAATACAGGAAGGTTTGGTGACTCAATGCTTATTGATGAAATCATTCAACGTGCTTCACAGAGCTAGTCTGCTTCTTCAGGGGAACAATTGGGAGCTCAGAATATAAAAGGAAAACTATATATATATATATATATATTTATATATATATATATATTACAAAATCTAACTAGCTGAATTGATAGTGATACTAATAATGTAATAGATTAAATTATATATCAAACATACAATACATGCCAAAAATGGTATTTAAGTACAACCTGTCCTGGATGGCACAGCACATCAACCAAGGAACATAAACAGTGAGAGCAACATGACTCTCTGAGAGCAAGGAGTTTTTAAAGAAATGATGAGAGGAGAAGAGAAGGAAAATTTACTCTTAATAGTAGGAATATGGTAACATTCTGTGTGATGAATGGGAAATAGCATGGGTTACCTACTGCGTTGTCATGTATTTAATAGAATATAAGATGAAATGCCGAATAAATTGTGTTAAATGTGTTCCTGGACAGAAAATGTATTACCTGTTGAATTGTGTGTGCTGAAAAATAAAGAAAGTCAATGAAAAATCTGTTAAGATGATCTAGTGTACAAATTTGCTCAATGGATAGAGTTGCTCGATGGATAGATTCCTATACAATATACAGAGTAAGCGAGCCATAGGAGTGAGGTTTCAAAAAATGATGACGAGAGAACCAAGTAAAGATGAAATAAACTAAACAATGATAAAATAGTGGAGAATATAACAGAGAATGGTGAAGATTAGATTGACAGTACCTGCAGCAGAGTGATAATTTCTCTGCAGTAGTTAATACCTCCAAGTTTAACATCTACACCTTTATATTTATTAGTATACATGGAATGTGCCCTCCATAATTTCATTATTAAATTGCACAACAATATGTTTAATTTATCAAATCAGATGCCCTTTGTACAAGGCTGTATGTAGAAGAGAATTTGATGTAAAAGTTACTTTGAGAAGTGATGATGTAGATTTATTTACAAGATACTATGCACTGCAAATTGATTGAATAGACAGATGACCTTCCCAGTATTCCTATAATTCCTAAAGGGCTTGTCTTATCCAAGTGTGAATCCTGTGCACCTTTTTCTTCTATGTATGTTTGTATTATGTTAGTAAATGTGTCATGGCCTATAGAAATGTATTAGATTGAGGCGTTTGATGGTTTTAATTTGCTAGCTTGACTGCTATTTCAGATATGCTGGTGTGTGTTGTGCTCCTTTAGGCACTTCAGTAAATGAATGGTTACCTTGAAGACATTTTTTAAGAAGGCAGCATTTGAATTAAACCCTTATACCCTGATGAAGTCTGCTGCAGACAAAATGTGTCAGCCAATTCTAGATTGGTCTACATAGGATATATTGGAACTTGATGAGTCGGACCAACCCAGCATTGGTTGTTCACATTTACACTTTTCTTTTAGATCAGATCTCTAGGTGGGGGTAAATGGCGAGGTTGTTAGAATGATATTAATATCACTAACAGACATACATGATTTTCTTGTGGTCTGGACTTTGTTAGCTTTTACAGTTGTGAGCATGTTTTCTTATAAGCTTGATGAAGTGTCCACAATACTAATTACAGCCTGACTTTAATCTGCAGTTGTTTGTCACCCTGCACCTTTGAATCGAGTCTCAGTGATCAAATCCACAGAAGAAGCAAAACATGGGTGTTCCAGGTATATAATGTGCATCAGCATGCCTGCTTATAAGAATCTGTAATATAAAGATCACAATGAACTAAATGTATACAGAAGCTGAGTACCTGTGCCTAAAGCTGCATACACACTTGCAATAATTATCATTGGAAACAAATGACTAACGACCGATCAACTGATAATCGTTAAGAAAAAAAGTGCACAGCTACGACGACGAAGAAGGATTGTCCTTGGAAACGAACGATTATCCTGGCGGATTTGATTGAGTGACAATCGTTCACTATCTATTGTGTGTACGGTCGTTCAGTGATCGTGGATGGTTCTCCAGTACACTTTCTTCTTTATATGTCACTTCATGCATAGTTAAAACGTATCTGGGGTGTGTAAACTATTAGTGGATTATATTTGAACAATCGTATTGTTACAACATGTACAGAATTGTGCACAATACGATCATTCAAAATAATCGTGCATAATCGTTAGTCGTTCGTTTTCTAACGATAATTATTGCAAGTGTGTACCTAGCCTAATATATATGTACCTAATATTGAAAGCTAAACAAAAGAAACAAAGAAAGAATGGAGGAGACTTGATGGCTAGACTAAGAAGAGATAGGTATACCAATCCAAACTCCTTGTTTTATAGTCCAGTCAACTATTTTTATTTCTTTTCTTTGTAAAAATGATGGAACTCTTATACCCAAATTAGCTTATATTCAAATACTTTATAATATTTTTTTGCAGCCTTCCAGGTGTCTAAGCTATTCTCAAAATGTTTTATTTTTTTATTTGTACAAACACTGTCAATTGTCTCTTCACCTTGTCTGCCATTCGTGTCTTGCCCCAGAAACACAATAGACAGTAAGAAGATCTCTCCAAAATGAATAGATAAGACTCCTGATACAGTTGTCGCCAGGTTTACCCACTGTAAGATTTTTCCACCCATTGTTCCTAGAATGGGATTTATCATCACTTTCTATACCAGGTCACCAGAACCAATAACAAGAGTAAATTTACTTAGTAGGGGCACAGACCGCAATAAAAGCCAGACAGAAGTACTACTAACCCCTCACTATTTTCTTACAAAGCAAAACAAAAAATGTTTTAACATTATGTAGAGTTTAATTAGTTTAGTTCTTTAAGGGGACTGCCTCACACCACTGGTTCAGCTTGATGCCATTCAGTGGATGCCATAGTAGGACACTTCCGAATGCATACCCATTAAGGAATTAGGTAGTAGCATTGACTACTTAGTCTGGGGCTGGCTAGATCATGATGGCCATGATGCTGTGCCAGACTCAAACCAGATGATTGGGAATATGGCTTTCCAAACTTTGAGGGCAGAGTGACATCCAGAGGGTAAAACAAATTCTTGGGACTGTGCTCTGGCATCTCATGACAGCAGCAGGGTATTAAAACAGTTTAACAGGATAATTTTCCCTTCTCCCTTTCCTTTACATTCCTAAACCCCCTCTAATATCTACTGTAAGCTTTCTTCTTTGGTTTGTGTGCATTGCATTGGTTGCAATTACTACTTTCACTCAGAAATTGGATCTTTCTCAGCTTCTCTGTCTTCTGGCCTACCCTATTTCTACTTTATGTCTTCCCATTCATTTTTGCATTGAAGTGTCCTTACCCTGTGGTCTCCTTCCAGGAGGGATCAATATGACAGTCAGGAGGTGATACAGTTATCCTAACTTAAGACGATGGACTCCTACGTGTCCCCCATACGCTTACCACATTTTAGTATACCCATAACCTACATTCTGTGTTGGTAAATGGTGATCTTTAGTCATGATTGGAGACAATCTTGTTCATAGCAATGGGTACTTTGTGCCTATTGATGTATTAGCACAGCCAATATTGTTTTACACACCTTTTGTGATTGCTGTTTCAGTGCCTTTTGTTTCACAATTTTCCACTGTTGTTTACTTTGTATTTCGAAAATTCCTGATAAAAGGAGATTAAAAAAATATTCTTCGGAGCTTGATGAGCAGATAATGCCTTAAAGTGAGCATAGCTATAAAATTATAGATGTGGTTTCAGCAAAAGGTAAGTGACAATGTTAACTTGAAGTAGATATACAAAAAACCCTCCTACAGCTCTATATTCAATATTTTTTTTAATGCAGGCAATATAAGTACCTGGATTTAACCCGATGTAAGCCTCTTACACACCCTGTACAGATGGAGAGTAAAAGAAAGAAGTACAGGTTGGGGACAGTCCATAATGACCTAGGTTCAAAGAAAGTGGGTTAAATATTACTAGCCATTGGTACATCTAGTGGCAAAAAAAAAACTGTGTAAAAAATCTTTGGATTAAAAAAAAAATATTTGTTTGTTTTATTGTTTTATTATTTATTTCATTGGCCATTTTCATTTTGTTATTTTTGGACTGAATTCTTTAAGTAATATTTATTTCTTGCTAATTATTCCTGGCCCACGTAACAGGGGTTTAGCATGGTGAATCATTTTCCCACATACTTTGTGTTTAAAGGGTTATTTAAATATTTTTTATCTCACAGATATGAATTCTGTATGCAAACATTTTAATGCATTGAGGGACATTATTATAATGGTGAACAAATATCACTATCTGGTCTGCAATATACAGCACTTCACTGCACAGAGCTTAGGCTGCCATTATTTTACATACAATGGGTACAATGGGTATAATTTGCTTCAATCATGATTGTTCCAGACTGAGAATTGGAGTGTTCATCATACATAATGATTGATGTAAGCAGACTACATTGTGATCAAAGGCTTTGCCATGTCCAGCTGGTACAAAACTTAAATCCGCCATTTTCAACCAGGGTTTCTTGAGCTATAGCAGACTATTCTTCCATCTGGTATGTGCGTATGTCATATGTCTAACACTACTTCACAAGGCCACAATCATGATCCAAATACATTTTTATCTGTCAATAAGGATTGAATTTGGACAACAATAGTAAGAGGTACCCATCAATGTGGAAAAGGACATTTTTTAAATTAATTTATTTTACCATTATTTCAAGGGTTTCTTTAGGGGAGAGTCTCTCAACCAGGGTTCCTTAGGAGGTTTCTATGGGTTTCTTGAACATTTCCGCCTCTGGGGTTAATTGCCACTGACACCAGTGATCTTTTTGGCTAACTGTAAGGGTGACATTCTTTCTACTGGCCAGCAATGTAAGAGGCATTCTTTCCTATGACCAACACCTTAATATACTGTGAGCTGTGGATATTGTTAATATTATTAAAGGTTCCTTAAGACCTGAAAGTTATTCCAAGGAGTTCCCTGTGTTAAAAAAGCTGAAAAAACCTGCTCTAGGGTAGAAAGGTTGAGAGGTGCTGCTCTAAAAATTATATGATGTACATAATATAATGTATAATGTACATAATATATAAGATGAACAATACATGATGAAAACAAATATAGAACTATATGGTCAAGAAAACGTTTATGCAGACCGTAGAACACATTACATTCCAGGCAAACTTCTATCATTTATTTTTATTATATCAAAGCTTCCAGTCTGAACATTCTTTTGGGTCTATGAAGTTTGAATTATTTGGAAACTAAAAATACTGACATCAAAGCCTATTTGTGTCCATGGCAGGGTTAATGAAAGTTTGCATGTGGTTATCTGTGTTTATTTTTGATTAGACTGAATACAAAGCAGAAAGAAAGTAAATCAATATAACCAAGCAATCTTGTATACTTTTGTGTTACCTGGAGGCCAGTCTTCTAACAATAAAATGTTTAGGCAAAACATTTTAACAAACATTTCTTTATTTGTCATTATTGGCCATTAATTAGCATAATTAGAAGTGTCCAGTTATACAAATAAAACTACATACAGATATAAAATGGCAGGTGATTCTTGAACGAGATAAATGATTGCCTTTGTCCTGGGAAAAATCTGACATGTGTACAGTAGTCCCATCGACCCCCACACTCTACCCCTGTCAACGTTCATCAATTCACCATGGGTGCCAATCACTAATCATCCCCTTTTCATAGAACAGAACATTCATTTTTTCATGTGTTACTGGAAACATTTATGAAGGATCATTTCCAGAGACAACCATCCGACATCTGTAAGGGACTCAAGAAACCCAATTGTTTTATGTTATGGAAAAGAAAAGAGGAGGGGGTTTATGTAGTCCTTTCCTGGTTCTCTTGTCCTGATACAAAAAGGTAGTAACTGTAATTGAGTAATTGTAAAAAAAAAAGTAATTGATGTCACCCTAGTACATGAAGTGTGCTCATGGCAATATCTCCAGGTAGGGCTTTATGCAGTATGACAAATCAGCAATATACATTTCACATTTGTTTTTGGGCTTACATTTGCTTTACAGCTGTCACTACCAGGTGCATCATAAGAAAGTTTCATGTTTTCAGTTAGATAGACCCTGTTTGTTAAACCTTTGAGGTTAACCATTTTGCAGCACTTTTTGGCAGGAAGCAGAACCAGTATACAGTATGTAATGAGCAAACATGACATTCCTATATACAAAGGTAATTACAAATTACACAAAGAAACAACAATTGACCATCAGGTTCTTTTTATGCACAACTGATTGGAGCTCAAAAAATCTATTTTCATGTGTATGGTCAGCTGAAGAATTTCCTTCAAATTCACTTTATATTATATTATTGGAACTAAGATCAGATTAGAAGGAAAGGTTTCTGCTCTTGCATATTTTGACCTACACACAGCAGAGGCATAAATTGGTTGATGTTTCTATGTGGTTCCCTCACAAGTTGTGGACAAGAAAGTCATAGAGAAAAATTAGGTCTCCCACCTGAATTTGTGACTTTCATAGCAGGATGAGTGGAATCAAATGTGTTGGCTGCTCACATATACATATATATTTTTTTTAATTTAACATAGGCGTGCAATTCAGCACAAAAACAGAATTCATGCAAAACAGGCAATAAATATATAACAATTTAGATTGTTTTTGAGAGAATTCTCTTTGTGTATGTTTATAAAGATAAGACCAGAGCACATTAACCGAATAAAGAGAAGGCCATTCAAATAGGAAATGTTTATTGTTCATTAGTCTAGGACAGGGATGATAATATCTATTTCTAACTTTTGAAATATGCCAACAGTAGACTGAAACATTTAGCTAATGTTCACACAATGGAAAACTTGTTAACTACTTATTTACCTGTACGTCTATGACCAATGTATGGGCATTTTAAATCTAAAAATCTTAGACTTGTTATAATAAATTTTAACTATTGACAACCTTTCTCTGTGATTGGTGCTTTTACATTTCATAGTCAGCTATTACTTTACCCAAAGCAAAATGGTTATTTTGGATGTAATTTTACAGCCACTTTCAAAATTCTGTACAATACAAAACCTATAGAAGATAAAACGCAACACAACATATGAAGGAAGTGTGAAAATAAAACCCTTAACGCCTAACCCCTAAAATAGAGTGTTGAACTTCTTCATCTTTTTATTGTACTTAAATAAATGTGAAAAAAGTGTTATGCGTGTTCAGTTGGTGCACAAACCCCAAGAGAACATCTGGAGGTATTGTTTGTTACCACATCCTCTGAACAGTATAGAACTTTCACTAAGTGCTCTCAGATCTGTTTTTATTGTCTTTGTTTAATCAATAAAAAGGAAAGAAAGGAATCTGTTAGGAGATTTCACTTCAAATCTTTTGAGAAGTTTGATGACTTCTTGTCTCTGTGCTCTTTTATGAGTTTGCTGTTCATAAAATGGTACACATAATTAGAACAACATGATAAGAAAAAGGGATAACACATTGATAATGCAAGCACAGTTTTTTTTTTTGTGATCAAAATATAAACATAGGTTTAAAGCTCATCTACAACAAACTTCAAGTATTGAAGTTATGTAATCAATAAAACAACTTTAAATTTTTAAAATTGGATTGGATTTTGTAACAGCCTCTATTGATTCCCCACATTAAAAGGGGGAAACAGCACTAGGAGCACAACTACAGCGTCCATGTACAAATATGAAACATGCCAAGGGGAGGATGGGGCAGAATAGGAAAAAGGATGACTCAGGTTTAAGCTGCTGTTTACTTTCCTATCAAGAGAAAAGTTTAGTGTAGGAAAGTTGTTTTGGTAGTCCAATTTTTTTCTTCTAAGGCAACAGAGGTCAACAAAGGTACAACAGAGAACAAAAGAAGGGCAGTGGTATTTTTTGTTTAAACTTTGTAATTCCATGTCATAAACTAAAAAAAACATATATACAGTACATTCAGCAGCACACAGCCACATTTGCCCATGTTCTATCCATTGTTTTGTTTTATTGTAATACCCAGCAAATACAGAAAATGCTTAGTAATCTGGCATTAATGCACTTTGTGCTTTTATTATTCTGTGCTGATAATTCACTGTATTTTTGTGGACATAGTGGTGTCAGCAGTGCCCATTGTCTTTTGCTAAAATACTCAGCCACCCCATTGTCATGATCTACAACACATAGGCACTAAAGCTACATACACACTTCCAATTATTATCGTTGGAAAACGAACGACGAACGTTCATGCACGATATATATGAACGATCGTATAGCACCGATCCTGCACATAGAGCTAACGACACGATCGTTCGTAGATATTGTACACACAATAGATACGATCGTTTAAGCGATAGAGGAACTATGTGCACGACAGGAAAGTGAACGGACGTTCGTTCATCACGCATGCTCTGAACATGGACGATCAACGAACGACCGTACACACGAACGAAGTTCAACGATCGTCGTCCAATCCGATCCGTCGGTCCGGTCGTTCGTTTCCAGCGACTTTCCTCGTTCGTCGGCGTCGTTGGTTACTTTTTTACGAACGATTTTTTGCCCAATCGATCGTTCGTCGTTCGATTGGAACGATAAAAATTGGAAGTGTGTACGCACCTTAAGTGATGTGCAGTCCCAAGATAAGAACAGGGAGGGACAAATAGTCTTTTTGAGATAACACATGGAGAGAGTTCGGAACACAGGACAGCTATGAATTTCTGATAATATCATTTATGTTCAGCAGATTTAACAATTTTTAAATTGTAAACAAATTGTATCAAACCACTGTGTTTTGATTTCAGCTAGTGAGACTATTTCACTTAAGAGTTTAGTGATAAAAACTCATATGAACTTATCTTGAAAAAATACTTTATAATGCAAATCCCTAACTGGAAATATCATATTTTTACCATCCTTTTATGATTTATGATTTTAAAACATGAGTCCAAACCCAGTCCAGTATATCCAGGGGGTCAAACTTTAGCCTTTATGCTTCTAGAGAACCAGGGTTATAGGGCAATTAGGCTGGGTACACACGTGCAATTGTTCTCGTTCGATAATTGGCTCAAGGCCGATATCAGATGAGAATCTGGCGTGTGTACAGCACTCGTCCTTCACCGTTCGAACGACCATCCTGGTGGATATATGGACGATGGACAATGAACGATCGTGAAGTGAAGAGGGAGAGAGCACAGCCGGGTGCCACTCTGTCGTTCTCCCCCTACCCTCTCTATAGAGCAGAGCAGCGCTTTATGTACATCACTCGTTCATGCATCGTGCAATTGTTAGTCGTTGGAAAGAGTTGTGAAAGATCCTTTCCAACAACAATTATTGCACGTGTGTACATAGCCTTAGTAAAAACTGTGTACCCTCCACTACAAGGATGTGCTTGTAGGCACTTGTTGTCTGATGGGAAATGACCATGCCATGCTAGTACAGACAATTCAAATGGGAAAGTCTCTGTGTCCATTGCAATCCATGAAATCAATGAAAAATAAAAGAATAGAGTAGCCAAAGCTTCTATTTTATCCATAGCCCCTACAGTCGAACGATCAACCTAAGGGGATTGTCCTTGGATAAATTGATCTTTCGTTATCATTTCCAGTGAATAATTATGCACAGTACACTCACCGCTGTTCTGTTCTATGGAAAGGGAAGGGGGGAGGACGAGCACCCCCTATGCTCTCCTCCATAGGAGTGAACAGCAGTGGTCCCCATTTGGTCATTTATTAATCCGCCATGCGAAAGGCATGTCCTGTACATTGCATATATGTGTGTTTAACAGGGTGCATGTAGTTTGTTTATTGAGTGTGAGTGAAGAGTGCATTTCTGTGCCTAATGTCAATCTGTATGCTGTTGATGTGCCATGGGGCAGCATATAATCTACATCTTTAAAGTGACAGAATTATTAGTATCTCTCTCTCACTCTAATAAGTAATTCACTGTTAAACTAGTTCTTCTCTCACAGGGTGGCTGCACTTTTTGGACAATGTCATGGTGGGGGTAAACAATTTTACGCAGGAAAGTGGCCACCCCTCAAAGTTTTGCTGGGGAGCCATGATTTTTAGTTATGCACGATCCCAAAGTAGGGGTTGTCCACTTTTAGACAGTTTTCACCACTGGAAGGTTTTGTCCTCTATTGAATTCTGTTTGGATTTGTGCTCGTTATCAGTATTATTCTAAACACTCACCATTCTATCCAAAACTACAAAAAAATGGCTTTAAAAACAGAGCAATGTAGACCCAGGTAAGGAGTTATTCCCATGGATTATTTTTCCCTGAATTTGGTGTTTAGTCTAATGTTCTCCATTAATAAATGATCGTTCACAATGGTGCACATTCTCTGTGCTTCAAAGACTCCACAATACAATAACTTCACCTCTATAGGAATCCTATCACTGTCACTAATTTGCCTAAGCAATTTATTTCTATATATTGTCTTCCTCTCACATTTGGGTTCATTTGTCATAGTCTGGTGCTTGAGAATGTGAAAGAAACTGTAGCTCTCACTGACTAAGATGTATAGACCCCTATTGATGGCTCAGCTTTGTGAATGAAAAAGCAAAGGCACATGTGGTCATCTGGTTACTTTTATTATTGTGGTTACTTTACAGTTACAAAATTTTTATGTATATATAAGAAAAATACAATAAAGATGAAAGTTGTTCAAATGTTATCTGACATTACTTCTTTATTTAGGCTTTTTCATTGTTATTTTAATAAAAAAAGATTTGGTATCTTCTGTGTAATTTCTATATGCTGCTAGAGCAATGTAGGGGAGACTTTTTAATTATAGAATCACTCCATCACTGGTCCTAAATGTTGCCACATCTTACTCATTAGTGATAGGCTAGCAGGGGAGTGACACCCTTTTGGCCCTATACAATAAATATATATATATCTATATATGCCCCAACAATTATGTTAATTGACTTCTCTTAGTTGCTACCTTTTATTTTCCTAATTATACTAAAATCGTGGGAGCTAATGACTGCCTATGCATATCAGTTAGCATTGTTCTCAGTTCCCTCTGTAGACTAGAAACCACATCCCTCCAAGTTATGGAGATGAGGGGTTGTTCTGTAGTCCTGCATCAACTCTGCTCCTTTATAGATGCAGGTCAGTGAGTAAAGGTGCGTACACACTTCCAATTTTTATCGTTCCAATCGAACGACGAACGATCGATTGGGCAAAAAATCGTTCGTAAAAAA
>NC_092860.1:127021007-127023006 GCF_032062135.1 Pyxicephalus adspersus | reverse complement strand
TATCTATTGTGTGTACAATATCTACGAACGATCGTGTCGTTAACTCTATGTGCAGGATCGGTGCTATACGATCGTTCATATATATCGTGCAGGAACGTTCGTCGTTCGTTTTCCAACGATAATAATTGGAAGTGTGTATGTAGCTTAAGTGTTGTCACCCTAGAAAAGGAAACATGACACAGGCACCACACTGAAGGGTCAGTAAGTTGCAATATATTATTTTTTGTTTTATTGCATAGTTTCTATCATATTGCTGTGGCCGAAAGGTGATTTGTTTTGATTAGACTTTGCAGTTGCTGCAGTGGGGGAGAAGGGTCTGGCTGTACTGGCGGGCAGAGATAATGAAATCACAAACTTGGCTGAACAGTTGGACATCTCCTTGCGAAGGTTATACAGTATAATGATGTATGTTATGTAAAGATTTTCATTTAACAGGATTTCTTCACTTTTTTTTTGGGTACAACTTACCATTTGTGCATTCTCCCTGTTTTTCTGTCTTTATAAATATGCTAACCGGGAAACATATAGTGAAAGAAATGTGCAATAGCAATGAAAATTTAACAAAGAGACTAAGGCTAGGTACACACATGCAATAACTGTCGTTAGAAAACGAATGAATAATGACAAATCAACGATTATTCACAAATTTTTTGAACAACTGTACACACAATAGATAGCTAACGATTGTTGCCTCAAACAGATCCCCAAGGGCAGTCGTTCTTTTCCAGCAACATTCTTATTCATCCTCGTTATTGGCCTGTCATTCTGAACTTTTTTGTTAACGACTAACGAATGATCGATAGTTATTTTTTGGTTACCTAGGACAATTATTGCACCTGTATACGAAGCCTAACCCTTCTCCACTCTATCCAAAACAAACAAATAAAGTAATATTGGACTGCCGAAATGAAGTGGGAGACTTTTAGAGACCAGGAATATGTTACAATAGACTGCTAGAGATTACTGCCATTATAGGTCCCTTATATTCCTTGCAGGAGGATTCATTATAGGAGGTTATGTATTATATAAACTGTATTATATAAATATGTAATATAGATATATATTCTCCTATTAGCTCCATTTTTTGTCTCACCAGCTGCACCATTGCATAATTCAAACACATCTGCAGTATCTGCATGCATTTGGATCCACCATTGCTGCACTCTCCAGGGTATTTTCTAGAACTGAAAAGGTTTGAGACACCCTGAGGGGAGTAATAATGAGCCACTTCAAATTTTGAGTGAGACCAAATTGAACTAACATTGGGAGGGGCTAAAATAGAATAGGTAAAAAAAACTGAGCCAACTACTGTGCATTTCAATGGAGGGGTGCCTTTCATTTGTTTTCCTTTCCCTAAAAAACATAACACTACTGCCACTCACTCATCCTCTCTCCTCTCTATTAAAAAGAAGTGTACAGCATTTGTTCATTCATCTGTTCACTGGAAATTATAACAAAAGATTTTTGCCAGCGACAATCATCTGACATAAATTGGTCGGGCCTTAAGTATGCAGGGGTCAGGAGTATGTAACATACATACTGAGTGCAGGGGTCAGAAATATCAGAATGTTCAGTGCATAGAACAGCAAACAATATATACATACATATATATATATAAATATATATATATATATATATATATACACACACACACACACAACTGTATAGTCATGTGAAAGAAAGCACTCCCTCTTTCAACTCTAAAGCTACATACACACGTCCAACGGTTCTCGCTCAATAATCGGCTCAGGGCCAATATCAGGCTGGACTCTGGCGTGTGTACAAAGCCAGTCGTCCATCGTCTGAATGACCATCCTGGTGGATACACGGACGGTGGTCGACTAACAAGGGAAGGGTGCCGCTCCATCGCTCTCCCCCTCCCCTCTCCATGGAGCAGAATGGTGCTGTATGTACAACACTCGTTCATGCATCATGCAAAAATAATCGTTGGAAAGGTTAAGCTACGTACACACGTCAGATTTTTATCGCCCGATAATCG
>NC_092860.1:127015667-127020327 GCF_032062135.1 Pyxicephalus adspersus | reverse complement strand
GGCGAAAATCTGCCGTGTGTACAGTCGGTGTCGTCCATCGTCCGGACGACCGACCTGCCGGATCCACGGACGATGGACGACAGCCGATCGTAATGGAAGTGAAGGGGAGAGCGCGCAGCAGGGTGCCGCTCCGTCGCTCTCCCCCTCCCCTCTCCATAGAGGGGAAAGGATCGTGAAAGATCCTTTCCAACGACAAAAATTGGCAGTGTGTACGCAGCTTAAAGGTCCAGCCACAGTATTTGGAGGTCAGGTCAAGGTCTAGATATGAATGAGGATAATTCAACTCCCTAATTCTTTTCCTTTTCAGCCATTCTGTTGTAGATTTACTGTACTTTTGTCCTGTTGTCCTGATGATTGTTCTGTTGGTTTATTATATAAATATATACATATATATATACAAGGTACAAACATTATACATGCCTTAGTTCCCAGTGGCCCCTTTTGGCTCTGGTGTGGGGAAAGAGGTGTAGAAGTACCCATGTCTGTAAAGAACAGCAGCAAAGTTGGAATAGGGGGCAACAGATAAGTGTATTCCACATAAATTAAACCACAAGGAATATTTCCAGGAATGTTTCCTTTTGATATTTTCCTTGCTTACACATACTTTCATGCAACATTATTATTTAAGGCAAGATTACTTACTCTTTGTTGTTCCCAGAATAGGAATAAGTGTAGGAAGATTTTCCCTTACTTTTTGTTCTGGGGACAACACCAAAATTTTGGTATTCCCCTCACTTTCAGTCTAGGTGACAATGATACAGAACAGTATAAATAGAGGTATAGATCTCCCCAGTAGAAACACAGACAAACAAAATGACAGAACGTCTAAAGCTTACTTACTCTATCCAATACTTTAAAGGATTTTTATGTCAGGGCATGCACTTAAAGGTATAGCTAAAGTTAATTTTTTTTTAAGTAAGGTCGTCATCTCACTTCAATGTTTAACCAAACACCAATCCCCCAATCAAACATTGTACACTTTAATGTAAAGCTCTGGGCAATCGTTAATATTCAACCAGATTTACATCCTACTGTTTAGAACCTAAAGTTAAACCCCACTCAACCTCTGGGAGACAGGTTGTACAAATTCTTTACTCAGCTGCCCCCAGGATTTAGGAATGCAAGGATGGCATCTGATGAAACCAGGATTGAAGAAGGCCAAGGAGCCAACAGGGCATCAGAATGCCAAAAGGGTAGCTGAAACATCAAGTCAGATTACAAGGCAATAGAAGGCCAAGAGTCAGAGGTCACATTTGAGAGTCAAACAGCCATGCAAGGTATCCAGGGGCAGGGAAAGTTCAAAGTGGAAGGTCAAGCAGGAGGTTGGTGCAAATGACAGGCAAGGAGAGGTCGGCAAAGCAAAACTTTGCTAGCAAACACACCTTTGGCAGCAAGAAAAATATCACAATCATTGATAAGGTGGTCTAGCAAGGAAACATCTTGTAATTTGGTATCTAGACAATCAAAGGTCATAGGGCAGGCTCAGTCCTGCGGGTTCAGGTGGCCACTGGTCACAGGGTCACGAGGCAGATAGCTCCGGTGTCCATGGTGTCCATATCCAACATGCAGCAAATTACTGAGAGTGTATTGCAAGTGTACCTGACAATGTTAAAGCAACTGGTACTGAATAAGTATATACTTTTGGTTGCCTGTAGCTTTACAAAAGTTTTTGATATGTTTTTATGAGCATATGTGCAATTACTAGCTGAAAAAAATCTGTTATAAAAAAATAAAAAATAACCACAAATTTTTCATTTGTTTCAGTAACTGAGACAAGTCTTTTGTTATAATAATATGACTATGGACTTTGTACAGCGCTGCGTAATATGATGGCGCTATATAAATACTGTATAATAATAATAATAATAATATTATAATTTCTTCTTAGTGTGGGCTGCAATTTCTTAACCGATATTATTTTACTCTCTATAGAGAACTGTAAAAAGTTAAATTGCCAAAATAGTAAAAAAAAACTTCACACAATTTAATACATTTAGTATTAGTTAATTTTAAGGATAGATGCTTAGAAGTGTCTGTGTTCTGTATTCATATACTGGAGAAACTGGTGATGTTTTTCCTTTCAGCCTCCCACTGCCATGGATGTAATAGTTATGCAATGACTTTCCAGGCAATAATTCATATTCTGTATTTCTTACACTGTGCCTGTGACAGGTTTATTTTGGAACGATATGGTATGCTCACATGTGAAACTCAATGCAGCAGAGTCATTTTCCGTGATCAACTACTGTACTGTACAAGTCATTCTAATTATAGAGATAGGGAACTTATGGAATTGGAGGCCATTCTGATGGCTTAGGTTGCTTGGTTATACTTGATTGTTAAATACCAAGAAGCCCAACTCCATAGATGCCCTTGTGTTCATACACTGCATTGATGATAACCAAAAACCCATGAAACAGCTGTAATATGTTTGAAACACATGGCTCTAATAATTTAGGCTATATTGGCACAATATACCAGCAGATGAAAAAATGTACATTTGCATAGGAATGTGAATGAAGGATTTGGACTGTGCTATCCACTTTCTTGAAATGGGAGACAATTTTTCTTTTTTAATATATGTGATGAAATGTAAATACTCTACTGTGCTACACACAAATTTTGTTGGAGGGCTTTTTGATTCCTGAAATCCCAGCTTACAATAACCCAAATGGTTATACTTGCCAGAAAAACAGAAGAGATCTGGAATTCTTCTGCTGTAGGGACTGGGGAGCTAAATGTATTTGTACTTAAAGGAATAGCCATTTCTAGGCAAAAGTGGCATGGGCCACTTATTAAAGGGATGCCATACCTGTTACCGTTTATCATCCCCTTTCATCCAAATCAACTGCTGCCCTTCCATCCATGTCTAGTGTAGCACAGGAAACATGGTGCAATAGCCATATCGTACTGGCACAGTGGGGCTGTTTGTCATTGCAATATATATATATATATATATATATATATATATATATATATATGGTGTTGGTAAATGCTAGGTGTCAAAATCAATATGTTTTCACTGGAACTACTTCCCTGTTGCATGGACTTTTCCCTTTCTTTGCTGAAAATGTCACCTCTACTGACACTATAGGCCTAATTTACTAAAGCTCTCCAAGACTGGAGAATTTAGACCATTATGGCATAACATAGGTGATCCAGCAAACCAGGAATGAATTTCCTAAAAATCATTTGCTGTTAATTGGGAAATATTTTAATTCCTGAAACAGATCCATGCCAGACTTACTGGCTTACCCAGGTTCCCCCATAATAGTTCACTTTCTCATACTTGAGCACAAAGGGAAAAGTCCCGCTCATTTCATGCAGTGTGGTGCATTGCAGTATCATTCATTTTGAATGGCACCCTATCACACATAGCACAGCACAGTGCAGAGGTCTGAGCCACCTGAAATTTGTGGTGCACAGAATTAAAACAAATATTGTATATATGTTTTTTGGTGCAAGAGAATTAAATAAAGGAAAACTGATACATTAAACAAAACCTTCATATGTAATGCATTCCTTATTTGCTTAAGATATGCCAATTTCTATGTGCCTAGTGACGTGCAGCGAATTGCATATGCAAAGTATGTGCTATTCCCACAATGGCACCCACGCACTCAAAATGACATAGAAAACTTGGTTACATAATTACTGTTAATGCTAAAAAATCTCAAATGTAAAGAGCTTTGCAAAGAAGCCGAGTCTACTAATTTCCCACATGGTGGTTTTTTATATTATTTAAATTATGTATTTGTATACAATATGTGCTTGTTAGTAAAGTAGTTTTTGATAGTAACTGTTGGGGGTTAAGACACCAGCCATTTTTTGGTGTAAATGGAAAGTAAAGGAAAATATCTCCAAAGTAAAAAAATATTTTTAGACAGTTGTCACCAGAACGTGTTTACCTAGTGGAAGATTGTTCTGTGTTCTTAATGATCATTTGCACTGATGTTGTTGGGAAATCTTTTTAACTGATATCTCAGATATCTACAGTCTGCACTGTAATCTGTGCTTAGTTAATATTCCTAAATATAATTACAAAACAAGATCAGTGGCAACAAATAAAAGGGTTTTGCTGGAAGAAACTAAAAGAGCAATTACCTACGTCTCCTTCTCCATGCCCTACATACCACAACTACCGACCTCAGATAAGGCAACTGTTCATACATACTGCATATTCATAACCTTTACTATTAGGCTCCATGGGCTGGCAGATAGATGACTTCTACAGGGTTTGATTTATTAAAATGAAAGTTCATTTAATCAACTGAATGTTCAGTTAGATTTTTTTCAGCTGCTATATGTTTTTTTTATTTATATAACATTTTTTTTTTTTTAAATACAGTATTGACTACAATCTCTATATAACAGGAAAGGGATTCATTTCTCCTATTTGCTTACTTATGTGCTCTACATATTTCAAATTATTTTGACTATTTTTTGGTTTATTTGTAATAAATATAGGGGAAAAACTATACAGAACAAATGTTTGCCTTACACACGACTGGGTGAAGGGTTTCACATTATTCTGAAATTAAATGATTGTTTACCCCTCTTAATGTTTGTTGCTTCCCTCTCCTCTTAGATTGTAAGCTCTTCTGGGCAGGGTCCTCTCCTCCTCTTGTGTCACTGTCTGTATTTGTCTGTCATTTGCAAC
>NC_092860.1:126971401-127014065 GCF_032062135.1 Pyxicephalus adspersus | reverse complement strand
TTGTAAAATGCTGACAGATTTATCAGAATTATATGACAATCATATCACATACGGAGCATGGAGGTGGCTTTCACTGGATGGAATGCTTTAAGGTTCCCATGATCAAGGGCTACCAAATAATTGAGCTTAGAGTTTTTACAGACATGGGCATTGAAGGTCAGGCTAATAGGTTGGCAGAGCTTGGCCACATCAGTGGGGTGTATTCAGGAAGAAAATGAACTGAACCTGCAAATTATGCTGTAAAGGCGTCTTATAGTCAGTGGTCACCTTTCTGCAGCTTTTTTCTTTATAGTGTGAGCTGACAACCCAGCAAGTAATTGTCTGTTCTATTGATCTGCTGTCCTACTGTTCAGGTGCCATGTGTCAATGTATAGGAAACTGTTGTAGAAATCTCTGATAGCTTATACTACGTACACACGTGCAATAATTATCGTTGGAAATGAATGACTAACGAGTGATCGTCCGATAATTGTTAACAAAAAAGTGCACACTGACTAGCGAACGAACGAGGAATGCCGCTGGAAACTAACGACCGTCCCGGTGGATCTGATTGGGCGACAATCATTCGCTATCTATTATCTACGGTCGTTCAGTGATAGTGGATGGTTCTGCGGTACACTTTCTCCTGTACATGTCACTTCCTGCATCATTCAAACGATTGTATCTAGTGTGTGTACATTAGTGGTGGATTATATTTGAACGATCGTATTGTTACAGCATGTACAGAATTGTGCACAATACGATTGTTCAAAATAATCTTGAATAATCATTGATCGGTCGTTAATCGTTCGTATTCTAATGACAATTATTGCACGTCTGTACGTAGCCTTAGTTAGCACCAGTTAACCACATTGAGCTAGCTTTCAGGACCTGCTAGATGCCTTTGTTAGCTTCTGTATTGATGGGCCATGGATGGACAGATAATTCTCAGAAAATTTTGAACTGGTAAATAACTGTATGTGCTCCTATGAATCTTACAAGTGCTGAGAGCCTTGTGCATGATAACAAGTGCTTCCTCCAGTAGAAAAATAGCCTAATGTTCTTAGGTAATGTTAAAAATCAGGAATATCATCTGTCATCTTCATTGAGCTGTTTAAGGCCCCATGGTTGATAAAGGCGTTGATCAATAAATGCTACAAAAAAGGCCTATAGAAAAAAAAATATATATTATAACTATCTGAGCATCTGAGCCATTTGAAATGTTATTGATAGCATGGCAATACATATGGCAGTCCATGGTAGGTATAGCTTTGGATGGAAATGCAATCTCCATATATTTCTGGGAGCTATTATTGTACGGCAGTTGCTGAAGTTACCCAGCCAACCCAAATATCCAGCTCTAGAACTAAGAATTTGGTATTTCCTTTTTTTATTATCTATAGTATATATATGTTTGGCGTATATATCAAATTAACATTTCCTACCTGACAGGTGTGCTTACATACTCATAGTGACTGAGCTGGCAGGCTTCAGAACTGGACTGCTATGTCTATACCATTTCTGTTTTAGGGGAGCATGACATTCATCTTTGTCATGTTTTCTCCAAGGAATGGTAAACGATCAACCAGTTCACAGAAATTCACTGTTCTTCCCAAATATATTAATAAATGGCAACAGCCAATGTCTTTACATTTATGTCCTGAGTACAGCAACAGCTTACTCTTTAGCATATTTTCTTTATAGGAGCCAAAAGACATGAATTTATTATTTGTATACAGCAATACTTTAATGTCTGTAGGCACCTGGGAAAACGGGGATACTAATAATCTTTTAGAAAAATTATTTTTACTGCTATTGTTTTAACTGAAAATACATAAATGATCATGTCTCCAAGAGGCCAAAAAAGAAGCTTAAGATGGTTGGATTTTGGCTGCACATCTTTGTTTTTTGGGCATACAAACATGACAGCATGGCTTGCCTGAACTTCAGATTTGTTTATGTGGAGAGGAGGTTGTGAAAAATGATTTCAGAGTTGCCTGAAGCTGTACAGGTTATATAGGAGTAAAATAGTAAGATGTCCAGCCTACTGCTCCTCACTGACATTAATGCATGAGATTTTACCTGATGCAGGGAGGTTAGTAGAGCAACTATCATGAATGGCATCTAAATAGGATTTTATAGTTATCCTAAAAGAAACCCCTGCTGAAAAATATGGAGAACACATTTGCAGTAGAAGTTGTCTTGCTTTATCTAAATCCATTATACATCAGGCAATTTAGAACTCACTTAGGGTACGTACACACGTGCAATAATTGTCATTTGATTGAGGTCGATCAACGATGCATAAATATTTTAAACGATTGTATAGTGCACGTTTCTGCATATGCTGTAACAATACGTTCAAATATAATTCACCAATAATGTACACACACTGGATACGACCGTTTGAATGATGCAGGAAGTGACGTGTACAGGAGAAAGTGTACTGCAGAACCATCCACGATCACTGAACGATCGTACACACAATAGATTGTGAACAATCGTTGCCCAAACAGATCCGCCTGGACAGTTGTTCGTTTCCAGCGACTTTCCTTTTTCGTCGGTCTTGTTGGCCAGTCATTGTGCACTTTTCTTGTTAAAAAATATCAGCCGATAGCTATGTGATACTCTCTACACATGTAGTACAAAGCTCAGTCCATAGGACTGTGTATATTATGATAATGATTATTTAGCATGTAGGACACCTAGATTTGCCTTTTGAAGTGTTAAGTCATTATCTCTTGCCTCTTATCCACCATGATAAGGTGTAGATCAGTTTGTGTTTACACTGTCACAAGTATGAAGTCTACATGAGACAGGAGGTGATAGTTATGTAAAACAAGCGAACTGCAAACAAAATAAGGCTATACATTTACAGGAGATATTATGGCTGATGCCTGCAATGATAACAATTTGGAAAATGTTTGCATTGCAAAAAAGACACATTTTCACCATGTACAGTAGACAGACAAACCTAGATAGATAGAGCTCATGGATCTTTGCATAACGTCTTCTGAGAAGGTTAAACCTGCAATAACTTTCAGCTATATTTTATAGCATTAATAATTATTTTTATGATACATTGACCCTTTCTTTGTCTTCATTTTTATCTACAATCATAAATGATTATTTATTCTATGTGACAAATTGACTGGTTGGCTCAAATAGTGTTTACTGGTGCTAGAAGGGCAGATCAAGAGATAGGGAAGTTGGGAGCAGACAGTCATTTGTAGAACTACAGTGCAATGAGAGTCAGGAGGCAAGCTGGTTCTTGTATATCCACATCTGGGGGTATTTGATGATCTGCTGTCCCATGACATGCCATGACAAATATTATGATGTTAACAATGTTTAATCTTGTAGTTCCATTGCAGGCAACAAGGGGAAGGAGCGCTGCATTGCTAGAATTAGCTTTTCATTATTTAAAGAAAATGCTTAGTCTTGCAGTTCTACAACACACTGTCAGAATAAGGTTAGTGTACTAGAGCTTAGTGCCCTATACTAAATTATTTTTATTATTACATAATAATTATATAGCGCTAAACAAAGTTTATAGTCATATCACTAACTGTCCCTCAAAGGAGCTCACAATCTTATGTCCCTAACATAATCATTATGTCTTTAATACAGCCTAAGGTCAATTTTTGGGGGTAGCCAATTAAACTAACTACACGTTTTTAGAATGTGGCAGGACAACCTGCAAACTCCATGCAGATAGCGTCCTGGCTGAGATTCAAACCTGGGACCTAGCACTGCATGACCAGAGTACTTACCTCTGAGCCACCATGCTGCCTGAAAAGCTATGCAAAATGCTAATAAAGGCTGACAATACTTGCTTTCATGAACTAGGTCATGCTGAGCTTTGTAGTTTCATGGTAGGTTTATAGCTTCCATTTCATCTGGTTACCCAAAGCTAGATGTAAGCATGGGTTATACCTAAAGAAGCTATACTAACACAAAGGTAGGCGTGAGTTCTCCTAGAATTGGTAACATGATGGCCATGAATATTAATCTCCCAATAGAACTTATTCTTGCAGTCCCACAACACACTGTAAAAATCAGTGTAGTGTGCTAGAGCTTATTGCCCTATACAAAATGCTAAAAAAGGCTGACAATTCTAGCTTTGATGTTTATAAAGTAAAAAGGTCATACTGAGCTTTGTAGTTTCAAAGTAATTTTATAGCTCCCAGTTCACCTGATTGCCCTGTTGTTAGCAAGGGTTATACTTTAAGAAGCTATACCAGCATAGAGATATAGAGGTATATCTCCGCTCCTATTGTGTGCTTCTTCCCCCACCTCCTAGATTGTAAGCTCTTCAGAGCAGGGTCCTCCCCTCTTCCTGTGTCACTATCTGTATTTGTCTGTCAATTGCAACCCCTATTTAATGTACAGCGCTGCATAATATGTTGGTGCCATATAAATCCTGTTTATTATTATTAATATTATTGGTATTAATAATAATATTAATATTAATACAGGTCGGTGTGTGATCGGTAACATGTTGGCTATGAATATTAATCTCCCAAAAGAGCTTATTTTTCCAGTTCCACAAAACACTGTCAAAATCAATGTAGTGTGCTAGAGCATATTGCCCTATACAAAATTCTAAGAAAAGCTGACAATTCCAGTTTGGACTTTTATAAAATAAAAGGTTTTGCTGAGCTTTGTAGTTTCATAGTAGGTTTATATGTCACATTTCATCTGATCACCCTGATGTTACCATGGGTTATGCTTAAAGAAGCTATATATCCACAGAGACATACAGGTAGGTGTGTGATCCCCTAGGACAGGTAACATGTTGGATATAGTGTAATGTAATGAGGTGTGTGATCACCTAGGACAGGTAACATGTTGGCTATAGTGTAATGTAATGAGGTGTGTGATCCCCCAGGATAGGTAACATGTTGGCCATGAATATTAACCTCCCAATGGAGCTGGCACACACCGCCCCCTCTGTCAGCGCCCCCTCCTGAGCACACAGTTCAAGCTAATCATTGACAGCACTTTTACAATTCTCTTGTATAGAGCAGCTGAGATAAGACAGTGCAGTGTTGGCTGCAGAAGTGAGCGGAGCAGGGTCAGTAGGACATCTATTCTTCCTGAAGATCACTGAATGGAATCCTGTCCATCCTAATGCATAAAAGAAACTCCAAAGCCAGGAGACCATAGGGAGCACCATGGAAGCAATCTGCTATAAAGGCTGCTGGATCCTTGTGGTTTTGCTTTGCACAAGGCAAGTGATAGGTGAACCCGGAGATGGCAGGAAAGTCTGGGAAAGTATGAGCCAGGTGAACCCTTTAAATGAAAGCCAACTGTTCACTCATGGGACATTCCCCAAGGACTTTCTATGGGGGGTAGGCAGCGCCTCTTTGCAGGTGGAAGAAGACCACCCCAGCAAGGGACAATCTGTATGGGACCAGTTTATGAAATCCAACCAGGCTTGGGTGGCAAACAGAACATTGGGGTACCATGAGGGCATCTCAGATAGCTTCCTCAGAACAGAGCTGCCAGCTTTGGATTTCCTAGGTGTGGATTTTTACCATTTTTCCCTATCATGGCCAAGACTTTTTCCTCGGGGAGATAACATTCCCAGCGAGCAAGGAGTTCTCTACTACAACCGGATCATCAATGTTCTGCTCAGCAAACACAAGGAGCCCATCATCACCTTGTACCACTGGGACCTACCTGTGCCCATCCAGGAGCAGTATGGTGGCTGGGCAAACCAAAGTGTCATCCATCTCTTCAATGACTATGCATCTTTCTGCTTCAAACAGTTCGGTGATCGAGTGAAATATTGGATCACAATGCACAATCCCTACTTGGTAGCCTGGCATGGTTATGGCACAGGGATCCATGCACCTTGGGTGAAAGGAGGCGAGGCAATGGTGGCAGCAGTGACCCACAACCTCATCAAGGTAAATCAATGTATATCTCTGCTGTGATTTATATTACCTACACATTTTAAACATTGGATATCTACTATGCCTTGCCTGGTGCTTGTCAGTCTATTGCAATTTTCCCTTTAGATCTGTGCAGTTATTAGTAGGACCCTTTCACAATGAATATAATATAAATCAATCCTAACATGTTCATTTTTCCATGAGACTTCTGCATTAGTTAAACAGATATACACTAACAGAATGTTGCAAAGAAAATCTAATAATATGTTTGCAACACTGTTTTACTTTTTAATATGTCATCAAAAGGGTGGAAGGACATGTTTTATAAATGCTGATCTAGATCCAAGACATGAAAGCTGGGTTTAGATGTATAAAATCAAAACTTTCTTTTGTACATATAAAATAGTGAAGATTGCTTAGAACCTCAGAGGTTTAAATTACTGTTTGTTTACTTGTTTTAATTATTATTATTATCATTAGATGTATAGTCCGTGTTAATAGAAAAGATATTTGTGTCTAGATAGATAAAAAAGAGTAAATCTTACAATGGTGATACTTGTTCCAGTGATAACTAGGGGCATTTTCCTCACTTTTTTTATATGTCCTCTAACTACCTGTTGTGCCTACACAAATGTAAATGGAAATGTTCCCACTGGGATACCAGGGGTTTTTACCATTCCTTGCTGCATCCCAGGCAAAGGTTACATTTGCATAGATAATAATATTACTAATAAACAGGATTTATATAGCACCAAAATATTACACAGCGCTGTAATATGTTGCAATAAATAAGGATTGCAAATGACAGAAAAATACAGACAGTGACACAGCAGGAGAGGACCCTGCCCCGACGAGCTTGCAATCTAGGAGGTGGGGGAATAAACACACAATTGATATTCTTTAAATTCACATTGTGATTTGAAGAAAAACCTAAAATATTTAGTAAAAAACAGTTGTATTAATGCATTATTTTTATGCAGTTTGGATCTGTTTAGGGGACTTTTTCTAACGTTTTAAGAAAGCTATGTAGAACACACTCACAATAAATACAATTACATGAATTGAAGCATTTGGTAAGCTTTGCAAGTTGTTTATTTATGGAAAATTTTTATGAGGGGAACAAAATCAAAATAGATGCATTATATCTAGTGGTAGTTAGTTACATTCAGCTCAACATGTTCTTGTAATGTGGAAGATGGAACTGATGAAGAAGCTGCGAAACGTGTTCAATGTTACAAGTCCAGGTGAAGGTGACTAGCTACTGCTAGTTATACAGTGACCTGTATAAATGAGAACCTTCACAAACATAAATGCATTGTGATTTCCTTGTGTGCCATAAATCACACACCTATGTTAAAGAATAGCCTTTGAAATTAAAAGCACTTGGAAAGTTTTAATAAGGCCAAACAAAAGCTCTTTCTTTTTATCTGTATAAACTAGGGTTTTAGGACACAATACCTATCGCCTGAAGATTTGTTAGTGATCGTTTTGGGTGACTGTTTTAGGAATGATCGCTGTACAGACAGGCTGCTTGGCAGATCTGTTCTATGGAAATGGGGAGAATGAGTAGGAATATATGTAAGCATATCATTTTATTTTACCAGTATTTGCCAGACCTGCTGATAAGTATCCTACCTATAAGTGAACCTTTCCTGAGCATGTAAACATAGCGGTACCTTCAAAACTCAGATGTTCCAAGCTGTGGGTCTAAAAATTATACCAAAGGCAACAAAATTACAGATTTTTACTGATGGTTGCTACAGATGAGCACCATGGATATATGGATATATAGAAAACACTTTTACGTTGTTTGAACCTACTCTTTTACAATACTAGCACAAATGGTTTGCTGCATATGTGACAGTTTATTGGTCATATACATTGACAGATATATATATTGTGTGATATTAGTGTTTCCTCCATGTGAAATATAGTCATCAAAGAAATTGTTTTCCTCCTGGTACAACAGGTGACTATTATTTATCAGAAGAAATGATCATAATCTGCAATCACAGTTGCCACGTGTATCAGTACCTTTACCCCCAACCTGTTGAATCTGATTTCCCAAGGCGGACATAGATCAATAAAGACAGATTAAGAAAGGACATGAAAAGAAAACCTCAAAAAAAAATTGTTGTCAACTATTTCTGGTGAAGTGACCTTGAAAGCAGGTAGTGTAAATTTATGTATTTGTATGCTGTTAAATCAATAATTTACTGATCATGGTTTGTTTTACACATGCTCAGGGTGATGGAGTTTGCTTCTAATGCCCAATCCCCTATTAGAAATCTAGGGCTTGCTTACAGATTGCTTTTCAGTGGCTGTGTTTTGTAGCATTTGACTTATACCACCAAAGAACTGCCAAGCCCTCTTATAATGGTAGTGGACGGGAGCAATGAAAGAGACTTTTTTAGTTCTTTCAATGTTTCAGGTGTTTGTAAAGAAAGGTGGATGTTTTGTGGTGGCTCAGGGGTTAGCACTCCAGCCTTTGCCTCCTAAGTCCCAGGTTTGAATCCCAGCCAGGACACTATCTGCATGGAGTTTGAAGTTTCTCCCTGTGTCTGCGTGGGTTTTCTCCAGATCCTCAGGCTTCCTCCCACATCCCAAAAAAAAACATTTGGTTAGGTAATTGGCTTTCCCCTAAATTGACCTTAGACTACATTAATGACATATAACTATGGTAGGGACATTAGATTGTGAGCTCCTTTGAGGGGACAGTTAGTGACATGACTATGGACTTTGTACAGCGCTGTGTAATATGATGGTGCTATATAAATACTGTATAATAATCTCAAGGTTGCTGTCCTGTCAACCACTTCCATTGACTGTTTTAAGTGTTAATTAAGTGTTTTCAAAAAAAAAGAAAAAAGACTAAGAATTTTAACTCTCATACTTTCCTTTTTAAAACAATCTCCCCACCGGACAAATGGTTTGAAAAACTGTGTGTCAATACTATAGAAAGCTCAGCAGTTGATTTTGGGCTCCTGTACAGCAGTAACCACACACACACACACATTGCTTAGATAACTACAACTGCGTCTCTTAGTGAACGTGAGAAGAAATGGTCTAAATATTATAATTAGTAGTAAATTATTATGTAAAAGTATCATCAATAAAACCATATTAATAATAAGCTTTAACGTGTAAGGTACCTTCAGGTCTTTTAATATTTTCAAATCTGTAGGTTTTATACAGCACGGTGGCTCAGAGGTTAGCACTCTGGCACTTTGCAGTGCTAGGTCCCAGATTCAAATCTCTAGGTCCAAGATTCAAAAAAAAAGAACACTATCTGCTTGGAGTTTGCAGCTTCTCCCCATGTTTGTGTGGTTTACCTCCCACATTCTAAAAATATGCAGGTGAAAACTTGGAACCACATAAAGCAAATTAAATTATAACTTAAAGCTTTTGTTGTACTTTTTATATTGTCCAGTAGCAGTCTGATGTTTTTGGGCACTTTTAGGATGCCCACAGAAAAGTAGACATTTTTGGGTGATCAGATAGGCAGCTTCACTTCATTTGCTTTTAAAGAACATCTTTTACGCACGTTGACATGTTCCATACACTTGAAATTGTGACTTAGCAAACCTTTACTGTCAATCCAGAGGTCAGCACAGATACACCATAACTATAAGAAAGTAAAACAATTAGTTAAAGTATTCTTTCCGATCATACAAACTTTTGACTGTCAAATGACTTGACGTGATCAGGCTGGGAACAGCCAGGCTGAGTGACTTGTCATTTCACGTATACAATACCGTTAGCCTTTAAAGCGGTGAATAGTGTTATCCTTGACCTCTGTCTCATGTGTAAAGTGAACTTGCGTCAGGGACACCCAATATTTACCTTGTTGACGCCAGTTCTGGCCACTCTCTGGACATCAATTTGAAACAATATCGTAATTCTTGACAGTTTATCTATAAATTGTGCACAGATATGCTCTTAGGCTTCAAACACGCTTTCTTAATGTAGAATGATCTATTCCTGCAACCTGGTTAAAGATATTCATGGCAATTGTTCTATGCTAAAACAAGTTTAAATGCTATCCAGTAACTATCCATAACAATAAACCTACCCTACCTCTACCAGATCCCTAACCCTCAAAGTGGGCCTAATATCACAAAGTGATTAAAAGACCTCTCATGAACTGTAAGGAAAATCTAAACATAGGGGCCCAAATCCTTACCATGTGAATTTCCCGCCTTCTGTGTCAAACAAAGCAGCAATTTCCCACAGTTCCTCATTAAGATAGTGTCAAACTTTTAGAGACAGGCTATACCAGGGGTGTTAAACTCAAATACACAGAGGGCCAAAATAAAAAAATTAGACAAAGTCACGGGCCAACCTTGAAGATTATTGAAAAAATTGAGGCAGGCTAAATGAGTGGCCCGCTGCTGGAACTCCCTCTTCATTGAAATAGCACCGCTACTACAATTCCCAGTATTACTTGCTTCTATAAAACAGTCCAATGTTGGGCCACGCATAGGCAGAGAGCCCACTGGTCTATAGACGCGAGTGATGCCGCAACTACAATTCCTGACATTACTTGCGTCTATGAAACAGTCCAATGTGGGGCCACGCAAAGGCAGAGAGCCCGCTGGTCTATAGATGCGAGTGATGCCACTACTGCAATTCCCAGCATTACTTGCGTCTATAAAACAGTCCAATGCAGGGCCACACATAGGCAGAGAGCCCACTGGTCTATAGACGTGAGTGATGCCGGGAATTGTAGTAGGAGCGCTATTTCAATGCAGCGGCGGGCCTGCTGCAGGTCATATTTAGGATTCCTTTGGGGGCCAAAAAAAAGGACGTTTTGGGCCAGATTTGGCCCCCGGGCCATAGTTTTGACATTCCTGGATTAAATCAATGGTTGGCTGCTTAGGCAGAGGCAGCTAAATATTGAATCTGAATATGTTCATCTGTCTCAAGAATTACAACAACATACATTGCAATAGTTCTGTTACACTGTATGTATCCTAAATCTAACACTGATGCCCAGTGGTTAGGTGGAATGCTTGAGCTTTTCAATTCTGTAAACATTCAATTTACAAAGCAGCCACCTAGTAGCTACAATTAAAGAAAATACCATTTTCATATGCAATATTTTGTTTTTATCCAACTAAAAGGAAAATAAATGTTAATAATCTAGTCCAAAATATAGTAAATAAAGACAGTATGTATTAAAGGTTTATTATCTCCCTAAACAGACCTTCATTTTGAGAGTGAAGAAAATTACAGATAGTAGTGATAACAGGCAGTAAAAAGCATTGGTCTTTGATCCTCCATGTACATTGGTAATTTGTCATTGACAACAGTTCTCGTGGCACTGTGATTGACAATATCACTTAGCAGCACTGGTCTTTGAACATAATGAATATTGGTATCACTGACAACAATGCACTGTCAATGGTGACATTAGTCAAGTGCATTTACAGAATGTGAAGTGCTGTGCTCCTGCAAACCAATTTAGAGCTGATTGTCTATCAGAAGGTGTCATGCACGGAGGATGGTGGAAGGTCAACCAAGGCAACATGTTGATGGCCACCAAGCATCAACTGGAATGGTGCTATCTCTTTGGTGCTATTCCCCAAAGGTTTGCAGATGTTGCATGAATCATTGCAATCCAGATAATTCATAAAAACAGCTTGGTCATCATTACTTGACAACTTTACCATCCTATTTTCTCTTTTACGTGTATTATCAGTACTAATTTTAGGAGGACCTACACAGAGCTAAAAAATCTGTTCAAATACCTTTCAAGGACGCAAGCAAAAGCCAATATAAACAGACCTTCACCTGTAGCCTGAAAGCTTGTTTCATCTGTGAGCACTGGCTGTATACCAAAGTCCATTACATCCCACAATGTTAGAATTCCTTTACTTACTGTCTTTATTTCTAGTTGGGTGGTCAGTCACTGGCCCAACCACCCACCCAATCTAACACTATATCAAGGCTGAACTTTTAAGATATATTAAATACACCATGTCATCTGAATTAGAAAAAGCTTTTTCATATACCATTGTTTAGCAATTGATGAAATTAATGCAGTCACGATCCAAAGTAAATTCCAAATCCAAAACAAAGGTATTATAGTTGTTGCTGTACAAAACACCAAAGACATTCTTTACCTTGATTGTAGCGACCAACTCCTGTATCTCTGCAAAGTGGTGGAAATATAAGCTTCCTCCAGTGTATTTGTGGTTCCAGCAGATCAATTAAATTAAATATATGAAAGATCTCATCTCTTCTATATGACGGGCAAGTGGGAAACTTTTCAATACATGGTTCTATTGGTCTCAATTTACCTCCTCCATAGATTACAGATGCCACCAGAGTCTGATACAACTTCTTATAAGTTTAGATCGAGCAGGTTGATATGGTTTTCTTTGCATGGCCCGATCATGATAGAACAATCCCCCCTCTCTTTCCGGTTCTCCTGCTTTCCTTTCTTCTTCACTTATTTTTTTTTACTTATTTCCACTGATTTTGGCACTTACCACCTTTTTTGTTTTATATGTAACACCTTGGGTTTGAAACTGTACCCCATTTACATGATACCCTTCTGTTTGTTTCCAAAAACTTCCTCATCATCCTCTAATGCATTTGGCATTTTGATGGTGGATCTGTGGCAGGTTATATATATTTATATGTGTGTATATATATATATATATATCAGCAAAATGTATATAACAAATGTAATTTCTTGTTATTCTTCCCTTTCTAAAACTGCTATATTCACTTGCATATAAGTAATGTTATCCTGCAAATGATGGACTTATAGATCATAAAGATAGCCTAGTAATATTATGGTTATAGTTTTATATAGTTCTATAAGCTTATCATAATTCTGATGTGGTTAAGGAAAATTGTCATTGTCATCCCCCTCCCCTTTTTGTGTTATAAAAGAAATCAGATGAAGAATTGTTGGGAGACATTTATTCATGCGAGTGTGAATCATAATATATGTTATATATTGGATTCCATAATGTATATTTATAATCATCACCCTATGTTATGACAAGGATCACATACTTACTTTTTAATGTTGGCATTTTGATGCTTTTAAATTGTTTATGCCTTTCTCAATTTGATAATATGATGTTACAGTTTTACATGGGTTATAAAGATTTTGAGAATCAGAAATATAAGTTTAATGTTTTTATCCCGTGTCTCTATATTTATGTGCATACACGTTTGTACAGGTACAAGATATAAATCATTTATTGAATGTTTATTGATTTGTTTGCGCACTTCTGTGTTGACATGGAGTAAAGAGATATCTCATTTATTGATCTGAATAATCAGTTAAAATATGAATTATAAATATATATATACATATATATATATATATATATATATATTACACACATTTATATATGAATATGACTAAAGCCATGAGTGAGATGTAATGCATGTCTGTGGCGTGACACATATGTGACACATATGTTGTGTTTTTTAAAACAAAAACTATAAAACATTTGTTTCAGACAGGGACTATACTTCAGCGTGCAGCTTCAATAATTCCATTTCTTGAATGGTTTGGTGAATGGATGTGCCCTTTAGCCAGTACCAGCAGCCAAATGGGATCAGTCCATTTGTAAGCAACACAAAGGAAGGATATTCTTTGACATGTTTTTAGTTTACCAATGTTGCTTACACATACAAACTAAACGGCGCCTCTCTTAAGTCAAAACTCATTCTATATAAGGATGGTCATTTAATAAAGAAATACATATTTCATGCACTAATATCCTCTTTAACGCTAAAAGGTCCAGCTGTACCTCCAGGATACCTTGCACCTTTGTACAGGCTCTTCTCCTGCTCTAACATTGCTTATTCTGATTTCACAATCTCACGTCGTGCATTAGAATCTGTAGCAAGTCAGATAGGGCCCGCTATAGTTGGTTTTTGAGATGAGCACTGAAAAAGTGCTGTGATGTTTCCAGGCAGATATACATCACCTTGCCACCCCCTTTCCACGATCCATATTCTGTCTGAATTGCAGTAATGACTATAATTTTTTTAAAAACTAGCATTTTTAGGAAAGGGGGAAACAAGATAACAGGGGATGCAAAATGTAAACACATAGTTGGAGAAAAACATTTAATCACATCTAGCTGCATACAACCGATCCTTCACCCCAAATACATTAAATAATGCATTGGATTTGTTACAAGACTATTTTTTTTACTTTTATAACAGTAACATTTTGTTGCAAATTGTTAAATAGGTTACAATATTTCAGAATACAGAGATTAAAAAAAAATCCAATTGTTAGTTTTATTATTGTATCAATAACTGACTTTTTGTTTCTTTTTTTTTTTACTAAGTGTTAATGCATATAGCATTGATTACACAATTGTTCTGTCTTGTCTTTGTTACTTATGACAAAACATGCAAGTAAATGAGTAAATGACACCAACAGCACAAGCCCTAATCCTCCTGCAAACACATTTGTTCTCTGCTGATCTTTAATTGTTGGGCCTGTTTGTTTTATGCATCTTTGCAAAACAAGGAAAGCTCATTTAGGTAATATGGTTACTAAGTGATCTATGTCCATCTTGCAGTGCTGCTGTATTAAGTCAAATCTTGCTGGGTACATCTCTCACAGATACATTACACAGAATGGTTTACAATGATTACTAAACAATTAAACATATATTCTTGCTTTATATTTAATTTGATCTAAGAGCACCAGAAATCTAACTCTGGGTGGCCTAAACAATGAAGATTACCATCTGAGATCCATCATTGGCGTATGGTACTCCCCAAACTGTATGAATCTTTCTGAAATAGGGAGGTGACTTGAAGGGTGAGGAATGTCTGTCTGATTGTAAAACAATAGTCTGAAGCTGGCCATACACTTCTTTGTGTAAATCGAGTAAACAGCGGATTACTCTCTGATATTGATTGTTGACCTGGATTACTGCCATGACCTGCCAAATATGAATAAGGTTTCAGCACAAAATCAGTGAGAACTAATTTTGCTCATTCTACTTTTATTGTTTCTATTTTTTTATTATATTTTTTTATCTTGTACATATAGCAGAGAGTGTTTTCTACACAGATTTTCTCCCCGGTATAGTAAATATCTGGTAGAGCTTCCATTGGCTATTGGTTGTTGGGAAATGTTTACTCCTGCACCTAAAAACAGGAAAGCAATAGAAGCCCATAAGTGGGTGCAGGCCCTCATTATTCCCCCATAGGACACCCTAAACAGCCTGATCTTGGATTGGCTATTTCATTTGATGGTTGAATTAAACTCAGGAATTAAACTATGTCCACCCCAAGGCTTTCAAAAGAGCTTTAGGATTTGTGTAGAAAGGTTTAAAGGTCTACAAAGTGTCAGTGAATATTGATGACTGTATTCACAAGACTGATCAATAATCTCTATAGTGATATGTGTATGTAAACACTGTTTCTAACACAGAGAGAGAGAGTAGAACTGAAAACTAAACAAGCACAATTTTACAAATGTATCAAATAAGATTTCTGTGAACATACTTTAATCTGTGTGAAGGAGTTTGTGAGTACAGGCAGCTTTTAAACCAAGAGATACAACGCCAATCAAAGGGATCAAGGGATGGCAAACCTCCATATCCCTCAATTCGTCTTCCCAGACATGCTGATAGGCTGTAAAATAGCACATATCAGTAAACCTTGACTGTGCACCTGCTGCACCAATATGGTTCCCACACAATGCACTCAATGAACTTTAAAATTTGTTTTGGAAGCTAGTTGGAAAAGGAATGGTTCTTTATATTAATTGCATGGTCTTTACCATGATCCTTTGAGGCTCATGTTTAGTAGGTAAAATGGTATTTAAAGAACATGTTAACCTGCTTGTAGGTATGCAAACTCATAAGATGATAGCAACCACCAGAGCCCTAGGCCCTGCTGCGTAATTCCAATGGGTCCCCACTTCCCAGGAGGTCTTGAGAATTCAGCAATCAATTGAGAGGCAATTTTATAGCATGACAGGATGTAGTGTGAATATATTTTTTTTACTTTAAGCTGAAGTCCAGCATTCCTTTCAATCTTGCACAGTTGTAGAGGTTTTTCTACTGTACTGATATTGCTTCTCACACTGTAGAACATCAGAAAGAGCCCTCAATTCCTACCTGGAGAAGGTGCAACATCAACTAGCTTTTCATTGCACTTTAGTCATTTCAGTTATGGAGGATTAGCATCACATGTAGGTGTTACCTAGCACAACCTGCACACAAATGCAGTCTGCTTTGGAATCAAAGCATTTTAATATTTGCATACCTTCCGATACCAAGGCTAAGGGCTCTTTAGGGGAGTAATGAAGAAGGGTGCTATGATGTTTGCAGGAAGGTATACACAGCACCCTCCCTCTAGGCATGATCTTGAACCCTTAAAAACACTTTCGAGTCTTCGGGGAACCCCTGCTATATTTACTATATCCACAGCCAACAGTATATTAGCATAGTGGTCCCTAAGAACCATGCCTATTACATTGCTTTGCAATGGTAAGAATTCCACCTTTACAGATAGCCAGAACGATTGGTGGCAGGTATACCGACCGGAGATTTACAAATTGCCCATTGCTCAAGGAACCCCCAGAAACCTTGGAGGAACCCTGGTTGGGAAACTCTGTGTCAGCATACATGTTCCCTGTTATTTTGGAAAACAGGAAATGCAAAAAATAAAAACAGAATATGCTTTAGTTTTAGTTTTCTATATTTGCAATGTGCATGGCCCCACTTTATATTTTATGGTGGCCTATAAGTGCTTAGGTATTCCTCCCTACTATATTACCACATGAGGTTACTATCATTTACCTGAAGGCACATGAGCTTCCAATGACCGTATCTATGATATTCAGGCATTTTGCACATAAAACCAATTACCATTCCAAATTCATCACAAAGATAGACTTTTTAAAAAAAAATTAAAATCTATATGTTTATAATGATCCAGGTTTTATTGATATCATTTAAAATTAAAAAAAATGTCTTTGGTACAGCTTAATTTAAGGTAGGAGGATTCCATAAACACTTGAGAGGTTTACTTTTTTGGAGTTTACCTTTTTAATAAATTCATTCTCACCTCAAGACTTACAAGCATCCAGTCCACCAGTGCTAGAGGAAAGATAAGATCCAGAATTCTGTCTGTTGTGTTCTAACAGGCATATATTGTTGCTTTAAGCCAGTCCACCTTCCATGCTTAGAGCTGTAAGCTTTCAAAAGCCTTTGTGTCTGCCTGGATGTCATTGAAAAATTGGTTGCGGGGCCATGGCTTTACCCCCCAGCCAAATTTTATAGGAACATGACTGAGAGACAGAGGGATTTGCCCAGTAGGACTGAGAAGACATTCTGAAGATTCCATAGATCATAGAGTATAGAACATCAGTAAATATTCATTGTTTAATGGGTCAGCACTGTACATTAAAGCATTTGTAGAAATTTTCAAAATTTTGAAAGCCAACTCATATTGTATGTATGAGTGGGAGGTAAAAGAAACAATCATGCCATTACGGGATCCAGTAACAGACAGTAAAAGAAATGTTATATTTGTTTTCCTCTTTACATTAAAAAAATTATTAGCAGAGTTAAATGTGACATTTAGGGTCATATTTATAAAGCAGTGAATGTGACATTTACAAAACAATCACTACAGGTAAATCAATCACTGTAATTAAATGAACCGTAAAGATATGCCTGTTATTATACTGTTTGGTTTACATTTTACTGCTATTTTTAAAATATGTTATATGTATGATCCTATTTGATGTACTGTTAAATATTCGGTATACCGTACACTGTGTTTATGTTTATATCTTGTCCCTGTTTTTTCTGGTATTGTTTATAAAAATTCTCAAAAAATTCAGTTTAAAAAAAAAAAAAGATACGCCTGTTGTGTATTTTGGTGAATGTCACATTCACTGCTTTATAAAATAAGCTTGGGGCTCTCTTCTGTATTGTACAATGCGTGAGATGCAAGTGATTTATTTGTCTGTGGTTTTAAATTAACCACCAAACTCATTTACCCATCTATAGTGGGGAAAATGTCAGCTGGAATAGGAATTTCACAAGATGAGATTGTAACGCTTAATATTGATTTGGTGTGCTTGCTTGGTATTAAGCAAACATTTAGCTTTGATAAAGACAAACCGATAAACTGTAGCTAGGGGTGCTAAATGAGATCAAATTGTACAGAACATTTATTGTGTTTTCTTTTTCAATAATATTAGGTGAGCTTGAATACTTTATATGCAATTTTACATTGTTTATCTACAACAAATATAAACTGAACTTTTCATATTTTATTAAATAGGTATCAGAGTGTTAGAAACCAATGGTATTTTTATATGCACTATATATTTTTATATGTGCTACAAAATAATTGATTAATGCTGCAGTTCTAACCCTATTTTATGTGAGAGCAACAGTTAAGTACTCTATACATTCCCTGTACAGTTAAACAACTGTTGAGCATTGCTTACAATTCCTTCTCAGAAAAACTGAGTGTGTTTAATTTGGGAGCAGTATTTGTGACTGTGCAGATGGTGCATGGATCTGCTGCAGATCTGGACCACTGCTCTAACATAGAGCAAATACAACATGTTTTGGTACCAGGAAATCTGCTGAGATGGTCTCAGTACAGGAGTCCCTGGGAGATACAAGAAGACTGTGAACAAATCACTGTCCTAAGTCCCCCTTCTCCCTAAATAGAATAGTTTTGGTTGGAATGACCCTTTAAATAGATACGTAAGCTACATAAATTGCATAATGACCAAACAATTCAAAATTGTATCTTAATTAAGGCTTGCTCTGCCTATTATATCTGCTCAGCAGTGCTAAGTTGTTTTTAATTAAGAATGTAGAAGTTAATCTGCTTTCTTTCCTTTTAATCATTTTAACCGTTTAATTCTTTAATTCTTGCAATTTAAAGTAATATGCTCCTATTTGCATTTCGGTTGGTACCAATATTGTAATGTAATGTTTTTAAACTACATATTCTTTTTGAGTAATTATCAAAATGTTGTTGATTTACATTATAAATATCCCAGTGGATATTGCGATTGCTGTCTTCTTAATAAAGAAAAAGAATATATTTCCCATAAGATCATTTCCATTCTACAGATAGATATCTTTCTGAAATACTGATGTTGGCCATCCAAAGTCATTAAAAAAAGTAACAGCCTGTATAAAGATACATTAGAGTCTACATGATGTATATAACAAAAACTGGTAAATATTTTATTGTTTCTAAATTTAATTTGGTTTTGTTTTTTGTATTGCAGGCTCATGCTTCGGTTTGGCATACATATAATACCAACTTCCGTCCAAAGCAAAAAGGGTACGTGTCTGTGACCCTGGGATCACACTGGTTAGAACCAGAAACTAAACACATTGACGCTTCAGGTATTAAAATGTGTCAAGAGTCCATGGAAACTGTACTTGGAAGTTTTGCAAAACCAATTCATGGTGATGGTGATTACCCACAGATTGTGAAGACAAAGTATGGCTCTGTTTTGCCAAAGTTCTCTGAAAATGAGAAAGCTTACATTCAAGGCACGGCAGACTTCTTTGCATTCTCCTTTGGACCAAATAATTTTAAGCAGTCCAATAATGACAGCAAGACTGTTCGTGTCTCCCTTTATCTAAGAGGAGTATTGAACTGGATTAAACTAGAGTATAACAACCCCAGGATACTAATCATGGAAAACGGCTGGTTTTCAAACAGCATTATCAGAACTGAAGACACTACTACACTATATATCATGAAGAAGTTTATCGTTGATGTTTTACAAGGTAGGTTATAAGTAAGCAGGCCATTTAATTTTAATAAACCTATTTCCAAAAAATTTGAGCCTTTAACATATTTATTGATTCTTTTTTTACCTATAAAATTCTCAGTTGAGTGGACATCCAAAGTCCTGAGACTGCTGTTGGATGTTTACAGGATGTGAAGACAGCAGCCTCAGCAGAGCTTTCAATCAAGTGTATTCCTTCTAGTATTCATTTCACTCCTATCTTGGCAGCTAAATAGAAGTTTGTGTAGGTTGGTAAGGCAAGGGCAGAGAAGCTGGGCATGCACACAGAGTTTTGGACGCCTCCAGAAGAAGAGATTGCTATACCATGAAAGTATGAAGGGAGCTGTTGTTGAAAGGCACATTGCAAGTGAATAAATAATATCATGGAAAGGAAAAATACTGCAAGTAAGGGCTTAAAATACTTGTGCTTTTATCTTCATTTTTTTAAGTTGCTGACTTTGCTAGTTGCTGGTCTTTTTAAATAGATTTTTAACTACTCATGTGAAAAAAAAAACTTGGTCTAAAAAGAAATACAAAACGTCCACAAAACTCCCTTTCCTTCAAAAGCTGCTTAATATTTATGGAATTCCAAAAAAAAAAACTAATGCTTATGATTAGGATAAGTGGCCATGTACAGAGATGGAAGTGCTACTTGTCATAAGGAAATGTAAGTCTTTACCTAAACTTCATGTAGCTGCAGGGAAGACAGCTAGGCATACATATGGGACCGGTGTACAGTTAGCATAAAGTAGTTTCATGTGCCATGATCCATAAACTCCCTGACACCCTCATGATTCTAGAACTGTATTATCCAAGATGTTAGCATAACATTGCACACTTTATTTTAGGAAAACATTACAGTTTATTTGTAACATGCTTTCTCTTTTACTTTTGTGTACCAGCTATTAAACATGACGGCATACAGATCTTCGGTTACACTGCATGGTCTCTGATGGACAGTTTTGAATGGCAAGAAGGCTATAAAATTAGGCGTGGATTGTTTTATGTGGACTTCAACAACAGGGACAAAGCACTAACCCCAAAATCCTCTGCACTGTATTACAAACAAGTCATCAGCCAAAATGGATTCCCTTCTAGTACACAAGATTCACCAGTTAATGGACAATTTCCATGTAACTATTCTTGGGGAATAACAGATTCTGTACTGAAGGTAAGTATCTCTACTCTTTACACATGTTTACCTAATGATATCTTCTACAAACATTAACCGCACCAATCTATATTGCAGTAAAGCCAAAGAAAGTTGTCAGTAATAGCAACATTATAAAATGTGGTGTTGATGGAATGTGGGTGTCAAAATCTAAGTGTCAAAACAGACAGCCTATTTTATTTTATAACTGTGAGACATGGCTTTGGAGAAGGGTTAAGCTTTGTAAACACATTGGCCCTGATTTATGAAAGCTCTCCAAGGCTGGAGAGGATACACTTTCATTAGTGAAGCTGAGTGATCAAGCAAACCTGGAATGGATCTGGTCCAAGATTCAAAACGTTTACTAGCAAATAGCAAAATATTTAAAAAAAAAATCAATTCCATGTTTTCTCAATTACCCAGCTTCACTGCTAAAAGTGTATTCTTTCCAGCCTTGGAAAGCTTTCATAAATCAGGCCCCACAGTAATGCTTCCCCACCATCATTCTTCAATCTATCTATGTAGGTTGATGAATGACTGATAAAGAACAACCCTTGTGTTTTTCTATAGAGGAAAGCACAGGGGGTTACAACTGGCTTGTTCTTCCATCTCCCTTCCCCAATGAACAGGATAGTGCTGTATATAGAGCGAGTTTGTTTATCTGTCACTGGAAACTATCACATATAAGAGTTTCCAGCAACAGAAATGTGACAACTGCACAGTGACAAACTTGCCAAAGATTCTTAGGTGAACCTGTCTGTTTAAACCAACAATTTTTATATGGTTTATATCTTTTCCAACTAGGCAGAGCTGGCTCCCTCCTCACCGCAATTTGTGGATCGCAGATTATATGTATGGAACATTACAGGTGATGGCTTCCTTCATGCAGTAAAAGGAGTGAAATTAAAGACTCGTCCACCTCAGTGCACTGACTTTATTACCATCAGAAAGCACTTGGCGCTGCTGACCAACATGAAAGTCACCAATTACAGATTTGCTCTCAACTGGTCCTTGATTCTGCCAAATGGAGATCTGTCCTTAATTAACAGAGAAGTTCTTAGGTATTACCGCTGTATGATATATGAGGCATCTAAAATTGGAATCCAGACCACGCTGACACTTTATTACCCAACCCATGCATCTTTAAATCTTCCAGGGCCATTATTAGCAAATGGAGGGTGGTTAAACAAGACAAATATCCAAGTGTTCACGGATTACGCAAATCTATGTTTCCAGGAATTTGGTGACCTAGTAAAGCAGTGGATCACGATCAATGAACCAAATCGGCTAAGTCAATATTATCATAGCAGTAGCAATAGGACTTATCAAGCTGTGCACAATGCCCTTATAGCCCATGCCACAGCATGGCGCTTGTATGACAAGAAATACAGACCTCTACAACATGGCCACATATCATTGTCTCTACACACTGACTGGGCTGAGCCTGCTAACCCTTTTCTCCAGTCTCACACTGCAGCAGCTGAGCGTTTTCTGCAGTTTGACATTGCCTGGATTGCCGAGCCGATCTTTGGCTCAGGTGACTATCCACTGCTCATGAGACAATACATCCTTTTCAAGAACCAAAAGGGGACATCTAGATCTTTCTTGCCCCACTTCACTGAAGAAGAAAAAACATTGGTGAAAGGCTCGGCTGATTTTATAGCCATAAATCATTTTACCACCAGATTGGTAATCCATGAACCAAAGAATGACACAAGATTTGATGCTGACCGAGATGTTTACTTTCTTTCTGATGCAACGAGTCTCATGTCATCCAGTGGGCTGGCAGTAGTCCCTCATGGGATTAGAAAACTTTTAAACTGGTTAAATAAGAACTATGGGAACTTGCCTATTTATATCACAGCAAATGGAGTAGACGACAAAGCTTCAGACAATGATGAACTTAGAATGTATTACTTGCAGGAATACAACAAACTGTTACTTAAAGGTAAGTGTGTTAGAATTTATTATTATTATAATTATTATTATTATTATTATTATTATTAATAATAAACAGAATTTATATAGCGTCAACATATTACGCAGCGCTGTACATTAAATAGGGGTTGCAAATGACAGATACAGACAGTGACACAGGAGGAGGAGACGACCCTGCCCCGTAGAGCTTACAATCCAGGAGAATACACATGTCTTTATATAGTTCAAAATATCCTGTAAACCCTTAATGGATTAGTCTTCTAAAAAAAAAGTAATATTTTAGTTTCATGCAGCATATGTTAAGATGATGCTGACTGAATTTTCTACTGGTTGAGTAGAGAATCCAGCAACACGTTCTCCTTTCCTGAATGTCTAGCATTGTTTCTTTTTGTGGACCCTCACACACCAGAGTGCATTCTCTGCAATGTGAAATAAATTATTATTATTACTTTTATTTATAAAGTGCAAACATTATGCAGCACTGCACAAAAATGGGGGCTGCAGATGAGAAACCTCCAAACTTAACAAGTACAAGCAAAGACATAGGAGGAAAAAAGAAGAAGAAAAGAATGTAAAACCCATGTGTATTAAACATGTCTGGTGGTTCTTTGCCAGTCTCTTTACTATGCCTAATATGTGCAAATTGATCATGGTTTATATTTCATTGACCAAATGTGGACATCCACAGGGTCACTAGTCTTTTTAGGAATCTCTGTATTGGCCCAATAACTGCATAAGCACACGCGGACACTTTTGTTTAGATGCCAGAGAACCTTGTCTAAGCACTTGATAGATGGATCTGATGGACTGATTCTTTAGTTGATAATATAAATGGTTCCTGGGCTAAATATAGAATATACTGAAACGTGCATGCAAAATGAAACAGTATGACCTATATAGGCCATTTACTTGGGTAAGCTCTGTAAATATTTACGACTGCTATGTTCTAATGTAAAAAAAAGTATCACCCACTCTATATTAATAAGTCATTTCAGCATTAAAAAGGCTAAACTGATAAAGTTCCTTATCTGATATGTGATGTAAGCAGTTTTTCCATCTTTTTTTCTGGCTGAACATCAATCGTGTACAAGACAGCAATAAACCATTACATTATTTGGCCATAGATATATCATAATTCACCAGAATCATATTAACTGAGTGTTATGTATATAATAAATTGATTTCATGGCCATTTAATAGTCACAGATAAACAGAATAGCATGTGTATTGTCCCAGCAATATCTATTAGGCTGGTTTTAAGTATTTAAGTTATTACTATTATTATGAATAATTTAAACAGTATTTATATAGCGCCAACATATTATGCAGCACTGTACATTCCATAGGGGTTACAAATGACAGACAGACGCAGACTGTGACACAGGAGGAGGAGAAGACCCTGCTCAGAAGAATTTATCTAGTATTTAAGATTTAGCTTGTTCTGTATAGATCCATTGATATGAACCCACAGTGCAGTCAAACCAGCCTGGACATGTAATTACTATTGACTGCTTTAGATATTGTTTAGACCAGAAGTACCCACACTTTTTTGGCTTGCAAGCTACTTTTAAAATGACCAAGTCAAAATTACCTACCAACAATAAAAATGCTAAACATATATTTATTTTTATATATATATATATATATATATATATATATATATATATATATATATACCGAGTATACTTTATATCTTAAATATTTATTGTTTACCATTATTGTTTACCCAATTCTGTACATTTTTGGCCATTACCTTACAGTCATTGCTGGTAGCCAGCTTCAAACAGACTTCCAAATGATCATCAGTCATGGTGGAATGGAATTTGGACTTAATAACTCCTGTGCGCGGTAGAGTTTATTTTGAAAGGCAAGGCACCACGATCTATCCGCGTTGCCTTTGCGATCTACAGGTGGATCGCGATCCACCTGTTGGGCACCCCTGGTTTAGATCACAGGTAAAATCTAGTTTTATAATGTCAGCATTTTGTGCTTATCCTATATTTATATTTACATTAATGTTACCATACTAGGTACTGTTGAACCATTTTTGTAAGTTAGTTTTGCCAGATCTTTCAAAAACACTATTTCACAGTCAAGAAGACCCAACTCGATAGGCAGGCACATGGTCACCAGATTTTAACTGCAATATTGAATTTGTGTTAATGAAATGTGCTGTGCCAGAAATTACAAACAACTTATAAGCCCTTATGTAAATTGTGTTTTTTTTTTTTACAGCCTACCTACAGGATAACATCAACCTGAAAGGATATTATGCTTTTAAACTTGCTGATAAAACAAAACCACAGTATGGATTCTACAACTCTGCATTTTACAACATGAAAGCCAAGGCTTCTGTGTACAAATACACTGCAATTATTACTGCAAATGGCTTTCCAATGAACCAAGTGGACAACTCATGTAGGACAACGAGTGAAGAAAACACTTGTCATTTCTGTATGTTTATCCAACAGAGAAAACCACTTATATTCTTCAGCTTTTGTCTTTTCTCCACTATAGTTCTTTTATTAACTGTTACAGTCATAAGAAAGTATAAAAGAAAGAGGAGAAAACTGCAATCAATCAAGAACCAGCACAATGCCTGCTTGCTCATTAAAAAGAAAGGTGGTTTCAGCCAGTGCTGAGTATGATTGCACACAAGTAACTCATCATTACAATTCACTCCATTTGTTATCCTAATATTGAAGTCGAATGAACTCCCATGTGCATACGAGTATGTTTACACTGGCGACACATCGGGTGACTACGTTGTGTCTGGCACATGCCTTGCCTGTACAGGTGTGTGTTTTTCAAGATTTGCAGGACTTACATAGATTCTAATTTATAAAATTCCATTATGTTTTAATATTGTTTCCTTATTTAAAATGTATACAGCTACCTAGGTAAAAAGAAAATTCATGCTGATCATTAAAAAAATCATTTTACTTGTGGGCCAGTAATAGCATGGTTCACTCCACTTTAAACACTCTCCAACCAATCAGGTTCTTACCATTGGAACAGCACAGCTCAGAACTGTAGGTAGTAATATATTTTTGTTCTAAGGCATGTAAAATAGTGGACTATGAGAAGAAGAGGTACTCTAATTCAGCCTCTAAGTGAATTAGATTTGATTAGACTTAAAACAATCTTAGACTTAAAACATTCTGAGGAGGAACATTTCCCTCCTAGATTCCAGTTTGTATTCTTTTTCATAGTTCCTCTTATTTCAAAGGCTTAAAAGATTTTGGTGGTTTCATCTATTTCACCTACCCCTACTACAAGAGATTTCAGTACTGGCCAGTTGTTAGTAATAGTAGGTGAGTTATGTCACTTGTCACTTAAGCCGAACTAAATTATTTTTAGTTGTTGGTGAGCTTTTGTCATATTCAGCATGTATGGACAGCATACAGTACTTGGCAATTATAGGACAGGCTTACCTTTGTAAAGGAACACCAGGTCTAGGATTCTGTCACCACTTGGGTAGAGGTTTTTGATTAGAAGAGAAACAGTTTTGCATATAGAGCTGGGCAGAAAAGCCACCATTAGCCAGGAATTTTCTTTTTGGCAAAAGGAACTTTGCATGTCTTTTCTGCTAAGTACTTCTACCCCTGGTGATTGAGTTTAGTTCCGCTTTAAGATCTGTTTTGGCACAAGGTTGTTTTGAAATTGCCATAAAATTAATGAGTCCACTGGTCTCATATAGGTGAAGCAGTCAGTATTGTACATGGTCACTTTGATTATTTTCAAAATTGATGTTGTTCACAACTAAATGAAAAGACTACTTCAAATCATTAATTTTCTCATTTACTATGCTTAGTTTTTAAGTTTAAAAATAAACTACAGTCCTGAAAAGTATGTTAGCCAATGGGCCCCTATCTGTCAGGATACATATACACTAAGCTCCTTTAGTTGCAGTCAGATACTGTGCAGTATATTTGCTGTGCATTTCCTCTTTAACGATGTCAGTTTTGAACAGAAGTGTATCATGTTTTAATGGTTAAATTATGATCTGTCAACAGTCACATGACCTCCAGTGCACTAAAAATTGTTTTTAAAAAATAGTTGTCAGTCGTGTGGAATACAAGATCATGCATTACCCATCAAAACTAAAATGATTACAAACTGACAGATTCAGTTAGTGTGTAGCAAATTGACATAAAGTAAAATTGTGTATATGTATCCCAACAATCAGGAATGCACACTGGATGATTACTTTGGCTCCAAGATTTTACATCAACTTGTGCACAAATCTACATAATGATAATATATATGTGCAATATAACTTGGCTGGCTTCCCAGCGTCTTTTTATTTAGTTTTCAGTAATCAGACTATTGCTACCAAGTAAAGTGGGTACTACCACTGCCTTTTCATTTATAGCCACATCAATATTGTAAATGATAGAAAAAGCTGGAGCTTTGCCTGTGACAACTAGGCCCTCTAAGATTAACAAAAAGAAAAAACAGCTATCTTCTTTGGAAGTCAACTCTGACATGAACATTACTGCTCAATTGTACTGCCCCATTAGGTATGGTAGTGTGGGTAACATTTAAAGGCTAAAGGGCCTCTGGCAACTTTTTACTTTTGGTGGATCATCTGTCCATCTCTGATCAGCTTAACACAAAAAGGTAGGACTTGCAGATGACTATGGAAGTTTCCAGTCCTAAAAGCAACACCACACACTGCAATACCAAGTAATTGCATAGTCAGTTGCAGTGTACGATATACATCCAAGCTATGACTTAATATCAGTTTAAAAAGATGTATATCATAAGCACTCAGCTAATAGCTAAGTATATAGCCTTTAATGATCTCAGGATTTTCTGTTTTTTTTTTAATCATAGATTGTCTATGAATTAAATAAATCATTACTATTTTTCATGAAATAGCTGTTTTGATGGCACAATTTCGAGGACACCAAAATATTTATGTTACTATTAGTCTGTTTGGCCTAGAACAGCAAACAGATAAAGTCATTAATGGATCCTAATTGGTATTCATTAATACATCAATATACTTTTTACATGCAGAGTTTAGATATCTTTGATTTGCATTCCCTGAGCAAAACAGGTTTGATGCATATGAATGTGATGAGAGAGTACATCATTGTATTGCTTAGCTTGAAGTAGTGTAATCCCCTATCTGTTAGGGGTCTGTGTATATCTCAGGACTGAATTAACAGTAATAAAAATTCTATTGCAAGTAAAACAACTCATCTATACATATATATATATATATATTATTTGTGTTTAGTTGTTTCTCAGTTGTGCTCAGCTTTTAATGTAACCAATCATTGTAAGCCATACTTATATTCAAACACATGCCCCATGTGTGGGTAGTTGAAAAAACAGTCCAATGTTCCCTTTATCTAACTTTTTAACATTAGGGATCCCCTTTGTAATACCTTTTTAGGTTTCAGAGAACTTTTTCTAATAATTGCTGTATCTATAGATCCTGGTACATGTAGTAGTGTGCAGTAATGCTTCCTATTTGGTGGTCAGTGGAAAAAATGACTCCCTTACATATAATGAAAATAATTATTATAATTAACAAGTGTCAGTGGTTACTTACTGGAGATGCAGATATAACTCATCTTTAGAAGGATCTCTAAAAATCCATAAAACCCGGACTGAGAAAGGCTGCTCCAAACTTATTCATAGAGCTATGTGCCTAGATAGAACCTTCAGCAATATCTTATTTTTACCAAGTACCTGGAAAACTGTGTAATTATATTATGGGGACAGAAATCGCCCAACATTCCAGATCCTATATATGTACATAGGTTAATATATTTATTTTTAAAAATGTGCGATGTGTTATTAATGAGGAAATTGTTCAGTGCAGACACAAGTCTCTGTTTAACTACATTTCAAATGAGTTACATTTAATTGTCATTAACCTAGATATAAACAGTACAGACAGATGCAGTAGGTAATGTAAAATTATACAATCATCTGAATGCATATGGACACAGGGTTTTATATATCAACTAAACATCAATTTTTATATTATTGGATTTGTATTTTTATTGCCCCAGCTGGGTCCTTGTGTTCTTTTTGTTAATAGTATGCTGGGCCTTTTATGGCTTGGGCAGTGCTTGCACAGACCTATTTTACAATATGAAAGTCTTTATTATTTGCTTTGCACAAAAAATGAAATGGTAGCAAATATAGCCTAATGTTTGAGCTCTGAATACTCCTCATTGTGATTTACGTGTGTATGTGGAAATAAAATGGATTTAACAATGTCAAATATATCAGTGTGTTTTTTTTTCCCCCTAAATTGACCTAGACTACATTAATGACATATGACTATAGTAGGGACATTAGATTGTGAGCTCCTTTGAGGGACAGTTAGTGACACAACTATGGACTATGTACAGCGCTGCGTAATATGATGGCGCTATATAAATACTGTATAATAATAATATTAATAACAATACATGACACTGTAAAAGACACATCAAAAATGTTTTTCTTCCTTCCTGAATACTATACTGAATACTATACTATGTGTATTTGTTTATTTAGAGCTTTAGTTTTTAAACTAATGTTTTTATGAAGTTTTAGTTTTTACCTATATAAGAGAATTGTCAAATAAACATTGAATACAGAAAGTACCTGCATGCCAGGTTTGCAGAAACATTGGATTTTCCAGAAAGAACAGTCTCATTTGGAAACTTTATGTGGAGCAGGACATGGGTCACTTTGATACAGTTGTGGCTGCAAGCTTTGTACAGGAAATCTCACAAATAAGGAGGACAACACTATGGTCCTGATTTATTAAAGTTCTCTAAGGCTGGAGAGAGTACACTTCCATCTGTAAAGCTGGGTAACTCAGCAAACCTGGAATGGATTTCCTAAGCCATTAGCTATTTGTAAGTAAATGTTTTCAATCCTGGACCAGATCCATTCCAGGTTTGCTGGATCACCCAGCTTCACTGATGAAAGTGTATTCTCTCTAGCTCTGGAGAACTTTAAATCAGGGCCTATATTTTTAGTCCAGTAATAAAGGATCATTACATCTGACATTATGTTAATTCCTGTCTATGCCTTCCTACCTTAGAAAAGCCCATAGGAGGTATAGGTGTCACTGGCAAAGGAAAAAACTCAGCAATAAGTTACAAACAGAAATAAAAACTTACCGTATACAAAACTACTAAGCAGAACATTTTCTGGATTTTGACTTTAAAGCCTTACGTGAAGGGAACCCTAAAGTGGTACCTGCTGTCAGGAATAATATAAAATATTCATACACAACACTTCATTGTACTTCATTGCACTTACTGCATTGTAAGTCTTCAGCATTAATATTAAAAAACAATTGTTTAATAATTAAATACCAAACTGGGGTATGGTTCACGTTAACCAGTATATTATAGAAGAAATATTGTGTACCCTAAATGTCAGGTACATAGGTAATGGGTTGTGTCATGATGTGACTGTGGATAGTCTATAATCCCAGGGTTGTGGCACTCAAATAAGTTTTTGTTCATACTAGATGTAGTCACATGTATAGCGTACACTTGGTGGTGCCTGCGTTATCCCCTTATCAATCTACAAACACAACTAAAGCAAATGTATGTATGGAGGCCTAGAAATACATACAGAAACCATGGCAACAGTTTCAATATTCTACTTCAAAAAGTAAACAGAGTAATCAACAGCACATATGTACTGTATAAGCAGCATAGTAGACAAGTATCATGTCAGACCTGAAAAAAACAACAATTTAGGTGGTAAATGGTTCAGCAAGGGCTCATCTATAAGATCCTGAAGAATAAAAAAATATTGGCTGCATTACCACCTCACTCAATAGGCTCTTACCATTTAGAACATTAATACATTTGAACAATTAATGCTTAAATTCAAAAAAATCGAATGTTTGAATATGCTGAAAGGGAAGAGTATTACCTCTACATAACCTACCACCTACATAAAGAATATAAATTCAAAATTAAAACCATAATTACCTTTTGCACTTTTAACGTGTTATTATCTTGAAGGGCCCTTGTGGCTTGGGAATAAACAATCCAGTAAACTAAAGATTGTATATTCTTGTCAAAAATACCCTATTCAGGATCAATCTACTGAAATTCCTAAATATATATATATATATATATATATATATATAAATATATACACACCTTTTTTTGTTATGTTTTATTTAGATGCATATTGAGTCTGATGAAGGATCAAATAAATGGTACGCTGTACAAATGTGATGTAATATACTTCTGACTCATATTATTGGGTCAACCCTTGTTGTGTGCACCACTTTTTATGAAACAAATGTGCTGTTTACTATATATATATATATATATATATATATATATATATATATATATATATCATGAAAAGTAATTGGAAAACAAGAGACAAAGTTTCCAAACTTAACTTTATATGTTTCATAATTTCTTTTGGCAGCTAATTGTTAGCCATATCAGCAAATACTATGAATGGATGGATAGATGGATAGATAGATAGATAGATAGATAGATAGATAGATAGATAGATAGATAGATAGATAGATAGTGTATTTGTTTGTATAAGATTATTATATACCAAAAAACCTTCCAACAGTCAATATTGTCCATCTTAGACATCAAAAGGAGGCAATGACAGATTGGTGATCTGAATCTGTGCAGACATTGTACATGTAAAGACATTTTGTAAATGTTTTGTAAAGAATATATAAAGATGGTAACAACTGACAATTGACTTGAAAATCCCATTTGGAGCTTTAAAAACCTTAAACTCCAAAAACAATTCACGAAACCCCTAAAACCCTATGTATTTATTAATACTCGGGCACAGAAGTGAAGGTGGTCAATTTTCTGCTCAATGCTTTGGAAATTTGTTTCCTTTGCTAGCCAAGAAGCTCACTAGATCTCCTAACCAGTACACTTATGAGACTCCTTGAATCATGAAGTTGAAGACATGGGGATTTAAAACTCATAAGTATCATTTCTGTCACACAGGAGTTTTTGTCTAGGAGGCACCATAACTAAAGTATGATGTGAAAGCTCTTCACATCAACTTCCATCTACTAGCTTGTGTCAATAAGTGGGATCTGCTGGAGCATCTCCAGCTGTTGTTTTTATGGTATGGTCCCTTGTTATCAGTATAGGTATGCACAATAATGAGATTCTACAAATTCCCAACATAAACATATTAAACTTTTGCTTTGAGACCACATAAAGGAAACAGAGAAGACATGGTGTGTTGTGACCCACTGTGCATTAGAACGTCTATAAACAAGGCTGGATTGAATAGACCAGATTTGCAGAGCTGAGAATGCAAAACAAATCTGGTAGTTGTTGTGACATTTGCATTGCACTGATAACCTTCCTGGGTCATGTCATCTGATAATACCACCTACTGGTAGCAGGCACCCTGCAAACAACATGGGAGATAAGATTAAACCCCTTATGGCAATATGCCTAACTTGGGAGTTCTGCATGCCCTGCTCATCTGCCAGTCACAAGGAATTTCAAACTGCTGGTAATTGCATCACATACCTTGTGTTGTGTTTTATTCTAATCTAGTGGAATGAAATAATATTCAGTGCCCCTAGAGCAGTATAGCTGTATAAACAGTATGTCATGGCATTATTAAACTGTAATATAAAAAAAGCATTGAACTATTTCATTAACATAACACAAACTCTCTTGATTGGGTCATAAATTTCTTCAACTGACAGAGAGCATTCCAGTTGAGATTCACTACCCAATGACATTCCTTAGATAAGAATGACTTGAGATAGCATTTACCTTTCTCTTTTCTAGGCATTTTGGGAACAAAAGGTAGACTGAGGATACCCAAAAATTTTAGATTGTGTCATTGTCCAGTGCAACTATAGATTGGTAGATTTCTCACCAAGTTCAACATTTGGAGAGACACATCTTCATTCTTGAACAAATCATGATTTACTGGGACAATTGTGGTTTCATTTTTATTTGACCTGTAATTGTTTTTTCACATAAACAGGAAAAAATTAAGCACTGGTTCCAAAATTGTTTTAAAGCATGCTGCAAAAATATAATTGAGCAATCATGATTGTCTATCTCCTTATCACACTCAGATGTGACAAGGGTTGCTGAAGTGTCTGTCCTGCTTGCCCTATTAGAAGACATGTGGCTACTTTTAAATTACAAGTGTTGCCTCACCTCTCTCAGTCTGGGTGCTTCTGTACCAGGGACCGCAAGAGGCAGAAATCCAGTCAAAACCTAGTACAGTATTGCATTTTCATCACCATAACTGTATTTAAATATGTTATGTTACACCTGCCTAATATGTATGATTTCGGATGGAGAACAGCTGGGCCCTCATTTAATTTACATTCTTCAACCAGCATAAGCATGAGAGGGCCACATATTACCTAAACACACCAGTTTAATATGAATGCTGTGAAGGTGATGGTAGAAAACAGTAAATAAATATCTGTTCAAAGTTTGTGGGTTTATTTGCCTGCTTTTGATGGAGCACTATATTTTTTTACATGTTCACAAGCAAAAAACAATGTTCAATATTGATATGGTAACTGCACTTCCAAACAATGAAAATTCCCTGTATATAATACTATACCTCGCTGTACTTTGGGTTTAAAGAATAAATGCTGTTTAGAATAAATAGCACCTCATTGCAAAAATGCAGGTACAGGTTGACATTCAAAAATCTGATTTTTCAAAATTTCCTCATTTGACTACTAATTTGAAAATGACTACCTGTACAGTCCTTTAAATGGATGCTGAATCCATAAAGGGGTTATACAGCAGCAAATAAATGAGAAGGAATCATCAGGAAAGCACATGCAAGCAAGACCCAACAGCTGATTTTAATCAAAACATAAACAGCACCTCCATGCATTCTGAAATCCATGCCAGAAATCTGAAGGAACCCGATTATCAATGGCTGGATTTCTGAATGTCAACCTGTAACATATTTTATTAAAATGAAGGTGAATCTTGTTAGTTACTGTGCAACAATATCTTAGTCACAATTGTACAAATATTGTAGCTGTACCCAAAAAATACTTTTGCATGTTCCAGTGCCTGATGTTCTATTCTTCATAGTATAGGATAAATAAAAAAAATCTAGCAGGTAGAGTGGGTCCACTCATAATGGTCATTATAGGTATAGCAATATCTCACACACATCTATGGTCAACCACTCACCTACCTTTTGCCCTACAAAATTACTCTTATATGTCAGACTTTTTTTGGCATTTATCTTTAAAAATGTAATTGTGAATGGGCAACTGTGTATTGTTTGCTATGTTAAATAGACCAGAATATAGGTAAATCAATAAATCAAAGCTCAGATCTGGTATAGCAGACTGACTACTTTATAATGGGTAATTACAAACTAAAACATCATTTTCTTATCTGGGTAAAATGTTTTAATTGCTACAGAAAAGATATGCTAAATTAACATATTTAATATGGCTCACTTTACCTAGAACTTTATTGCCAATTAAACATTTTACACAACTTCCTCTTAAAGCTTGGTTACCATGCTGCCTGTAGAATGAGAGCTGTATATCCTAACCTGATACTCGCCTTCCTGTGTCACTACTAATTCCAACTCCATAGAAACAGGATATGTGGACTGATGCACGTCATGGAAAAATACTGATTATAGGATAAGTGAAAAAAGTCTCCTTTAATCCGTGAAATAGTGTTACTAATAAAACTAACAGTATTGTGTTTGTTTAATGTAGCTGAGCCATTTTCCACCACAAATAGTACTAAGTAAAAAAAAAACCTCTAAGGAAAAACTGATCTAAATATGATTAAAAAAATTAATGTTGCATCATATGAATGTGTTCAAATCAGTCACAATTTTTATTTAACCCTTCAGCTAATCACTCATGGGTGCTGCACCTCTTAAGGCTTATTCAGATGGTTGGGAATGATGGTCTGGTGGCTCCTGGTGGTTGGCACTTTGCCATGTACTTGACTGCACCACCTGTCGTGTTTGTTCCAACCAGCATTTCACAGCAGTTGGCACCTCACTGTCTATTATTGCCCATATTCATTGCCCATGGGTGACTGGGGGTAAGATGTTACATGCAGCGTCTCAAGCAAACATGGTGGTACCTTCATTGCAACCTTACTGCCCGTCTGGACTAGCCCTTTACTGATTTGCAATGTTTGCAACCGATCTGCAACCAGCAATAAACTCATCAATATGATACAAAATTAGGAAATGTTATGGACCACTTTTTAAACAAATGCAACAATCAGGATATAAGTTTGCTGCTATCTTTTTTTTTTTTTTGGCAAATTGTTGGAAAATGTGGGGTAAATCTGCTATACTTCGCATATTGTAACAAAAAAATAAGAGCTATGTGCAACGCTTCATTTTATATATATATATATATATATATATATATATATATATATATATATACTTTTCAAAACCCTAACATTATTTGAGAACAGCAGGTTATTCCACTTTTATCTCCAAATCTGTATAATTATGTAAACTTTTATTATAGCAGCTCATAATATGGCTCTGTAGTGTGTATGACCCCATGTGTCTGTATATGCTTCTGGTGAGATGGTGCCTCGGGTGACCCGGACTTGAATCGGGGCATCAGTGAGATTCTGGGCAGTGTATGGTGATATTCAATTGAGTCAGATGAAGTAATAATGTCCCACAGTGCCCAAAAGGCGAGGCATTATCCTGTAACATGGGAAACTCAGCCCACTGCACCAGCCCAGAGGTTAGCACTAGGTCCCAGGTTCGACTCTCGGCCCGGACACTATCTGCATGGAGTTTGCAGGTTCTCCCCATGTTTGTGTGGGTTTCCTCTGCATACTCCAGTTTTCTCCCACATCCCAAAAACTTGCAGTTAAGTTAATTGGCTATCCCCCTAAATTTGACCTTAGACTGTATTAAAGGCATATGAATATGGGAGGGACATTAGATTGTGAGCTCCTTTGAGGAACAACATGAAAAGGGACTATGTACAGTGCTGCGTAATAAGATGGTGCTATATACTGTGTAATAAGAGGCCAGAGGATTTCAACCTGGTACTTAACAACAGTCTGTATGCCATTATGTAACACATACAGATTTGTACAGCCATGTAGAAATATGCCACACTGACAGCCAAATCAAACCAGATGGTGTTGCACATTCACCACAGCATTTCCACATTCATTCATGTACTGTGTATCACATACTCACTGTAATCCTGCCATATGTGAAATTATCTGGCAAATGCCAATGAAGCTGAATGGCACCAGGCTGTGTGTACTGGCCCCACTACACGATGTCAGGTCCATATTCCAGTTCTATGATGTCTGTTCCAGCAGCTTTGTCAGAAACATGTATATAAGAAGCTTGTGTACTCATCTTGTTAGGCTCTGCCAGTGCAAAAACGCAGATACCAATCCTTCTGCCAAGTTATTGTTCCTTTATGGTCCAGCTCTTCTTGTGTATACCTGTCTCACTATATCTCACTCACGCTTGGAGCTTGGAAAGATGGACAAATCACTGAAAAAATCTGTTCCATCTTTGGGGGTTGACTTTCCTTTGCACAAAAGGATAAGAAATTGATTAACAATCACAACCAGACAGAAAGATATTCCAGAAGTCTGATTGGTGTCACACATTGGTGTTGATTGAGTGTTCCCTTTGCTTTTTTTTTCTTTTGCCCTTTTTTGTGTTAGGGAATTTAGACCTTGTGTATTCTGGATATAACCACAACTAATTATTCAGTTTATTAAAGCACTGTTTATAAATTGTCATTACATTTGTTTTTGCCCTTTATTTCATGGTGCTACCAATCCTCTTTGCAGTCATCATATCCACAGAAGAATTGCTGCTATATAACTAAGAAGTGCCTTAGTTATATTGTTGAATTCATGGCAGGAACAAAGTATTTTAATCAAAGCTGCATATTTAGGAATATTGTAAGTTACATTCACATGATAAAAGTTTATTTATTAGCATTTGCGTAGACATTTAAGTTTAGAACAAAATAAAAATACCTAAAATAATTCAAATAGCCATTTTATGACTAACGTAATACTAAAGGTTATTAAATGAATTTAATGAGATTATAAGATTACTGAAAGCATGTAAAATAGTTATGCAGATTAGCTGATGCAAATACAGCAATAAAGTATTTTTGTCCGTGCACCTTGCCACTCAGGTAATAGTTATTTCTTGTAGACAGCCTACATCTATTCTTGTTTTGTGAGCCTTTTACTACTTGGAACAGTTTAGATATATTTAGATTGTCTTTTTCTAATGTGCTTTTTAAATCAAGATTTATTGCTCTGGACTGTCAACTGCCAATTAATTATTTCTCAAAACAGTTTTTGCAGAGGTGTTAAGTTTTACTGTCAGAGAACCCAAACTCCTATTTTCCTGACTGAAAAACACTAAGGTTACATACACACATGCAATGGTTTTCATCCGATAATCGGCTCAGGGCTGATATCGGATGAGAATCTCGTGTGTGTATAATGCTTGTCGTCCATACGGTAGGACCGTCCTGGCGATCCCACGGACGACAAGCAATTGTACTGGAAGTGAAGGGGAGGGAGTGCATCTGCATGCTGCTCCATCATTCTCCACTCCCCTCACCATGGAGCAGAACTAAGCTGTTATGTACAGCACTCATTCATACATGCTGTGTAGTCAGTGTTGCTGGAAAGAATCAAGATCAAGAACCAACTGGGATTAAAAATAAATCCTGAAACTTCACTATTGTACACACATGGTAAAAAGTACTGAATGCAAATCCCTTCAGGAATCCATTTAAGGAAAGTACAGCAATGTCCATATTAAAATTGAATGGGCAGCACAGTGTCGCAAAGGTTAGCACAACTATGGCCTCTGCAGTGCTGGGTTCCAGGTTTCAATCTCAGTCAGGTCGTTATGTGCATGGAGCTTGCAGGTTCTGCCCATGTTTGTGTGGGTTTACTCTGTGTACTCAGTTTTCCTCCCACATTCCAAAAACAGGTAGGTTATTTGGCTTCCCCCTAAAATTGACTTTAGACTGTGGTAATGACATGAATATGGTAGGGACATTAGACTGTGAGCTCCATTGAGAGACAGATAGTTACATGACCATGGACACTGTACAGCGCTGCATAACGTTGGCACTATATAAATACTGTATAATAAAAATCATAAACAAAGTGCAATGAAGTCTAAGTAAAAACCATTGCATTGTGTATACTTAGCTAAGTAGTAGTTCAAGTTCCCAAAGAACTCAAACTAAACTTCAGCCTTTCCCAGTTTGTAGCCCATGCATCCACTGCTCCTGCTTTGAAATGTACTAGTCTCATTCTTTTGCACATAGTGCATTCTGGTTTTAACGCTGTAGAACCTACCTATATTATTTTTGAGATGCTAGTTTCTATCATGGTTTGGTGTCAAGCCCAAAAGCTCCATGTTATTGCTGTCTAAGGCTACTATGTTTACCAGTCAAAATAAGGTAGCACATGAATGGGCTTAACATTAAGCAGTCTGCATTTTAACACCATATGTTGTGGTAGTGCAAGTGCTACAATAATATAAAAATAAATCCTTTAAACACATGCCCTAAACCTAGTGTTACAGAACAGTTTCATTTATGATTCTGTTGATATTGCAACCAAGCACACTAACTTTGCATTTTTTTGTGGCAGAATTAGATTCTGCGTTAGATTCTGAGTTTGGCATACATTTAGTATAAGCACCTCAGTCAGATTCAGGCTCTCTTTGGTTACAGTTAGGACAGATGCTTCTTAACTAAATCCAATTTGACCTGCAAATAGAAACTGTAAAGTAGTATAAAAACAGTCCCTGTTCTTGCTAATGCAAACCAGTTCTGCTGCTGACCAATTTCTATCAAACTCATTAATAGATCAAAGAGCACTGAAAAGTTTCCAGTTTCAAACTACCTTGTATGGATTTCATCCTCTTTGCCTATAGAGGCTTAAACAACAGCTTTTTAAGGCTACTGAATATAGTTAATAAGACATTTGGTGTGGTAGTGTGTAAACCTAATCCACACTCCAAGTAACTCCAGAGTCTTAGAAGATGAACAACTAGATTTGCACCTAAAAAGCAGGATGATCAACAAATTGGATTGACCTTATTTCCATGAAGATCTCATGTGCATGAACCACAGATATCAAGATAATCTTGACCATAAAACTGAAAGATTTCCTACATTTACAACATGGTCATCAAATTGTATGTTTATGGAAGTTTCAGATTTAGATTTATGAATACCATCAAGAAAACCATTTCAAAGTCACACAACACAAAAAATGTTTAGATAAATGGACTTTATTGGATGTAGCTCAGGAACCAGTTTATTTGAACAGAATCTGTAAAAAAAAAAATCATCTGTTAGTTCTGCATATAGAATATTACCAGTATTGGTCAATAAAGTCAAACTGGGGGTTCAGAATAATGTGTGGGTGTTACATAGAAAGGTCAGCATATACAGTTTCCTACACATCACCAATGCCCCAGACTGCCATCACCCATCAAGGCATTTTGATATTTACATGACTTCTCCAGGAGCCAGCTTGCTGCCTACATCAGTGCTATTGAGAGGAATCCTGAGGCAGCATGAAGGATGTTTTCACCACCACCATGTCCACATTGCAGAGACCCAATACATCACTGGGTGTAAAAAAGTTATACCATTTGCATTCTAGTTACATGTTAATAGATAGGATGATATCCTTGTTCTTAGCTGTGGTGGCTTGCTGGATCAATGCAGCTAAGAAGGAAGAAAAAAAAAAAAGAGTAAGAACAAGAAAATAGCACAGCAACCAGAAATGTGTCACACAGCCTAGCTAATGAGTAGATAGGACAAAACAGCCAAGCATGAACGCTATGCAGAGTACACTATTAAAAAAAATATATAACACCCCCATACCATGAGGTAAAGCTCGATTCGAAGAGTATGGGTGAACCAATGGTTGACCTTTGGGGAATGCTAATTGCCTGGTTGTATTAAGTACTTTGTCACAGACTGGAGTCAATCATGTTAAGCCATATATTTCTTCAAGGTTGATGACAATATTTTACCTTAACAAGTCACTGAACTAAACTTATCAAAATGATACATACAAATGATACTTATCTAAATGATAAGTACAGCTTGGCAGCCTCCAACTGTGGCAAAAGGTCCAAAGTACTTCAATATGTCAATTAAATCACACAGCAACACATTTCCCAAACCATTGTCAAATCACAATAGAAGAACAACCCACTGGATACAATCCAAACAGTGAGTGGTCCCATTACACACAAATTGAGAATAGCTTCACATTTAATGTTTTCTTTTCTTCATACTAATGAACATTCCACTCTATGGTAACATACCAGAATTTGAAACAAGCTCAATGTCATTTCCTTCAAGGATCGACTCATCTTTCTGAGCCTGGTACAAGGCACAGTTCACACCTGCAAAACAAATTACCAACTCAATTTACTCACAAAAAACAACTAAAACTTATGAACAGTATAAAAGACCTAAAATCCTATCAGAAATTTTGCCACCAATTGACAGTTCATGTACATGTTTAGGAAATGTTTTTGGGATATTTCCTTCAAGAAGAATAAAGTGAACGTGTCAATGTAATTATGGTGCCTCTATTGAGGGTATCCCTCGTGTATAATGGGAAAAAAATGATTTTTTTTTTTTATTTTAAATTTTTTAAATTTTGTTTTTAGTGAGGTCTACTTGCATCACCTATCACAGAAGGCTTTGGGCTGCCCTTTTCTGCACACGGCCGATATCAGGCATTTTCCATTAGTGGCTTTTCAATATTTTAAAAAAAGTATGTGTATGAGACTGGCTTTTATTTTACATTTGCAAGAAATAAAGACAACTGAGTAGTAGATGTGAGAAGAGCTCAGAAGAAAGATGGCTGCCGCCACGGTTCCATCTGTGTTAGAAAGAAGCCAAGATTGTGCAGGATCAAGGGCTTCTCACCAGAAAACGTTGTTTTTTTGTGTGTGAAAGTTCCACTTTAACAAGCTCAGGGACAGGAAATCTGACCCTTTGGTTGCAAATAAAAGGACTGAACAAGTTTATCTCTGAATACTTATTCTTAGTTTTGTGTGGGCAACCCCTTTACGATGCCAATTTTTATACCATGATATGCCTTAACATAATTGGTAGTCTATTTGTCATTTACCAGTAATTTAAAGCAGATTAGGGTAAAAACATCTGGAATGTCTCAAATATATTTCTATTGTTTGCAATTTTATTGTAGCAATTGAGGCAATTTAGACCAAGACACCAGATATGCACAAGCCAGCAGAGGCAGTCTATTATTTCAATCGTGACAAATGTTCTTTCCATAGTATTTCTAATTAAAAAAAAAATGGTGCAGAGGCTGCCAAACTTTACAGTTTCAGCAGCTACAAATAACCCCTTAGAAATGTATCATGCAAAAACTAAATTCTCTTGCTTATTTTCTGTGGCTGTCTATCAGCTTTTTTGTAGACATCAGATGCCATAGGCTTTTAGAAACCCAACTTTCTCTTGTTGTTTGATGAACAGCCTGAGGATCTGTCAGTGCAAATTTCAGAGCAGGGTTTGGCGAGGGTTCTGGATCAGTGGCTGCATTTGCAGAGGTTGGCTTAGATGAAAATGAGGATGATGATGACCGTGATGTCCCCTGGGAACCACCGGTGCAAGTAAGGGCTAGCAGCAGTTCCGAAACAGACATAGAGGAAAGGCGTCAGCAGCAACAGAATGGGGATGGAAGAAACAGAGGAGTGGGCACAAGCAGGGGAACAGTCAGAGACGATGTGACCGTGGGGGAGATGGAGCTGGAGCAGATGCAGGGGCAGGCAAAGAAAAAGAGCAGCAGGGGACAGGCCAGATCACATTTGCGTACAACATCCCTGCTTTTCCACATGCACAAGAACCACAAACCAAAGTGGGAGCAGTAGTTGCGTTCTCCTGAAGGAGGTGCAACCACGTCATCGTCTCTTCTTCCACCTCCATTGACTCCTTCTCCACCTCCAACTGTCATTGCTAGTACGCCTAAGGAGGTTGGTGCCAGCCAGACTTCCAGTTGCGATGAAGTATCAGCTTCTGCACGCAGGTTTCGTGGCGTCAGACGACGTTTGACCGCAAGATGGGTACTCCAGTGACCCCTTCAGCTCCCCTAGCTCCCAGTCCTTTAGGCACACTCTACAGGAGTTCTGCGCAAGGCATCAGGCTATGGGCCCAACCAACAAAAGAGTCATTGAACTCAATTCACGTCTAGCCTAACTATTGGCCTTGCAGCTACTGCCGTACAGCATTGTGGACTCTAGTGCGGAGGACACTGGTTAAGCGGGCACGCCACTACAGCTCCCTCAAGCACACGCGTTGCCAGGCAGTGCATAAACTGGTGTCCTTGGGGGAGAAAAGTCACACCGCCAGAGAACTTTTGTACGTTTGCACAGAGAGGTTGAGGCTTGGCTGACGCCCTCCCAACTCACAACAGGCAACATAGTGTGCGACAATGGAGGCAACCTTGTGGCACTGCTGCTCATGGGCCTCATAACACGTGAGCCCTACATTGCACACGTACTGAACCTCGTGGTGCAGAAGTTCTTCCCCACCTTCCCAGGACTGCAGGACTTACTGAGACAGGCTCGCTCCATCTGCAGCCATGTCCACCGATCCCCTACTGCTGCTGCGGTGCATAGCAAGTTCCAGCTCCAACAGAGGCTGCCATCGCATAGACTCATTTGTGACACAGTGACTAGATGGAACTCCACCCTGCACATGCTCCAGCATCTGTGTGAGCAAAAGCTAGCTATCCGCCATTTCTTGGTCAGCGTGGTTCATGGAGGTAGCGGGGCCCTTGGTACAGCCACATAACTAGATATAACAAAATATATTGCCAGTGACCAGTGGCTGCAGATGGAGACGCTGTGCAAGGTACTGGTCCA